>NC_133312.1:7214778-7562720 GCF_012295235.1 Primulina huaijiensis
TGTTGTGAAAAAGTAAAAATTTACGGTAAAAAAGTAAAAATCTCAAACTCTCAAAATTATCACACTACACACTTTATAATATTTTTCTCTCAACTCAATTGTGATTTTCTTCACAAATGAGAGATCTATTTATAGAAAATTTTTACAAATAATCCAAAAATAAAATACATCATTACCTACATCATCACACACTAATTTTCAACATTCAACACCTAATTTTACCTAATTTTCAACATTCAACATTCACATTTTCAACACAAATATTTTTCACATTTTTAAATAATTTTTCAACAGTTTTGACTATTGGGAAATTTTTTAAAATCTTGTCTTCAAAAATTTCACATTTTGCCCATTTTGACCTTTGGTATAGTATTTTAATATAATAGGTAAATATTTATAATTTTTGGATTTACTTGCTATTTATTAGGAATATTTAAAATATTTTGTTGCGTATTTTTCGCTCGCAAGCGTACGGTTGTCAAGTTTTAATATATGTGAGTAAAGTATCGTTACAACGAGGAGTGTGTAAATAAAAATATATAAGTGCTTGTAATTAAAATAGTCACGATTTTATCTAGAAGAATCAGTTAACGGTTTGGTTTGCTTAAAACGAATTAATTGCAAATAACTATTAATCTAATCACCGAATGGAGAAATATCAATGAGAGGAAATATCTAGATAAGTGATTTCACTAAGTTTCCATAATAATTATTCCTGGTTGCATTTATATTCATGAATTCCGGTTATTTAATGGCCAAGAACACTTAATTATTTTATTCCCCATTTCCCAAGTGACGAATAAATTGTGTCATTCAAACTTCGATCCAAACATTCCTAATAAGAATCTAAGTTTAATTGATATATGCAAAGTTCTCACCTAGGTCTTGCTAAAGTTGTACGCCTTCCGAACAATATAAACATTCAACGATGCGTCTCTAATGATCTATAATTCTAGTCCCTCTAATTAGTTGTAGAATTAATCAGACAACAAACAATTTATGGTCAGTAAACTGAAATCGAATAAAAACAAAGAAACACAATTAAATCAAAAAAGAATTCAATCATATAAAGAACCGACTCAAAATTATTGTATCCACAGAGTTACGTAATCCTCTAGAATGGAAAAGTTAGTTCATAACAAAATCTAAATAAAAAAAAAATAAGCATGTTTGAGAGTCTAGACATCGCAACACAAGAAATAAAAGGCGAAAGATTAGATGGCAAATCAGAAGTGGCGTCTCTGTCCTCAGATTCGTCGTTCTTCGTCTTCGTGATCAATCCTTGCGCTCCAATTCTTCGTCTCCGTGTTTTCTCTCGTTTCGTGCAGGAAGGTTATTCGTTCTAGGTGTAGCTACCTACGCATTGCTGGATTCGGGAGCTACACGCTCATTCATATCCGAGACATTCGTCAAGAGACTAAATATTACACTCGAAGATATGAGATTGTGCTTCAAAGTTTCTATTCTTTCCGGTGATCAAATGATCACTTTGAGCATTGTGAAGAATATGGAGCTTTATTTGCAAGAAGATGTGGTTCGGGCAGATCTTATTGTACTCCCAATGTCTGAATTGGACATCATACTTGGCATGGATTGGCTATCATTGAATGGATCTTCGATAGATTTTCGGTAGAGGTCGGTGTCTATTTGACCGCCTAGCGGGAAATCATTTGTGTTTGAGGCAGCAAGGAACAAGTCAATGCCGCACATTATCTCTTGCATGTATGCGAAGAAACTTATGAGACGAGGCTGCCAAGATTTTCTAGCATGTGTTACGTCATCACCCATTCCTACAGTCAGAAGATAGAGGATGTTGAGGTTGTCAGAGACTTTCCTAGCGTTTTCCTGAGAAAGTTTATGGCATTCCACCGGACCGAGAAGTGGAATTTGCTATTGAGTTGATATCGGGCATTGTGAAAATTTATAAGGCACCCTATCATCTAGCACCCGTCAAGATGAAGAAGCTAAAGGATCAAATTCAAGAATTGATGGACAAGGATTTTATTCACCCTAGTTGTTCTCCGTGGAGTGCACTGGTATTATTCGTGAAGAAAAACGATGGTAGTATACGACTCTGTATTGATTACCAAGAGCTGAATAGAGTCACCATTAAGAATAAGTATCCCCAACCTAGAATCGAAGACTTATTTGATCAATCGCAAGGAGCATCGATTTTCTCGAAGATAGATCTTCATTCGAGATACCATCAGCTGAAGGTAAAGGAGTCTGATGTTCATAAGACGACTTTTAGGACTCGATATGGGCACTATGAGTTTATGGTCGTGCCATTTGGTTTGACCAATGCGCCAGCGATCTTCATGGATCTCATGAATCGCGTCTTTCAGCCATATCTAGATCAATTCATTATAGTTTTCATTGATGACATTCTGATTTATTCGAAGAGCCGAGAGGAGCATAGCCAGCACTTGAGAACGACACTACAAATATTGCAAGATCGAAAGTTATTCGCCATGTTCAGCAAGTGCAAGTTTTGGCTCTAGAGATTGGCGTTCTTAGGCCATATCATTTTTAGAGATGGGGTTGAGGTTGATCCGAGAAAAGTTAAGGCAGTTAAAGAGTGGCCAGTACCGAAGAGCGTAACCGAGATCTGTAGTTTCTTGGGTCTAGTTCACTATTACCAAAAGTTCATTCAACATTTCTCTACTATCGCGGTACCTTGACCACTTTGACGAAGAAGAATGCAAAACTTATTTGGGGATCCGAATGCCGAGAGAGTTTTGAGAAGTTGAAGCGAGCTTTGACTTCAGCGTCAGTTCTGTCGATGCTATCGGAGAAGGAGAGTATGTTCTCTACACGAACGCTCCGAAACTTGGTTTGGGCGCAGTTTTGATGCAAAACGACCGAGTTATAGCTAATGCATCTAAACTGTTGAAAGTTCATGAGAAAAATTACTCGATGCACGACCTAGAGCTTTCAGCTATAGTGTTTGCATTGAAGATTTGGAAACATTACTTATATGGGAAGAAGTGCTAGATTTTCATCGACCATAAGAGTTTGAGGTACTTTTTCACCCAAAAAGAGTTGAACATGAGGCAACAAAGATGGCTAAAATTGGTAAAGGACTACGACTGCGATATTAGCTACCATTTGGGAATAGCTAATGTAGTAGCGGACGCATTGAGTCGAAAGACAGCAGTAATTACTCAATTATCACTTCGAAGACCAATGCAGTCCAAGATTCAGCGATTCGAGCTCGCAGTTTATGTTAGGGATGAGGCCCCCAATCTTGCTATTATGACAGTTCAGTCGATTCCGAGGGATAGAATTCGAAAATTTCAGTCTTCTGATGAGAAATTACAAAAATGGAGACTAAGAGATGAAGCTAAGGGTCGGAAGCTATATTCTGAGGAAGATGGCATAGTTCGATATCGAGATCGACCATGGGTTACTAGTGGAGATTCACTGCGAGAGGTTATTATGAAAGAAGCTCACAATATCTCGTAATCCATACATACTGGAAGTACGAAAATGTACAAGGATATACAGTTGTTGTATTGGTGGCCGGGCATGAAACGAGACATCTTGCGTTTTGTGTCCGAGTGTTTGACATGCCAGCAAGTTAAGGCTGAGCATCAGAGGCCAGCTGGAAATCTTAAGCCACTTCCTATTCCCGAGTGGAAATGGGAAAATATTACTATGGATTTTGTTGTGGGACTGCCGAAGACTATTAGAGGCTTCAATACCATTTGGGTGATAGTTGATTGTCTTACCAAATCAGCGCACTTTCTACCTATCAAGACGACATTTACCATGACACAATATGCAGAGCTGTATATTCGAGAGATAATCCGGCTGCATGGGATTCCAATGTCTATCATTTCTGATCGAGATCCAAGGTTCACATCATATTTTTGGAAGAGTCTACATGCAGCGATGGGGACCAAGTTGTTATTCAGTACAACATTCCATCTTCAAACCGATGGTCAGTTTGAAAGGGTGATTCAAATTTTGGATGATCTACTCCGAGCTTGTGTGATTGATTGCCAAAAAATTTGGGAATTGAAGTTACCTCTAGAAGAGTTCACCTATAGCAATAGCTATCAATCGTCTATAAGAATGGCTCCTTACGAGGCACTTTATGGAAGGGAAGTGTAGATCACCTACACATTAAGACGAGGTTGGTGAAAAAAGAGAATTTGGTCAGGACTTGATCAAGCCAACAACGGAGCTAATAGTTAAAATCCGAGATAAGATGAAGACTGCACAAAGCAGACAAAAGAGCTACGTCGACAAGCGACGAAGAGAGCTAGAGTTTGCCGTAGGCGACCACCTATTTGTGAAAATTGCACCGATGAAGGATGTTATGAGATTTGGAAAGAAAGACAAACTAAGTCTGAGGTTCATAGGACCATTTGAGCTTCTAGAGAAGATTGAGACATTAACTTATAGAATGGCGTTGCCACGAATGCTAGCCGAAGTACAACATAATGTGTTCCATATCTCGATGCTGCGTAAGTACATGTCGAACCCTTCACATGTACTAAATTATGAGCATCTGCAGTTGACTCCAAACATGTCATACGAGGAAAGACCTATACAAATTCTGGGTAGGTAAGAAAGAAGGCTTCGAAATAAGGTTATTCAAATAGTCAAAGTCAAGTGGCTAAATCACTCGGAGGAAGAGGCTACTTGGGAAACTGAGAGGGACATGAGGAGTCACTACCCGGAGTTATTAGGTAAATATTAATTTCGAGGACGAAATTTCATTTAAGGGAATGAGGAATTGTAAGGTCCAAAATGCGATAACGTAATCCAACTGCATGAAAATCTAAGGAAAATGGAAAATGACTAATTAAATGGTTTTAATGGTATGAAATAATTATGGTGTGCATGATTACGTGCTTAAAATAGAGTTTTCTGTTAGGATGCATAAAACTGTGTTTTAAAGGTTATTCGAGACGCGATCGAGGAACGGAGAACGGGAACCATATGAGGAAAAATAATTTATTAAATAATTGTTTTAATTGTTTAATGTGTGATGTATTTTAAATGAAATTTTCGAAAATAAGTTGTGAACCCACGGCTAGTTGTATCAATGAACCATTGAGAACCACACCAGTGCTAACTTTCTAGATCCCGTTGTGAAGTAAAAATAGTTCAATGTGTTGAATGGCTTATAAAAGAGTTTATAAGCGTAAAGAAAAATAGAAGTATGACTTCTATGAGGAAAATGTAACTTTTAATTTATGAAAGTGTTCCTAAATTAAAAATTGACCAAATAAATAATGTATTTGAAAATTGTGATTTTCATAAACATTATTATGGACTAAATTAAATTAATTCAAGTGTTGAATTAATTAAACACTAGTGGACCTAGTAGAGTCCGAATAATAAAATTAATTAAAGTGTTGAATTAATTAAATAACATTGTGCCTTGTAGAGCCCAATTATAAATAATTATTAAACTATTGGGCTTGAGTAAAATCAAGTAATATTTAAATGGTCTCAAATATGTTTAAGACATTTAAATAAAAGTCCATGGACCTTGTAATTGTTACAAGTCCAAACAAATTGCATGCTTGGAAAGTGAAGGGTTGGAGGAAACTTTTGAGTTAATGGCATGACATGCACATGCAACTTTTTGCTTTAGCTTTTCGCACAACCAAGACAACTCATCCTCCCTTCACTCCATACTTGCCTTGGCCGAATTTTTCATGCTCTTCTCTCCTTCATTTTTTTTCTTCAATTGTTGAGGAAAGCTTAGTCTTCTCAAAGAAAAATCTTTTAATTTTTCTAGCGCTAAATTAGAGGAGAACTTGCTTGTTGGTGGTGGGCTTTATTTTGACCAAGGAGTGCTCATTGTAAAGCTTGTAGATTGGGCCATCCTTTCAAGAGCTTAGTTGTTTGACAATTAAGTTGGAGCCAACATCAATCTTGAGAGATTGATAGGTATATTTCTTTAAAACACCCTATGTATGACATTTTGTGTTTCTCGTATTTGCTACACATTATAGGTGTTAGACTTAATTTTGTTGTGGAGATGCTAGTACAAAACCAGTAGATGTAAATAAGCAGAAAACCAGAAGCACTTGTATCGCGCTAAAACCAGTAGCAGCACTTATCAAGTACTGCTTAATCTAATGAACAAATGACTTCTTAGCTAAAACAAGAACTAGAAGAAATACAAACCCGAAATAGACACTAGCAGATTGTTGCGTATCTCAAGACTTTAAATATTACCGTTAATCTATTAACGTGATACTAGCATTTATTGCTTCATTTAATGCCATTAAATGTTGTACGGGAACATTTAAGACGGCCTACCATTTTTGGTATGAACTGAGACTGATTGCTTTAATGCATTCTGCAGGGTCCATTTTCAGCAATAAAGCTGAATCACTGAAAAGTCAAAAGAGCCGTTCACATTTTAACGTTGGTTTAAGCCTATATATGAAGACAGAGCACTTTTCAAGAAATAAGCAGTGAACGAATCTCAATCAAATAATATCATTCGATCATCGCTAGAACTCTCAATTATCTCAAAAGCTCAACATTGAAAAAGCAACACACGCTTCATTGCATACACTTGATCATTTGAGATCATTTTGTGCTAGCTATTTTCTTTATCTCTTCTTAAGCTATTCACTTCATTAATAGAAGAGTTTGTAACTGGAAAAGAGTTCTTTCCAGAACTTAAGATCTTTCAAGTAGTTGAGTTGTAACACTAAGAGTTTCAGTAGGCGAAGGGTAAGTCCTGTTGAAGGGCGTGTGTACAATTGTTGGACTGTATTCACCAAAGTCTTTTAGTGATATCTTCTGGAAGCAGAAGAAGGGGAGGCTTAGAAGATTCATCTTCGAACTTCGAAACAAACCTTGTGCCATCTACTGCTTTTCTGTTACATTATTTTTCACCCACTAACCAGCAGATCGTTTCCGCACATTATCTTGCGATCTGCTGGTCTTTAAACTTCAACAAGAATCTGCTAGTATCTCTAACAGAACTCTAGCACATCATTCTGAAAAATCGATTAAGTTTGCCGTTGAGTTTATTCAACCCCCCCTTCTAAACTCAATCTGATCCTCAACAAGTGGTATCAGAGCTAGTTATTCTTGTTATGAAAAATACTGAACAGACATGACTCACTTCAGCAAAATTCCAATGTTCTCAAAAGAAGACTTTGACGACTGGAAAATCAGTATGCAAGCCCATCTTGCAACTCAAGATGATGACATGTGGTATGTCATCACAGATGGTCCATTAAAGATCTTAAAGCCAAATCCAGCTGTTGCTATTACTGAAGGAGCACGTCAGATGCTGGAAAAACCAAGATATGAATGGACAAGCGAGGACAAGAAGAAAGCCAATCTTGACAACGTTGCAAAGGACATTCTGTACAAGACACTCGACAAAAATACCTCCAGCAAAATCAAGATGTGTCCTACTGCCAAGGAAATCTGGGAAAAATTGATTCAGATCTGTGAAGGAAACAAAGAAACTAAGGAAAACAAACTTTCCGTAGCCATGCAGAAGTTTGAGAATATCAAGATGAAGGCTGGAGAAACAATGAATGAGTTTGATGAACGCTTCAGCACCCTTGTAAATGAACTCTCAGCTCTTGGAAAAGATTTTGGCAACAGGGAAGTTGCATTAAAGGTAATGAGAGCCCTACCCAGAGAATGAGACGTCAAAACGATGGCAATGAGAGCTTCCAAGGATCTAAACAAGTTAGAACTTCATGACTTGTTCTCAGATCTGAAGGCATATGAGTTTGAACTTGAAGTTCGAAGTGGAGAAGAGCCCTTAGCAATTCCACCAACCAAAGCTCTCGCAGCTACTGTTAACTCTACTGCTACAGTTGCCCCAAGTTCATCTTCTGTTACTGCTATAGAGAATACTTCTGAGAGAAGCGCTGAACAGATAAGCAATGATGCAATGTCATTATTTGTTAAGAAGTTTTCCAGATTCATGAGAAAGAATCACAGAACATTTCAAAGTCCCAACCGCAATTTCAAAAAAGAATCACCTTCTGGTGATATGGCATGCTTTAACTGCGGAAAAATTGGACACTTCATTGCTGATTGTCCAAAACCAAAGAAGGATGACCAGAAGAAGAAGGGTGTCAAACGCAATGATAAAAAGACCAGAAGAGACAGAAAGACAATGATTGCAGAAGAAAGTAAGTCCAAATGGGCAGACTCAAGTTCTGAATCTTCTGGTTCTGAAAGCCATTCAAGTGACAGTGATGAAAATGAGATCAAATGTCTGATGGCAAATACGGAATCAACCTCGACATCCGGAGAGGTATTTGACTTTGACTCTGACGAATTTACACGCACTGATTTAGTCAAAGCATTGCACGACATGGTAGAAGAGTATTCGAGACTTTCTCAATCATTCGAGGAAGTTAAGATTGAAAATCAGAACTTAAGAAATCAGAACAATAAGTTAACTTGCTTGCAAGTAGACAGCTGTAATGATTTACAAGTTGAGATGAGTAAATCAAAAACTGAGAATGAAAGAGTAAAAGCAGATTACCAGACGATGCTTTCTGAAAACCAGAAGTTATCGCTACTGGTGAATGCTTGGAATAAATCCTCTATTTCACTCGAAAAGATGCGAGAGTTACAAAAACAATCTGGAGACAGAAGTGGTATCGGATTTTGTAATGATGAAGGCACTTCTGAAACGAATACTAAGTCAAAACTGGATATGTGCAAAGGAAAGTACATTCATTTTGTGAAATCCAGTGTGGTACAGAAACCAGAAGTACCTACTACTTCAATTGAAAGGAATGTAAATCAGATGAGCAGAAGGATGCATTATGGTCTGGGTTTTGTTGAACCTAAGGAAAGAGTTGACCAGAGTTCTGGATCTAGTAGAGGATTCAACTCAGGAAGACAACCTCCTATGAAGGTTAAAAACTACCAGTACTACAATTCTAGACCTGTTCAGAAGAGATACAGGCCAGACAACAGAAACAGAAGGGAAGAACAACATGCTAAGATGCATAATGTTAGAAATACCAGACTCTATGTTGCACACACCTCCATGGATACCCGAAGTACAAAAATTGCACAAATGTGGGTTCCAAAAGGACTAATAAGGCTTGGACCCAAATAGATTGGGTACCAGATACTAAAATTTGTGTTTGTAGGTACAAGTGAAGAAAACCAAGATAGCAGATGCAGACATCTCTCAGCGCTTCTGGGCAGAAGCTATTAATACTGCTTGCTACACACAAAACAGAACAATGATCAACAAGAGGAATAATCAGACTCCTTACGAAATCTGGAAATGGAGTAAACCGAATGTATCTTACTTTCATGTTTTTGGTTGTAGATGCTTTGTGCATAATAATGATAAAAATCACTTAGCTGCATTCGAAAATCTGACGCGGGATTATTTCTTGGATATTCAGCAGTTAGTAAGGCATTTAGAATTTTCAATAATAAAACACTCAATGTTGAAGAATCTATTCATGTTGTGTTTGATGAAGACAGCAGTGCTCCCGAGATTACTAACATATCTAATCTAAGTAACAGGTTAGACAGGGTTCATCTGGAACTAGACAGTGAAGATGATGCAGAAGCAAGTGTCAAGGACATTCAAAATCCAGAACCAGACATTCATATGGCAGAACCAGCAGCTGACATTCCAGAACCAGAAGCTGATATTCCAGAACAATCTACTACTTTACATAAAGATAATCTAAATCCGTTTATTTGGAGAAAATCTCATCCTCCATCTTTGGTGATTGGTAATCCAACAGCTCCGCTAAGGACCAGAAGACAGATGATGAATGAATACATGCATGCTGCTTTTATTTCCCAAGATGAACCAAAGAAGATTGAAGAAGCTCTTCTGGATCCCAACTGGATAGAAGCTATGCAAGAAGAGCTGAACCAATTTGAGAGGAATAAAGTTTGGTTTCTAGTACCTAGACCATCTCACCAAGCTGTCATTAGAACCCGGTGGGTATTTAGAAACAAACTAAATGAAGAAGGAACAGTTGTCAGAAACAAAGCAAGACTTGTTGCACAAGGATTCAGACAAGAAGAAGGAATAGACTATGATGAAACCTTTGCACCAGTAGCTAGGCTCGAAGCTATCAGAATATTTTTAGCCTTTGGTGCTTTTAGAAATTTCAAAGTGTATCAGATGGATGTGAAAAGTGCGTTCATCAATGGTCTACTACAAGAGGAAGTCTATGTTGAACAGCCTCCAGGTTTTTCTGATCATCTATTACCGCATCATGTTTTTAAATTACATAAAGCATTGTATGGTCTGAAACAAGCACCTAGGGCTTGGTATGACACACTTTCACAATTTCTTATTGATCATGATTTCACCGTTGGTACCGTGGATAAGACTTTGTTTACCCTAGTCAAAAACAAGCACATATTATTAGTTCAAATTTATGTTGATGATATTATATTTGGGTCAATTAACCCCAAATTATGTGCAAAGTTTGCCAAGTTAATGCAGGAACAGTTCGATATGAGCATGATGGGAGAATTAACATTTTTCCTAGGACTTCAAATCAAGCAACTTGATACTGGAATCTTCATCAATCAAGCTAAGTATACAAAGGAACTACTGAAAAAGTTTGGGATGGAAGCATGCTCTGCTGCTTCCAATCCTATGAGCTCGTCTACCAAACTTGATAAAGATGAAGGGGGAACTCCAGTAGAGGTAACTCAGTATCGTGGTCTTATTGGCTCATTTTTATATCTTACTGCCAGTAGACCTGATATTATGTTTGCTGTTTGCATATGTGCTAGATTTCAATCAAATCTTAAACAATCACATTTCATTGCTGGTAAAAGAATTTTAAAATATTTGAAGGGTACTCACAATGTAGGCCTCTGGTATCCCAAAGACTCATCGGTTAATCTTATTGGATACTCAGATGCTGATTATGTAGGATGTAAACTGGATAGGAAAAGCACAAGTGGTTTTTGTCAATTTCTTTGTGACAGGTTGATCTCCTGGTTTAGCAAAAAGCAGACTTCTATAGCCACGTCTACTGCAGAAGCAGAGTATCTTGCTGCTGGAAGCTGTTGTTCTCAAATGCTTTGGATACAACAACAACTTAAAGACTATGGAGTTCAAGATTCTGAATCACCCATATTTTGTGACAATACCAGTGCAATTGCTATATCGCATAATCCAGTACTCCATTCCAGAACGAAGCACATTGATATCAGACATCATTTCATTAGAGATCATGTGTAAAAGAAGAATATTCGTCTGGAATACATTCATACTGATCAGCAAGCCGCAGACATTTTTACCAAACCACTTCCTGAGAATAAATTTTCATATTTTCGTAATGTTCTTGGATTAATTGATTTATCATAACTACTGTTTATTATCTTCTGTTTTCACGTGTCTTCTGTTTCTTTATTCTAATACAGTAGAAATATTCAGAAATGAGAACAGCACAAGAGGTATGGAAAAACAAAATCTTTTATTCATATAATCATATGCATTACATTACAGGGGTACAATTGAAGATATCAGCAGAATGATTACACATATTATCCTACTAAGCTTTTCAGTATCATCGATCCACCAGCACTCTCTTATTGCATTAGAATGCTTATGGAAGGAAATTATGCTGCATCCCAATCCTAATAAGAGAAAACAATCTCTTTGATTGTTCACATTACAACTCCAGGAGTTTGATCCAAGGATCATTATATAAAGAACGATATCTTCATACGTCTTCTTAGAAAACGCGGCAAGTTGTCTTCTGAACATTCTTGCTTCGACTTCTGGATCAGATTCTGCTTCTTCATTCATATTAGTTTTGATTTGATCTTATGTACGCTAAACCTTGTTTAACTTGTGCAGGTATTTATAGTGGTATTCAAAGGAGATAAAGATCCTTGCGACTGTTCATTTTCAATGGTTCAGATTGAAAGTTTGCCAAGAGTCGTTTGGTGTTTAATTACTGCATTAACTGAGGGAGAACATTTTTATGGCATTTATATTAGAAACTGATTTGTCTTTTCGATAAAACAGTGTATCTACCAGAAGTTGTCGAAGTGCTACATTTGTTTCAGCACTTTACCTTCTTCAAGTAGATATTATCATAAAACGACAAATCAGCTTCTGATCTTTAAGCAACCGCCTCGGACAGCCCGCCATTTTTTTTAAAATTTTGAAATGAGTAGTGTAACTGACACTCCTGTTTTCTCTCTCTACCATCCATAAACATATCGACACGTGGCAAAAGCCTTGTTGGTCAAGGCTGGAACATTCGACAAACTGACCAAAGAGAAGGTTCAAGTGATGGTGGCCATCACTTCAGAAAAGAAGGTGGATTGGGGTCACTTTCTGTTTCGAATTATGAAAGAAATGGTTGTAAGGAAAGGTACTGGATTTGCTGTGCAAATCAGTAAAATGTTGCAAGATGCTGGTTTTTCCAGTACGACAGACGAGGATGGCTCTTCAGTCACCATGACTGATGCTGATAATGTGCTTGCCTTAAGGCCAAAGCAAACAGTTGGTGAGTTTGTGGCTATAAAGAAGGAGATTGGGGAATCTCAGGCTGAGGAGCAGAAGAAAATCAAAAGAAAAAGAGGTGTAGTTTTGTCTGATTATGACAAAACGGAATCTGAAGAATCAGCAGCACCCACGCAACAAGCTTCACTGCCTCCCACCCCATCTAAGAAGAAGTGTCGCACCACCATCCGCATCAAGAAAACAACAGCTCTTGCTGAATTAGAGGATGTTCCTCTTCGACAGGTTTTTCCACCAGTTGTTCCATTCACCAAAGCTAAAGCCATTGAATCAGCACCTTCATCTGCTCAGTCTTTCAGACCAACTTCTGGAGTGGTCATTAGAGAATCTTCTACTGGTTCTTCTGCTTTTAAACCAGTAGTCCCTGCTACTTCTGAAAAAGGGAAAGAAAAGATTACCGAGTTGTCTCAGTCACCGGTAGCCAAATCAACCATTCAAACAGCAATCGATCTTCATTTGGAAGAAATTGATAATTCAACCAGAGAAGACATGAAATTCTTTGATGATTGGCTCAAGGTAAGAGTCTACCATCCAATCACTTTTTTGAGGACTCCCGGTGCTTTTTCTCAAACTGTGAAAAATGAGAAAAATGTTTTTGCTGCTGCCAAGACACAAAATGTTATAGAAGCCATCAATCGCCGAAACTACATTCTGGATAAATTCAAACAACAGAAGATGGACACTATTCTGAAAACGTTGAAGTCAAATTTTGACTCTACTGGTCCTACTGCTTTTCTTGATCAGAATGTCATTCAAATGTTGTCGGAGCAGCTGACAATTCTGTCTGAGCAAATTGTCACCAAGTAGAAGACTTTTTCTCAGCCTCCAAAATTTTGTGTCAACACTGTCCCCGCCATATTGTAGACGCAGTCAGTTGAGGAACCGGCCAAAGCTTCTTCTGAAGTCAAGGTCTCTAGTACTCCTGCACCCGAAGAAGCTCCTACCCAATCTTCATCACTTATCTCTGTTCATGATCTGGCATCGGTTGATAAAGTGATTGAATCGATTGTGCAAACTCAAGCAGCACATGATGACACACTGCCAGTTATTACTACTGCTGATCCTCCCCCAGTCCAATCCATTCCAGAAGCTACTGCTACTGCCACAGCTATTGCTACTGCTGTTGTTACTGCTTCTTCATCTCTTCCAGAGCTTGAGCATTTCTCATAAGCTCATCAAGCTGAAATGGCAAATCTGTTGCCTATTTCACCTTCTGCTGTTGAGCCGCAAGCTACCACTGAACCTGCTGCTGCTTCGCAACAACCAGAAGCTAGGCCAACAGATCAATCTACTGCTTCAGAAGGTCCTTCTGCTGAACCAGAACCAGCTTTTATCACTCAAGCAGAAGCTGCACCTTCTACTGCTCTTACTATCCCTTCTCAGCTTTCTCCTGAGCGCATCGTAAGAATGAAAGATATTAAACAACGCTTGCTGGCACGAATTGCTTCACCAGTATCGGAACCATTTGATTTAGAATTTCAGATTGATACTCTACAAAAGGAGCTACAGAATCTTTCTGATATAGTCAAGCGGTTATCTCGTGAAAATGCCGCAGAAATCAGTGGTGCTCAGTTCTTCCGAGACCGTATGTCCCAGGAAATACATAAAACGGCGGAATCTATGCATAAAATGTATGCTGAAACCAGTGTTTTTCGACAAGCTATATCCAGAAGTTCCAGTCAGCTCACGATTGCTCAATCTGACATACTTACCCGACTCAACAAGCATGATGGCTTTTTTCGCTCAATCTCCACCACCATGGACTTAATGGATGCCAAGATTGATTCTCAATCTCAATCTCTCACCATTCTTAATGATCGAGTTTCTAATCAGGCTCCATATCTGGAGATGTTGACTAATGGCATCCACAACTTATCTGGGAGAATGGATGACTTAATTGTCAGGGTCATTGCCGATGATGCCAAAAAGAGGGAAGAAGATAGAACTGCTGAAGATAGAACTGGAGCGAGTAGTAGCAGACCTCATTCTTCTAGAAGGGATCAAAATCCAGATGAAACTATTTTTAGAGATATTGGAACAAACTAATTTTATTGTTTTGTCTTGATTTTCTGGATACTAATTGCTTCGTAATCTGTTTTCTCAATTCTACTAACGTTCTAAGAGACATCTAGGTTTTGGCATCACCACAAAGGGAGAAATTGTTAGACTTAATTTTGTTGTGGAGATGCTAGTACAAAACCAGTAGATGTAAATAAGCAGAAAACCAGAAGCACTTGTACCGCGCTAATGACTAGCAGATTGTTGCGTATCTCAAGTCATTAACTATTACCGTTAATCTATTAACGTGATACTAGCATTTATTACTTCATTTAATGCCATTAAATGTTGTACGAGAACATTTAAGATGGCTTACCATTTTTGGTATGAACTGAGACTGATTGCTTTAATGTATTCTGCAGGGTCCATTTTCAGCAATAAAGCTGAATCACTGAAAAGTCAAAAGAGCCGTTCAGATTTTAACGTTGGTTTAAGCCTATATTTGAAGACGGAGCACTTTTCAAGAAACAAGTAATGAACGAATCTCAATCAAAGAATATCATTCGAGCATCGCTAGAACTCTCAGTTATCTCAAAAGCTCAACACTGAAAAAGCAACACACGCTTCATTGCATACACTTGATCATTTGAGATCATTTTGTGCTAGCTATTTTCTTTATCTCTTCTTAAGCTATTCACTTCATTAATAGAAGAATTTGTAACTGGAAAAGAGTTCTTTCCAGAACTTAAGATCTTTCAAGTAGTTGAGTTGTAAAACTAAGAGTTTCAGTAGGCGAAGGGTAAGTTCTGTTGAAGTGGGTGTGTATAATTGTTGTATTGTATTCACCAAAGTCTTTTAGTGATACCTTCTGGAAACAGAAGAAGGGGAGACGTAGAAGATTCATCTTCGAACTTCCAGAAACAAACCTTGTGCCATCTACTGCTTTTCTGTTACATTATTTTTCACCACTAACCAACAGATCGTTTCCGCACATTATCTTGTGATCTGCTGGTCTTTAAACTTGAACAAGAATCTGCTAGTATTTCTAACAGGACTCTAGCACATCATTCTGAAAAATCGATTAAGTATGCCGTTGAGTTTATTCAACGCCCTTCTAAACTCAATCCGATCCTCAACATTTTTTGTTATTTAATTAAGTGTAAGTAACATATTCTCAAATTTGAATTAAAACTTTAATATTATATTTTTTATTTATAAAATGAATTTCAAATTTTGATATTGTTAATGTGGAATTCGTTTACTTTATTTTATCATATGGATGCATTTCACTAATCATAATTTAGTAAAATTAAAGGTCCAAAATATAATTTTTTAATTAGAAAATCATTTGACAGTAGTTTAGAAGAAGAGTAAGTTTCTTGTGAGACGGTCTCACGAATTTTTATCTGTGAGACGGGTCAACCTTACCGATATTCACAATAAAAAGTAATATTCTTAACATAAGAAATAATAATTCTTTTTCATAGATGACCCAAATAAGATATTCGACCCACGAAATTGATCCGTGAGATCGTCTCACAAGAGTTTTTGTGTTAAAAGAATCGGGAATTTGGTCAAATTGTTAGGATTAAAAAGAAAAATTAATGTTTAACATGATGATATTAATTGTGTGATTAATGTCATACTCTATATAAAAAAAACTGTTAATTTTTTAAAAAAAGAAATAAAAAATTCCGTTCAAGTAATTTCACATAAATTTTATTTCTATAATTTTAGGGAAAAAAACTTGATAATTATAATTTAATAATTATTCTTTTACATGATTTATTTTTATTAATGATACATTAGAAATTCCATTTCAATTTTTTTTTACTTGTACATCATAAAGAAAAATAAAAAAATTACTCTTCATAATTTTTTTAATTAGGTTTAGTCTAATATTTTTTTTTTCCCTATAACAAATCTTTACTACTATGATATCATACAGTTCCCCAAAAAAATCCCAATTATGAGAATTACCAGTATATGAAATTATGAATGTTCAATTTTATTTTTTTTTAAAAAAACAATGAAACAAATCACTTATACGATTATGAAAAAAAATTATAAAATGGGAAGGGAAAAAAAGAGGGGGGCAATAGAGGGAATATTTCACCCTACCTCATGGGGCACTGCCCCATGAAGTGATCAAAGGTCCAATTTTAACCACATTTATGCGGAGTCCGCCAATTCATATGCGGAGTCCACCAAATTTTTTAAAATCAACTGCTCAGATCCTGTGGAGCAGTATCGACTCTTCCGCAGTAGAGACTGAAGTTTGAAAACAAGTTGTGATTTGACAAGGAGACAGAGTTGGCGAATGATGAGTCAAAAAGAACCTATGATCGATATGTCTTGTCAATGGCATAATTCCTTGGCCATCTATCCTTTTTGTACTCTCCAATATTACGAATTTTATGTGTTAATAAAAATCGATGATTTCGATTTTACTGAAATATTTAATTCGAATCGAACAGTTCGCATATGATTTTAGTCTAAGTTGGTCATTATTTGATTAGCGTTTTAAAAATATTGAGGTATTCAATTTATATTTTATAAAAGTTTAGTTACATTCAATATACACTTTTGTAGAATTTTAAAAAGACATGTGGTATTCAAGTTTGATTTTTAAAAACTCTACAAAAGCTTATATGTATTCAAAGTGTCAATAGATCCTTTTAATCACTCTGTGAGATTCTATTAAGCACAAGAATTAAAGCATAAGGTACAACAATAAAATGTCAAGAAATATCCTTGATTCAACCTAAAGATTTAGATTTACATTTTATTAGTAAATCTCTCAAATTCACATATTCAATACAAACACTAAAATTTTCATTCTTTTCTCATCTATTTATTTTTTCTTTTATTTGTACTTTTTAAAAAAATATTTTTTTATATTTCTAACAATAATTTAAAATCAAATTTATTATCATCGTTCTTTTTATTTTTGGAGTTCCAGTCGCAAAACTTTATAAAATTTAAAATTATATTTATTAAAATTTTTAAAAAATTAATACACTATATAATAAAAAATTGTAATATTTTATTGACCTATAAATTAAAAATAATAATTATTTTAATAAGCAAAATTTAATTTTTTTATTAATTATTATATAACATTTGATGCATAATTATTTTCTACAATTTTAGTTAATCTATATCTTGATTTTGATTATAACTCAAAATTTTTGCACATTATATTTTTCATTAACTTGAATATATATTTGATAGAATAATTGAATTTAATTGCAATATATTTGATACTGACTTATTTATTATCTTTCGTGAAATCAATATGTAAAATATATTATATTGAGAGAAAGAAATATTTGAAATAAATAAAAAGTTATTCAGTTCAATTATTAATTCAAATAAATTTAAAAAATCATAATAAAAAATTAGAAAATCCATAAGGTTCTATAAAAAAAGTTTACAAATGTAAATAAAAGTCGCAAAATAAATCTACAAGATTCTGTAAAAATCTTTAAAAATATGTGAGATTATACAAAATTAAGTAAAAATCTATCCACTCCACCAAAGTCTGTTATTTTAAAAAAGTCAGCAAATCTCTGTAACGAATACATCCCATTAAGTTAGTCATTATTTGATTAGCGTTTTATCAATTTATCAAAATGTATAGTTGATATTAATGAAGTAACATTAATTTTTTAGACAATAAAACAACTCAAACATCATGTAATTAAAAATAAAAGGTACAAATAAAAGAATGATATATATTTTTTTAATATATTCTGACAGATGAATAATTTCCTTTATGGAAAAAAAATAATACACAATAACATAAAGTATTTTGGAGAAGAATAAGAATAAGAATGGCTTCTTAATCTAACCTATATTATATAAATGAGTAATTTCGTCACGTGATCGATATAAGGTAATTGAGCAAACGATTGGCTTGAAGCCCAACTGAACCACTGATTTTTCACCAACTAAACTGAAAGGTTCGTAACGAAATCAAGATAATCAAAATAATTCAAAATCAATTAACTGAATAATCAAATTTTTTAACTTCAAAAAATAATTTTTTTAAATAGAAATTGAAAGAGTTTTTTACGTCAATTCCCGTTGTTAAATATAAAAAACGTACACTTCTTCATGTGAAAATTAAATATGTAGCTTGGACCATAACTTTTTATAAAAGTTGTATGAACATCTCCTATACACCAGCTGAAAATCTGATCAGTTAAAGTATTTTGATAATATTTCATAAACCACTGATCAAATCGACGAACTAAAAAAACCATTAAAAAAAAACTCGATATATTACAAGTCATATTTCAGACCGACTATATTAGCTCGGACGTTATTTATACTTACTGGACGCTACAAGATCGAGTAAGATCATACTGATAAAACAACCGACATAGTCTGATTAGTATAGATAAAAATTCGAATTAGTCTAGCTAGTCGACAATGTGAATTGTAGCAAAATGATTTTTCTTTATAATTAACTGTATTGTCTGCTTGTCATTTTGATAACTAGTTTATGATATATCATCAAAATACTTTATGTCAACAGATTTTCAACTGTTGAAAGGAGTGTTAATGCAATTTTTATAAAAAAAAATTAAAGTTTAGAATCTATACTATTATATTAAGTGTGAGGACATGATAATAACTACTTAGAGAGGACAACAATTTTTTTTTCCAATTTTACCCTTATATTATATTAATATTACATTTTTGTTTTTTTTTTTTAATTTCAAAACACACTTTTATTTTTATTTCAACAATTCAAATATCAATTTAGTCCCTCCATAATTTGTCAAATTTCACTTTAGTCCATCGATAATAATAAAAAAGATTGTACACACACGTATCGCTTGTGTACAGTAACTAGTATCTATTTAAATTTCAGAGGGGAAAAATAGTACATTTTCGATAATTTTAAGTGGATTTTGCGGAAAAAACTCGAAA
This sequence comes from Primulina huaijiensis, assembly GCF_012295235.1. Classification (NCBI taxonomy): domain Eukaryota; kingdom Viridiplantae; phylum Streptophyta; class Magnoliopsida; order Lamiales; family Gesneriaceae; genus Primulina; species Primulina huaijiensis. The sequence continues at coordinate 7,234,208 of NC_133312.1, forward strand.
TTGAAATAAAGATAAAGCCCAATCAATATAAGCCTATTTCTTTGGGCTTCCAGCGAGTCAACTGTACAACATCCGGAAGCCCAGATTGTACCAAAAATGTAATCGGGAAGAAAAACCACGTGGCGAGCAATAACTGGCACAGATTTGGGGGCTCACATTTGCCGCAAAACAGGAAACAACTCCTCTGGTTTTTATGGGCACTAACTAGAACTTTCACTTACTAAATATAAATAAATTTATTTTTGTGTTAGCAGGCGGCTGGATCTACAATCTTCTGCGAGAACGGAGGTGAATCAGCTGTTGATTTCGCACTTTTGCGCGCTTTATTTTTGGTATTCTTTCTGATCGGATTATCTTATTTTTTAGCTGTCGTGCGGAATTTTTTTGGATTAATTCTGTTTAGACTTTGTTTGATGGTTTATAATGATGGATTTGGTTTCATTTTCGAGACCCATTTCTTGGATTTTTCTGCTGTTTCGATTTAGTCTTCCTGGGGTTCGTATGGTTGTGACAGGATTCATATCACTGGTGTGGGGGTTCGAGCTTCTTGTTTTTTAATTTTGGTGTTTGTATTATGCATAAGAAAATGAACTTTTAATTTGTGTGCTTGTGGGGGTGTATCAAGAATGTGTGGTGATTGGCTGTAACCGATATGTATATTTGATGTTGAATTCGGTTGGTGAGTAAGGCAGCCTTTCCAAGTTATTCAGTTGTGTACAAAGTGGGAGATTCATTCAAGCTATTAATGTGGCGAAACGCGAAAGATTGTTTGCGCTTGATCATCAGCGTTTTTTTTATATGGTACTCATCTGAATAATGATTGCATTTAGAATCTCATGTATGCGAATGATTATCATAGTTAATGTGAAATGATGATCGCAAATGGTGGCGAAACTGAGTGTAATGGAATTTGTGATTCTTGAGTTTCATATTTCTAAGGGTCGTTTTAAATGTGAGAAGCATGGAACTTCAGATTCTCTGTTTATTTCTTGATGATCAGAATGGAAGGATTTTGACTTTTAAATCTTGTTTCTAAATCCTCTTTGCTTGGATTATTCATTTGACTTGAATTAATTATGTATTCTGTTGTTAGTACAAGTTGCAGTAGAGAGACTGTAGTTACCCTACAGGTCGGAGATGAGGGTTTTGTGAAGAATTTGACAAACAAATTATTAACTTCTTTTAGATACAAATTATTTAGTGAAGGGTTCTTCTTTTATTGGGATCGCATTTGGTGTTTTTAGTCTGAGAATGGTGCAACATTACTCTATAAGCATATAAATCTAGATGATTTTATGGGTAACTTTTAGGAGTGTCCAATGACCTACTCCCTGGCTGCCATGTTATTGGGTAGAAAAAGTCCTTGAATTTCCTGTATATGAGGTGTAAATTTTTCTTCGCTGAAAGTATTGTATCCAGCATTTGTATTGTTGTAATTGGATCGCCCCAAGTCAAGTATAGTTGTAACCCTCTTTCTCAGTGACTGGGAAACAAAAAAACTGTAGAAATGTAGCTCAGAGGGTGATTTATTGTTTATGGTAACAAAACTTGGCCCATGACAAGCACCCCTTGGAAAGATCTATACTAAGATCAGTGTTTTCTTCACCAAATTAGTATTTTAAGTTGCGTGATAAGGCTAGAGAAGTAACAATGCTCGATGACTTATTATGTCATTTCTATTGACTAGCCACTATTCGTTCTAGGAGCATAAGACGACAGAAACAGGATGGTTAGAGCCTATTCTCAAGAACACACTTACAAGCACCCATGGGAGCGAGTAACTGCTGCATCATGGCGCAAATTTGCAGATCCTGAGAACAAGCATACCCTATCTCACATCCTTGAAGTCGACACATTGAATCACAAGCTTGAACCTAGCACTGGAAAACTTTACACGACTCGAGCTCTCACAATTCATGCTCCGGGACCATGGTTTGTTCGTAAAATAATTGGCCAAGACATCTGCCATTGTGTTGAATCAACCGTAGTTGATGGAAAAGCTCGGTCTATGCAACTTGCCACACGTAACATTAGTCTCCAAAAGTTCGTCGAAGTGGAGGAAAAGATAAGATATGAGCCTCACCCTGAGAATCCAAACGGATGGACGATATGCAGGCAAGAAACTAGCATACGCATAAAACCCTTGTCGGCATTAGCTTCGATGGCAGAGAAAGTAGAGCAAAAATGTGTGGAGAAGTTTCAGCAAAACAGTGCCAAGGGTAGAGAAGTTATGGAAAGGATGTGCATGTATCTTGAAGCTGAATCCAGTGGAATGTCCGTCTGATTTTGGTTTTTTTTTTTTAATTTGGACTCTTCCAATTTTATTGTCAGGTTTGAGTAAGCCAGGATTTTACAAATTTACAGAAGACTGCAAGAGAATGGTTTTTCCCTTTAGACTTGGTCATCTTTTTGTAATAATAGGATTATATGACGCATTGATTAACTTTGCCAATACTTGTGTTTCATGATGGCGTACAAGTAACTGTTAAAATGACGAATAATGGTCGATTCGATGCTAACTCTAAGGTAGTATCTCAGGGGTAACATCGTATGGACGGACGAATAGTTCAAAGTCTATTAAGAGTTTCTTACCTTCTCTTAAAAGTGGAATCAATTTGCAGATTTCGTATCCTGGGATCGTTAGAGGCAATTGTTGTTTTAGTTTTCAGAAAAATTATATTTTTGGTCTTGTAGTTTGCACGTTTTTTCTTTTGGTTTTGTTAAAAATGAATTTATATTTTTAGTTCTGTAACTTGCATGTTTTTTCATTTTTGTCAATGTTAACGGTGTGTTTGTATTTTTAGTCTTATAATTTGTATTTTTTTTTTTTGCATTTTAGATCATGTTAACGATAAATTTGTATTTTTAGTCATTTAACTTACATGTTTGGTTTTTTTTATTTTTTCTTTTATGATTGGAATATGTCATGTTTGTCTAAAAAAATTGTGGAGAATGTGTATGTTAGACATGAATTTTTAGAAGGAAACACGCATATATAAAATGGCTATTTTAGAATATTATTTGAAAGGAAATATGATAGACTGCAATAAAAAACAAAGATCAAAATGAAAAAAAAAAAACTATACTATTAAAAATGCAAATTCATCTTTAATAGGACAAAAAAAATGCACCTCATTGGACCAGAAATACAAATGCACCATTATCGAGATAAAAAATGGAAAAAAAAAAACATTCAATGAGAATAAAAATACAAATTCATTTTTAACTGAATTATTATTAAAAAAATATAAATTACAGACTTTTTATTTTTCCTGTATTTGTAGATATGTTTTATGGGTACCAACCAGGATTACATTTGTTTTACATTTTCAAAATATTTTTATTTTACATGCGATGTGATGTTGGATTTGTGATGCATCACATACGTTACAATATCAAAAACGTTTAGTCGTTTTATAGGTTCTTAGGGTTTTTTTAAAATAATTTAATTTTAAAAAAAAATTTCAAAATAATTTTAAAAAAAAAGATGGCAAAAGTACTCCAATCCGCGCTTGATGGTGCTCATGTTGAGCACCGTCCGCGCTTACCAAGCGCGAACGCTGCTCCAAGTAGGAGCGTCCGCGCTTCGTACGTGGACCGGCATCCGCGCTTACGAAGCGCGGACGCTGGTCCATGTGTACAGAGTCCGTGCTTATATTTTTTTTAAAAAAATTCGATTTTTGTTAGCCGTTCGTTTATTTCGCTTTATTACGTTTCTTGACGAATTCACGTGAAAACTGAACATCTGAAAATTCACGTGATCTGAAAATTCACGTGAAACATGAACTTCAATAATTCAAACAGTATTCACAAATTCTCCTATATAACTGATGAAAAATTGAACGAATGAGTTATCAACTTTCTCATATATTTTCTCTAAATTTTCATTGGCAAAATGTCTAACATCGATGTACTCTTATATTTTGGTGGTCATGTAGTTAGCGATAATGGATCGTTTGAATATAACATTCCATTTGTTAGACCAATACGAGTATTACGATCTATTAATTTGATGGAGTTAGTTGAAGTTGTGCATAAAATGTTAGCAATCGATCCAGCGAATTTTCTCTGAAGATGTCAACAAAGTATTCATTCATGGAGAGAGCATCTTGGCATGAAATTGAAGTCAATCTCGTTGATGACGATGCTTTACAGTTTATAATGCAATATGACAATATGCATATTTTACATATGTACGTGGAAGCAAATTCAATTGAGCATCATGTTGGATTTGATGATCATGAATCCTACGTTCCACATGCATCCGATTCCGGTTTCTATAACCAACCCGGTACGTCTACATATGGTGGTTTGCATGAGCAAGAATCTTATGTTCCACAGGTTACTGAAGGACTCGATAATATGAGTTTCGATGATGTAAGTGGGCATTGAGATCAATATATAAATGTTTCGTCGGAATAAAATAATGCTCCATATTGGCCGAATCATACATTAGATACGAGTGCTCGTTGTCCGGATCAGACCAATAATGATGCTATTTGGAGGACTGATTCTGAACCCGATATGTCATACAACGAGTCTGAAGAAGAAGAAGTGAATGTTGATGATGAAGTGAATATTTTTACAAATCTTGATGAGGCGACATCATCTCGACAACCACCACGCGAAACATTACAGAGGCAGACCGTACTATTTCTTTCAAACACTTCTGAAATGCCATAATTTTTCAATAAATTTTTTGGTGAAGAGCCTCCTGATTCTGTCGATGTTCCTTGTGGAGTGCAATCAAGCTATTACAATCCGGATAGAGGTGAATTATGCGTTAATATGTTATTTAAAAATAAGAATGATCTTATTGCATCTGTGAAGGATTATTTAGTAAGAGTTTTCAGGCGTGAGTACCGTGTCGTGGATAGCACATGCAGTTTGTANTCCACAATAGCAAATGCTAGCGGTAGAATCTGATTGTTCGCATCCAGAGTGACACCGATCAACATTTTGTGCTTGTATTTTGTGTACAAGTGTGTACCATTGACACTTATTATTTTCCGACAATTCCAAAACCCATCAACACACGGCTTGAATGCCCAGAAAACATAGTTCAGTGTCTTACTCATTTCAGTGTTGGCTCTGAGATGCTTCCACTCCACAGCTGTTCCCGGATTATATTTGGACAAAGCACACATATATTTTGGAAGCAATTTAACGGAGCTCTCCCATGTACCATAAGCAATTTCCATAGCACGTTTCAAACTTTGTNTTGATGGGTTTTGGAATTGTCGGAAAATAATAAGTGTCAATGGTACACACTTGTACACAAAATACAAGCACAAAATGTTGATCGGTGTCACTCTGGATGCGAACAATCAGATTCTACCGCTAGCATTTGCTATTGTGGATGAAGAGACAACAGATTCTTGGAAATGATTCTTGGAGAACCTAGGAAGACATGTTGTTCGTGGTGAAAATGGTGTGTCTTATTTCTGATAGGCATAAGGGAATCGTGCGAGCAACTGAAGATCTACCATATTTTCAACCTCCTTACGGTGTGCATCGTTTTTGTTTGAGACATGTGTGTTCAAACTTTAACGCTAAATTCAAAGACGTGCATTTGAAAGATTTATGATGGGCGACAGGCACACAAAATCAAATCTGTAAGTTTGAAGCAATAATGGAGGCAATCAAGCAAAAAAACATTTTGGCGCACCGATATTTGGCTGGAATTGCTAAAGAAAAATGGAGTTTGGCTCATGAAGGTGGTTGGCATCGTGGGATGATGACAACCAATATGTCAGAGTGTTTAAACAGTGTGTTGAAGGTGGCTCGTAGACTTCCTATATCTTCTATAGTACACTTGACACTTCTGAGGTGCGTGCAATATTTCATTGAACGTGTGCAGGTCAACATATGCAGGTCGGCAAGTTATCAACGAGTGATTGTTCACGATGTTTAAACAAGTATTTTTAGCAAAATTTATCTGTGATACTTTGTTGCAAATATTTTGGATGAACAGTTTAGTGTTATCGCAATTTGAAGATTGATTTCTTATTTAAGAAAATTTTTATTTTTCCGCAAATTTCAAAGTCGTTCAAAATATGGTACGTTACATGAATCCTTCCTGAGTAGAAAAAGGGGTGACGTAGAAGTTACTCAAGTCTCCAAATATCCATAAACATTTATTTTCACTTGCTATTTCAGTTGCTATTATTTACGTTTAGTTTGCTAACCTAACTATTAATTCAACCCTACCATTTTGTTGTTCAAATCATTCAGTGAGTTTATTTTTCTGCATTACCTAACTATTGGTTTATTGATACCAAACTGACAAGAATTACAATTCATTGTTACTAACCCAACCGAATTAATTTGTAAATTTGTTGAGATTATTTATTCACCTCCTCTAAATCAATTTTTTGATCCTATCAAATATCGGTTCTTACTATCAATAATTTATTATTGTACAATTGGGATGACAAAATCAATCAAGTATGCCTAATTATAAAAGTATACATTTGTATCGATATTTTTTTATTAGTATATAAAAACTTCTAGTTTGAAATACTAAAAATTTAATTTTATAACATTAGCAAACTTTTGTTTATAATATCATTAAACTTCAAATTTACAATATTATTAAACTTTATTATCAATAAACTTCTGGTTTAGTGTCAAATTTATTTGATTATATTAGCATTGATACAATACTATTTTTTGTGAACATAATTTTTTAACTCTTATGGAGTAATTTATTAGAATATTATATTACATCAAATATTCTTATCTTTTTTTACCGCTAAACAAAATATTATTAGGAATAAATATCCTATCAAACACATTAAATTTTCTTTATTTTTCACCATCAACCAAATTAATAATATGAATCTTTAATACATTCAAGTTTCGATGAAAATATAATCTAAGTAGACATAAATTGCCTTCACAAACTTTATATCCTACTTGATAGAGATTGATAAAATCATTTAACGTACTTCAAGTACTTTATTTTGTGTGATATGAAAAATCAGTATACTTCAGTAAAATAAGAGAAAATATATGAAATTTTGTTTGCGGCATTTGTAATATGTATTTTCATATATTTCGTGTAAATTATATAATTCACATCTCACTTTCTAGAAAGATAACATATTCTTCTTTTTTGAAGAATTAATGTATCATATGGCGCAATGTGTCAACTGTGTTCATTCACTTGTGAGAAAAAATCTCGTATATTAGGCAACTTTCAATATTAATCACTCATTTTTTTGTGTTAAAAGCAACAAAATAATAAATTTATAATATTTAATGATATTTTTGAATATTCGAAATTGGAAAACCTTTATTTCAAATTCTTGCCGATTGAATCAGATCATCTACTTGAGTAATAGTTACCACTCAATTGTTAACTTAATTAAGAATTTGGAGATTCACACATTATTGATATTTGATAATAATCATGAATCATCAACCAAGAGAAGGGAGAGAAACAAGCCAAAGCATTATGTCAAATATAATAATATGATTATGGCAGACAACACAAATTGGCAAAATTTATTCAACATTGAATCATTATCAACTAAATATAGCCTATTATGTTCAGAGAATATATATCACAATTTATAATTACTAAAACATATATATGATTTTATTTGGATCAAATCAATATTTTCGAAAATATTGATTTGATCTTATATATTATAACAATATTTTTCAAAAATATTGATAAATCATATATTTTGATCAATAATCTTCAAGAGATATTGATAGATCTTATAGTAATCAATATTTTTTTTCAGAAATATTGATAGATCTTTGATCAATATTATTCATGAAAACTGATAGATATCATATAAATGATTTTCTGAAATATTGAAAGAACTTATGTGTTAAGATCAATATTCTTCGATTTTATATTGATATTTTTCATGAATATATATAAATTTTAGATCGTGGATCAATTATTCATCAAGAATATTGACATAGTTTAAATCATAAACCATATGTCTAATATTCTTATGAATATAGATAGATCTTTATATCTTAAATCGTATATTTGGCTAGATTATCAAAATGAAATCTGGTTGTGCTACTTTAAGAGCATTAACATAAAATCTTATGCTATTTCAGAAACATCAATATAAAACTAAAATTTTTGTTACTTTGAGAGTATCAATATTAAATATAAATATAGTGCTACTTCAAGAGCATAGATATAAAGAATAAGAATTAAAATTATTATAAATTTATACCTTGAATTCGAAGAGCATTCGTGTTGATAACGTATTATAAATTTAATAGAAAGTTAAATAAAAAAGGAGAAAATAGTGAATAGAAATGAGAGGATTGAACTATATCTTATTTCAAGGAGAAATTGGTTAATTAATGACAGGAACGGTTATAAGGTGAAAGAGTGTTTAGAAGGGGGGTTGAATAAATACTCAACGATTTTCACAGTTTTTTCAAATATTGAGTCAGTTTAGTGATTAACTGATACTCGGGAATCTTGTCAGTCGATCTCAGTCAGTTAACAAGTAATGTGCAGAAATAAACTGACTGAAAGATAGAATATAAACTGAAATAAGAACACGAAGATTTTATGGATGTTCGGAGATTTCAATCACTCCTACGTCACCCTTTCTATCACGAAGATAGGATTTTCACTAAAAGACTTTGATCGATACAAACAATTGCAAAGACCTACTTCAGTCTTGGACTTAACATTATCAAACTGAAACTCTTAGTTTACAAACGAAATTCTTCGTATTCAACTGGACTTGAAAAATATTTAGCACAGCTGATCTCTTTAAGATCAAGTTTTTACAACAGCAAAGGTTTGTGCTAGAAAGCTCGAAGTATAGCCTGAGTGCTATCAGTAAATACGATAAGTATGAGCTTTGAATCTTAGTGTAATTTCAGCAGAGTGATTGCAAGTAAGTCGAATATATTTTGTTGCTTCGTCTCTGTTATTTATAGGCTTCTCTTGCAACGGTAACAATTAATACAATTTGAATCTCTTCTATCCGTTGTTTGCCACGTCAACATTCCTCTGACATTCGTACACTGCAGCTTGTTCTGAAATGCGGCACTCCCACTATTAGTTGCAGTCTGCTTTGTACTGTTGTCGGTTGAACGTCCTTATTCTTGACGTGTTCAGTTGAGATATCAACTGATAAGCAATAGCTGATAAGCTTACAACTATTTATAGCAACTGATCAGTTTCCAACTGATCAGTCAGTTGTCTGCGTAGTTCAGTCCAGCTGGTTCAGTTGCCCTTGATTATCTTCGCATTAATCTTCAATTAAGGCAACTGTCAGTTCGCATATTTTGATCAATTACCGTCAGTCTTCTTGATCAGTTAGTTCTATCTAATAAACGTTCAGTTTGTCAAACCACAGAAATTTAGTTTCCAACAATTTTCCCTTTTTAGGTGTTTGACAAAACTTAGAATAATTGAACTGATCAACTGAATACTTTGTAGATAAAATAATTTCTTTATTGACAACTCTTATAATGTACAGATTCGTACAAAGAATGAAATAATAAATAATCTTGTAACTGATCAAAAAAATTCCAAAAATCTGTCAAGTCTGTTGATCTTTATCTTTCCCTTTTTCCTCCCTTTTTGTCAAACAAATCAACCTTTTCGGATAAGATACGAACATCCGAAGCGACGTCTGACACATCATTTAGAACGATGTCTTGTGACAAATCCATTCTTTTGGAAACAGACTTTTCCAGAAAGTCAAGGCGCCTTCCGAATAAATCTTGGGTCTGAAAGTGAGCTTCAGTCGACACTTTGTCCTTTTTAATTTCCTCCATCTGAAAGAATAGAGATGTCACATCTTTTTGAATTTGTTGTAGTCTCCCTGTTGTAAACTCATTTGAAGAGGTGAACTTCATCTGAAGCGCGAACTAGGTAGACTGAATGTTAGAAATGACAGTCATCATACTGGTAAGGTTGTTCTGAATCAATTGAATTTCTTCAAATAAGGATTCAGGTTCCATTGATCTACCAGGGGACATGGCTCCAGAGGTTTCTGGTTTTTGTTCCCTGTTTCCTTGATCGAAGATAACCAGAGCTCTGTCAGTTGATTCGGTTTCGAGTGTCACCATTTCTGAATCATGTTCTGGTATGGCTTCCTGTTGAAGCTGTAGAGGAGAAGGAAGATTCGGAACAACAGATGTAATAGTTGGTTCTTTAGTTTGTAAGTCTGTTTGTTGAGAAACTGGTTCTTCAGTTGGTTGAACAACTGAACCTTTGACTTGCTCTTCTGCTCGCACTTCTTCAGTTGGTGCCGAGTGCAGCTGAGATTGTTCACGTTATTCAAAAACTTCATGTTCAATCATGTCAGCTGACTGAACTAGTTTTTTAGAAAGAATAGCCTGCTCGGCTAGTTGTTCAGAAACAAAAGTAGCTTTTTCACATGTTTCTTCAGTTCCAAAATTTTCTTCAACTGCTTTAGATGTTTCCAGCTGGATATCAGTGGCAACTGATTTGATGACCTCATCGATATTTGCCAATGACAGCTCAGCATTAAAATAAAGCTTAGTATCTACAGTTGAGGATGGATGAGCAGTAGATGATGGTTGCTCATCCTTTGAAGAAGGATCAGTTGCTTGTTGAGAGGATTCAACAACTGAATCCTTGGATGGCTCTTGCTATTGAACTGGTTGTTCAGCTTGTTCTGCTGATGAATGATCATGAGAACTTGCTGAAATGGTCAGTTCTTGGTCCAGTCACTGTTTAATCGCCATCTGTAGTGTAATGAGATCCGAGTCTAGCTAATCATAAACTGCTTTATCATTAAAGGCAGTTGGACTGGTAGGATCATAGTTTTGCCTTAGCTGAACAATCATCTGACTTAACTTCTTGGCACGGATTTGATCAAAGAAATATTTCTTCCTTTGCAAAGCTTGGCGAATTGTAGCAGCTTTGACCATCCTAAGAACAATAGTTTCCAGATTAACAAATTTCTTCAAAACTGACTTCTTCTCAAGTTGCCTGGCAAAAACCTCTGTTCTGAATCGGACCCATTCATCATAAGCTTTCAGCATATTCTCAGAAAATTCATTGATCTCGGTCCAGATAAGATCAATGTGAGTTTGAATCACGTTTGTGGGTCGGGCCTCTTCTGTCATCTTGCCCTTTCCCTTTTTGTCATTCAGAGCATGAGGGATGTTCATCCCTGAAGAGACTGCATCAATGTTTTCTCTGATCACTACCCCCTTGGGTCTGGCAAAAGGTAGAGAAATTGGGCCAGTGATAGTGATTAGTGGAGTTTGAACTCCAGCAGATTTCTTCTTATCACCAGATTTGATGATAGTCTTTTCTTGTTGAGCAGCTGGAGGAGGTAACTGAACCTCAGTTGAAGTTTTGGTTGCAACTGCCCTCAGCAGTGTAGCCTTGATTGGCTCTTCAGCTGCAGATTGTTTCAGTCTATTAGTTGATATTGTGACCAGTGCAGCTACTGGTTTGGTCTTCAGAGTCCGGGACTTTTTGGATATCTTTGGAGAAGGAATCTTCTCAGATTCAGTCTCACTGACAACCAGTTTTCGCTTGATTGTCTTCCTCTGAGTTGGCTTTTTGGCTTTCTGAACTGATTTAGGAGCTTCCTGCATCCCAATTTCCTTCTTCACCTTCAAAAATTGCTCAGGAGAGATGTCCAGTTTGGGCTTTGGCGGCTGGACATTCTTGGCATTGAAGACTTTAAACTTTGATGATCTCTCAGAATCATCACCCACCAATCCCTTGGTTTTTAGCAGATACCTGAGCTGAACAGCATATCCCTTTGATTGCTTTGACGACTGAAACATGTTTTTCAGGATATTGAAGATGATACTTCTCCAGTTCAGTCTTTTTTCAGCCATTATAGCAGTCATAGCCTGAAATTTTTCCAAAGTGAGAGCAGCAAATGACCCTGCCTTGGCCAATAGTCCTTTGGCCACTATATCAGCCAGCAACTGCACCTCTGGATTCAGTTCCTTCTTTGGATCAGAAACTTTGATTTTCCGTTCGTCTGCAGATAGGAGTGTTTGCATATCCTCAATGTTAGAAGCTCTAACTTCAGAAATATTAGCTGGCACATCAGTAGGCAGTTGAAATAGATTGCTGAAAGATTCTTCATCAATAATCAGCAACTGGTTGTTGACAGTGGAAGTGATATTTCCATCGGCAGAGATAAAACCATTGGCGTATAAGTCTTGAATCTCTTTAGGATAAATCTCTTGGGAAGATAATCCCAAGAATGTCTTGAGTCTAGTAGTGTCTAGTTTGTTGAAGATGTTCTTCACTGCTTCATCAGGAACTGACAAAATTGAGGCAAAATCGATTGCCATTGCGTTCAGGATATGAGCCGGAATTTGGTTTGCCATTTCTGATTAGTTCGATATTCAGCGAAAAAAGAGTTTTGAGTTTGGATTTGCTCTGTAAATCAAAGTAAGCGGAAAGAAAATTGAAATGGAGCAGGGTGTAGTACATATGTGTATGACGGTTCAAATTTTGGACACGTGTCAGTCCATGATAATTTGAATAAAAATGTGTGTAAGTGTGATAAAAACGTGTGTGGAATATAAATGGATTACGTGGGTCCACGTTTCAAAATGTTATTAATTGAATGACAACAATTAAATGCGTACACAATCAATCACATAACTTATTATGGTATATTTAACGATTAATCAGTTAACTTACTGGATAAGATAAGTTGGGTCAGCAACTGAGTGATCAGTTGAAAGTTGATTCAGTTCAGTTGAAGACTAACTGACTATTGTCTTCTCAGTTAACCATTTATATCCAATATTCCTCCTCAATAAATGAATATAAATAAAAGAAAGGGTAGGAAAACTCAGTCTGGATAAGTCAAAAGCTTTCAGTTGACTTGAATGTCTTCGTCTTCTATTTTTCCAATATCAGCCTAACTATAAATAAGAGCAAAGACATTAGATAATAAAAAATAAGCACACATGGCTAGTTCAAGTAGTTCCAACGTCCTTGTTTCTGCATCAACACTCCGTCGTTTAGAGAGTTTGAAGGAAACCATTGAAGAATATGTCTGGTTAAAAGGCATGCCCTCTTGGATCAAGGTGCGAACACTCCAGATCGTTTATCTTAATGGAATGGTTCCCACTGACAGACAGAGGGCTGTTGCAAGAAAGTACATGCGGCGTTTTGAAGTCAGCAATGTTTCAGAGCTTGTCACTGATCAAGTTCTGTTGTATGTAATGTTGAGGAAAGAGTGAAATATGCTCAAGAAGATCTCCTCTTCAGACGCCTTTAGAAGACTGAATTGCCATGAAATGTATAACTGGATATCCCTCTGGCAAGATGCCGTTGAGAGGGAAATGAATCGTGTAACTTGGTTTCAATTTTATTCAAGATAAATTATGTTTATGATTCATTGTTGTCTCTTTTCTTATCTGCAAAACTTTATTGGCATCAGTTAACAAACAATTCACTAACTGAATGGATAATAACTGATAAATGACTAACTGACTTAAAATGAACAGCAACTGACATAACAACAATAAAACTGATATAATTAAGACAAATCAATTAAAACAAGTATATTACGAAAATGAGAAAACTTAGTCTCCGGTAACGGTTTGGTGAAAATGTCAGCAGCTTGTTGTTCAGTTGGTACATATTCCAATCTGACTGCTTTCTTCAGATAATGATCTCTGATGAAATGATGCCTGACATCAATGTGCTAGGTCCTTGAGTGAAGAACTGGATTGTATGTGATCGCAATTGTGCTTGTATTATCACAAAATATGGGAAACTCTTTTGCATCGACTCCATAATCTTTCAGTTGTTGCTGAATCCAGAGAAGTTGGGCACAGCAGCTTCCAGCAGCAAGATATTCTGCTTCAGTTGTGGAAGTAGCTATGGATTTTTGCTTCTTGCTGAACCATGAAATCAGTCTGTCTCTTAAAAACTAAAATGATCCACTGGTTCTTTTACGATCTAGCTTACATCATGCATAATCTGCATCTGAATATCCAACTAAATTGAAAGAAGAGTCATTAGCATACCATAAGCCCACATTTTGTGTGCCTTTAAGATATTTTAAAATGCGTTTGGCAGAAGTAAAATGTGATTGCTTAGGATCTGCCTGAAATCTAGCACACATACAAACAACAAATACTATATCAGGACGACCACCAGTTAGGTACAATAATGAACCTATTAAACCTCTGTAAAGTGTCGTCTCAACTGATATTCTCCCTTGATCATTATATAGTTTGATTGATGAACTCGTAGGAGTGGTTGCAGCTGAACATGTTTCCATGCCAAATTTCCTAAGCAGTTCCTTTGTATATTTGGTCTGACTGATAAAAATATCAGTTTCCAGTTGCTTCACTTGCAGACCGAGGAAAAATGTCAGTTCATCCATCATACTCATCTCAAATTTTTCCTGCATTAACTTAGCAAATTTCTCGCATAATTAGGGGTTAGTTGACCCAAAAATAATATCATCAACATAAATTTGAACAGGTAAAATGTGATCATTCTTTGTAAATTTAACCAAAGTCTTATCAACTGATCCAACAGTAAAATCGTGATCAGTTAGGAATTTTGAAAGCGTTTTATACCAAGCTCTTGGAGTTTGTTTAAGACCATATAAGGCTTTGTTCAAATGATAAACATGATAAGGAAAAGAATGATTGATACAACCTGGTGGTTGTTCAACATAAACTTCTTCCTGCAACTGACCATTCAGAAATGCACACTTCACGTCCATTTGTTAGACTTTAAAATTCTTGAATGATGCATAGGCAAGGAACATTATGATTGCTTCCAGTCTTGAAACTGGTGCATAAGTTTCATCGTAGTCTATTCCTTTTTCTTGCATATATCTTTGTGCTACAAGTCTTGCTTTGTTGCGCACAACTGAACCATCTTCGTTCAGTTTGTTTCTGTATACCCATTTTGTACCTATAATAGTTTTATAAACTGGCCTTGGAACTAAGTTCCATATATTGTTATGGGTAAACTGATTTAGCTCTTCTTGCATTGCATTTATCCAGTTAGGATCAGCAAGAGTTTCATCAGTTTTCTTAGGTTTCAGTCGTGAAACGAAAGCTGAATGAATAAATAAATTAAATTTTTTATTTCGAGTTCTTACTGGATCAGATGGATTACCAATCACCAGTTCTTGAGGATGTGATTTCTTCCATCTGTACTCAGCATTTGTTGCGTTTATTTCATCAACTGCTTCAGTTGGCAACTGAATATTTTCTTCAGTTTCAGTTGGAGCTGTATCAGTTGGCAACTGAATATTTTCATTTTGTTCTACCAACTGATTATCAGTAACGAGTTCCTGTTCAAATGATTGGTCTAGCACTTCTGGTTCTGGTGTTTGAAGGATGTTTCGATTAGTGTGATTCTCTTCTTCATCATCATCCTCCAAACTAATATTTGTAAGGCGATCAGCTAGCTCAACTGAGTCAGTTGGCTTATCAGTTAGCACAGATTCATCAAATACAACGTGAATATATTCTTCTACATTCAAAGTGCATTTGTTAAAAACTCTGTAAGCTTTACCAACTGAAGAATAACCAAGAAATATTCTCTCTGCAGATTTAGCATCAAAAGCTTTTAAATGATTTTTGCCATTATCAAGAATAAAACATCTGCAGCCGAATATTTTGAAATATGAAACCGCACTTTTGCGTCCATGCCAGATCTCATATGGTGTTTTCAAATGATTCTTATTAATCATTGATCTGTTCTGATTGTAACATGCAGTGTTTACTGCTTCTGTCCAAAACCTCTGAGAAATACCAGAATCAGCAAGCATTGTTCTAGCAGCTTCCTTAAGGGTTCGATTACTTCTCTCAGCTACACCATTTTGCTGAGGAGTTCTTGCTGTTGAGAGCCCATGCTTAATCCCAGTATTTTCTAAAAATAATGAAAGATTTTGATTGATGAATTCAATCCCTCGATCAGACATTATTCGATCAATTCCAACTGATTTTTCATTTAAAAGTCTTTTGAAAAGCTTAATCAGTTGTGCAGCAGTTTGATCTTTGGATTTGACAAAAATAACCCAAGTAAATCTTGAATAGTCATTCATGACTACTAAAGTGTATTTCATTCCCCCTAAGCTCATGACTGGTATAGGACCAAAAAGATCCATATGTAACAGTTTTAAGCATCGAGAAGATGATTTACAACCTTTGTTTTTAAAAGAAGATCTTACTTGCTTACCAAACTGACATGCTGAACAAATTTTATCTTTTGAAAAATCTATTTTTGACAAACCAGCTACAAGATCATGGTTACTCAGATAAGAAATAAATTTAAAGTTTAGGTGGTTCAACCTCTTATGCCACAACCAGTAGTTAGAAGATTTGGAAGCTTTAAAACAAACTGGTGCATAAGGTTGCTCAGTCCAACTGACTTTGTATGTGTTTCCACAACGATTGCCAGTTAGTATGACCTCATCAGTTGAGTCTCCAACTGAACAAGTATGTCTGTCGAACTGAACTGAGAATTTATTGTCACATAACTGACTGATGCTAATCGAGTTATACTTCAAATTCTCAACTAGTAAAACATCTTGGATAGTAAAATTATCATAGATAAGCTTACCCTTACCCACAGTTTTTCCTTTGAAGTTGTCTCGAAAACTGATGCTTAGACCAGTGTATTTGATCAGTTGGGATAGCAAATTTGCATTCCCTGTCATATGACGTTGCATCCAATGTCCAAATACCAGATTGATTCTTTGTTTGTACCTGTCACCTGCATTCACATACAATATATAATTTTTGTACACACATCTATTTGGGTCATAAACTGATTAGTCCTTTAGAAACCCAGACTTGGATCAGTCTAAATGACTTTCCAGTTGTTGTGTTCCATATGGTGTTTATCGGCTTGTGTGTTCTTGGTGTGTTGTGTGCAGATGAAGCAATATGAACTTTAGCTTTGTTTAACTGGTTGTTCAGCCGATATATTTTCTGAACTAACTTACAGTTATAGTAATTGGAGTAATCATTAGAATAGTTCAGGTATATATTCCTAAACCTTTTTGGTGACTGACTTTGTGGGTCAGTTGAAATTTTTGGGCTATAACCAATATCATACCTTCTAGCCTTGTTCTGATTTTCAATAGGCTTTACAACTGGTTTACTTAGCTCAGGTTGTTCTTGTACCACAGCTAATTTTACAAAGTGAATATATTTCCCTTTGCTCATGTTCAGCTTTGGCTGATTATCACTAGTGGAAGTTTCATCTTGGTTACCGAACCCTAAACCAGTTTTATCAGTAACTGATTTTTGTTTATTTTGTATTTCAGCTAATGCAACAGATGATTTGTTCCAAGCTTGAATAAACTCAGTTTGCTTTGAATTCTCAAGCATCAACTGCTGGATCATTAAATGATTCTTGCTTCTTTCAGCATTGAGCTTAGCAATCTCCCGTTTAAGACTCAACAAATCAACTGATTCATCAGTTTCAGTTTTATTGTCTTTGAGATCAGTTTGCTTTGCTCTGGCCTTCTCAAAAGATAAGGCAAGCTTGTGATACTCATTAACCATGTCATGAAGTGTAGAAATAAGTTCATCTCGTATGAAGTCAGTTGAGCTAAAGTCGAATACATGTTGACTAGTTGACTCCACTTCTGTGTCATCAGCCATTAAACACTTGACTTCCTCCTCATCATCACTGGAGCAGCTCAAACTCTCAGATTCTAACTCCTCACTGTCAGTTTCTGCCCACTTTGATTTGCTTTCCTCAGCTAGAAACACCTCATGTTTCTTTCTGAATGATTTCTTATCATTCTTGGTTCTTCTTTTGTGCTCATAGGGCTTCTTTTTTTTTCAGTTGAGCCTCTACTGTCTTTCTTTGGCTTAGGACAGTCAGCAATAAAATGACCAGATTTTTCACAGTTGTAACAAGCATTTGGTTCTTCCTTTGAGTTGCTTCTCTGGTATTTTCTTTGAAAGTTTCCTTGGTTTCTTCTCATGAATCTTTCAAACTTTTTGACAAACAATGACATTACGTCATTACTCAGCTGATCAGCAGATTTGTCAACTGAACCAGTTGGTTCCAGTTTGATAGCAGTTAAGGCAGTTGTGGTAGCTGGTGTAGAAGGTTCTTCTTCTCTGGTTTGTAGTTCAAACTCGTAGGCCTTTAGAACAGCAAACAAATTATGAAGTTCGACCTTGTTAAGGTCCTTTGATTCTCTCATTGCCATAGTCTTGACATCCCATTCTTTGGGAAGACCTCCGACCACTTTCAATGCCACCTCTTTGTTTAAATACATCTTTCCAAGTGCATTCAGCTCGTTTACAATACCACTGATCCTTTCATCATATTCATGCATGGATTCACCAACTTTTATCTTGATATTATCGAATTTTTGAACAACAACTGATAGTTTATTCTCCTTGGTTTGCTCATTGCCTTCGCATAACTGGATAAGTTTCTCCCATATCTCTTTAGCGGTTTTGCACATCTTTATCTTGCTGAAAGTGACTTTATCCAACGTTTTGTATAAGATGTCCTTAGCCACATTGTCCAGGTTGGCTTTCCTCTTGTCTTCAGTTGTCCATTCTTCTCTTGGCTTTTCAATACGTTGTAGTGCCCCTTCAGTTAGGGCAACAGCTGTATTAGCTTTATAATTTTCATGGGTCCATCAGTGATAACATACCACATGTCATCGTCATGTGCAGCTAAATGAGCATGCATTCTGATTTTTCAATCATCGAAGTCTTATCTGGAGAACATAGAAATTTTGTTAAATGAAGACATGGTAATCAGTTTAGTGTATAAAAATTTCAAGGACGAGATTCAACTACTCTGATATCACTTGATAGGATCGGTTATGAGGTGAAAGGGTGTTTAGAAGGGGGGTTGAATAAACACTCAACGATTTTCACAGTTTTTTCATATATTGAGTCAGTTTAGTGATAAACTGATACTCGGGAATCTTGTCAGTCGATATCAGTCAGTTAACAAGTAATATGCGGAAATAAACTGACTGAAAGATAGAATATAAACTGAAATAAGAACACAAAGATTTTATGGATGTTCGGAGATTTCAATCACTCCTATGTCACCTTTTCTATCACGAAGATAGGATTTTCACTAAAAGACTTTGATCGATACAAACAATTGCAAAGACCCACTTCAGTCTTGGACTTAACACTGCCAAATTGAAACTCTTAGTTTATAAACGAAATCCTCAGTATTCAACTAGACTTGAAAAAGATTTAGCACAACTGATCTCTTTAAAATCAAGTTTTTACAACAGCAAAAGTTTGTGCTAGAAAGCTCGAAGTATAGCCTGAGTGCTATGAGTAAATACGATTAGTGTGAGCTTTGAATCTTAGTGTAATTTCAGCAGAGTGATTGCAAGTAAGTCGAATATATTTTGTTTCTTCGTCTCTGCTATTTATAGGCTTCTCTTCCAAAGGTAACAATTAATACAATTTGAATCTCTTATATCCGTTGTTTGTCACGTCAACATTCCTCTGACATTCGTACACTGCAGCTTTTTCTGAAATGCGGCACTCCCACTATTAGTTGCAGTCTGCTTTGTACTATTGTCGGTTGAACGTCCTTATTCTTGACGTGTTCAGTTGAGAGATCAACTGATTAGCAATAGCTGATAAGCTTACAACTGTTTGTAGCAACTGATCAGTCAGTTGTCTGTGTAGTTCAGTGCAGCTGGTTCAGCTGCCCTTGATTATTTTCGCATTAGTCTTCAGTTAAGGCAACTGTCAGTCTTCTTGATCGGTTAGTTCTATCTAATAAACGTTCAGTTTGTCAAACCACCGAAATTTAGTTTCCAACAAATAACCTCGGTCAACTCTTTTTTTAAGAAAATGACATCCTCAAGTGTATTTGAAATACACTTGCGGATGTCATTTTATTTCAACTAAACACCTCTATTTATAAGGTAGCTAGATGGATACATTTAAGAAAGATTACAATCATTTCGAATATTATTTCTATATTACGGAAATTATATCGTTAATCACTATAAGGTATATCGTAAAATAAATAATATAAAATAACAAAAAAAAACTCTTAATTTTTATCTTAAAATTTAAGATATTTTGTTTTGTAAAATTTTGATAAAACAAACTTTTTACATCCCCAATATTTTATATGTTTTTGAGAAAGAATACCAATATTTTGTATATACATAATAAAACTTGGGATAAAATATAAAAAAATATTATATTTTAAGATCGAAATATATTTTTTTGGTTAGTTTATATTTTTACATATATGATAAAATATTGTGACCAATTTTTAAATTTAAAATTTATTATTTAAGGAAAGATATTTTGTCAATAATTACTCATTAATTACGTAAAATGGAGTGTTATCAACCTATTTTGGAGTTTTTCTATATTATACTAGAAGCTAAAATAAAGAAACAAGTTTAAATGCAAGAGCTAGATTTCACTATTCAAGTGAAAAGCAATTGAATTGTTAATAGGTTAACAGCGCTGAAGCTTGGAAACATTCATTAAGATAAATAAATATGATTTACAAACTGTCTTCATGGATGTGTTCCTGAGTTTATCTAGGAACAGATACCACTAGGACAAGATCCTCAACAAGCAGGACACATGCAAATCAAACCAACACAACACAAATAAAAGACATGGAACCTGGAGCCAACAAACAAGTTGGACGGATACAGTTGTTCAACCCGCATATTGATTTAACCGACGATGCTTCAAGTAATTTTTCTTGGAAAGAACACGACCACCATAATTCGGCACTCTATATCTTGTCGAGCTTCTCTGCCTTGATGATTGGGTTGGCCTTGGCTATTGCATCTTGAGCTTCAGCCCGGTAATCAAATGGGCACTCGTGTTTATCAGAATAGTGGTGTAATCCACAGAAAACATTACCACAGCGACAATTGAAGCCAGCTAAACCAACCCGCTTCTTGCAAGTGCCACATCTACTAGGGCCCTCCTTTACTGAGTTTGAAGTATTAAAAGAAGGCTCTATGATTGTTTTAACTTCAATCAAATCAGTTTGTGCAACTGCAGATTCGGTAACAGTACTTTCCTTCTCGTTGTCACACGATGATCCAGAAACAATATTCTTGAGCGATGATACAGCAAGTTTAGCTTGTTTTTGTTTCAATATCTGGTCCTTATGGCACTTGGAACACAAGTTCATATTCCCGGCACTTCCAAAGAAACCACAGTTGTTAACACACAAAATAGGACCTTCAAGAGGGGGTTGAAATTTAGTTTCATCATGCTCCATGTGGCAGCTCCTGCTTCACCAAATTTGTTCCAGCGAATGATAAAAATAAAAACAAGCTTTTCATAAAGATTTTTTCAGGAAGGAATCTAAAACTCTCCTCTCAAAAAACCAAAAAAAGCTGGCAATTTCCATCACAGATGCCTTACCAATTAAAAAAACAACCTTGAGAAATCCTCCACAACTTATGGAAAAGAATATTCTAACTGGAACTTTAATCCATTCCAAGTTGTGTTCCTATCTCAAGTTCCTTGTGTCTAGATAAATGAATGCATTTGGTCGTTAAAAACATGTTAATCACCTACACTAGGCAAAAACACATGTTATTCAACTAAATACACAAAATATGACATTAAAACACCAAGCGAAACAGTAGATCTGATGTACTAAAGAAAGCATAAGTAACAAGGTACATAAAACCAATAACTCGAAGAAAACGCCATCACACATATAAGTAAGAAAGATAACCTCAGGGAATGAATACTCAATTTGACAAAGAATACAGAAATTCAACAACAGTTGGAAAATCATATTCTCCTTTAATTTCTCTCCGATTAGAAAGCGATAGTGAAAAATAACAGAGGATCAACAACTCGGGGCAATTTCCATTGCACAGGGAACAACGCATAGTAAGTTTCCATAACACAAACCTTCCAAATTAGAAAAAAAACAAAAGAACTATTAACACATGGAAGAAAACTGTGTCTGACTCAACAATTCAGGATTAAAGTCCAAAATGTATTAAAGCATTCAAGAACATGTTGGGAGCCAATTTTTCCAACCTAGGAGCCGTTTGAAGGTGGTGGTGGTTCGATAACAGTTTTATACATTAGCACACCCCTCGTGGTATCCAACATATGTACACATATTGTCAAGGATTGAGCAACCAAGTTCCAAACATAACAAGGGCTATGAATCGAACTTGTAACCTCCTAACCATGATAAAAATCACAGTTACCAAATGCTCCAACTAAAAAAAGGTTTAATAACAGTTTTGGACATCCATAGAATATCAAAAGCAAGATCGAGTAACGTCCACATAACAATATATTAAAGTCCCGCGAATAGAATATATGCACTCCACGCATTGCCAGACCTGAGATTTTTTAGCCATGAGGTGAGCACAAAAAAATGGTGCCCTTAAAACTTAATATTCATATATTTTTTCATTGACAAATATGATAGTATAAATAACATGAATTCTAGAAATAAAAAATAAACAAAATATATGATCCAAAACAATATGTCATAAGAAAATATTAATAAAGACAAGAAGATCCATAAAAAATATGAAATTCATGTTTCAAACCAATACATAGACACTTGAATATTGCTCGTCTTGCAGTTTTGGAAGTGAAATCAGTTATTATGTTTGCATAATCAATTTCCCCAACCACTTTTTATTGATCGATAACATAACCAAATTATTTAGTTTTTTTTATAACATAGTTGATCGGAGATAAGTTTCGAGCAACTTCAACTAGAAAAAAGTCCTTTCAACAGATGCAACTTTTGATGGATCACAAAAATTATGAAGCCTAGTGTCGGAAAATTGCCTGAAACGGATCGATGAACCGAAAAATCGAGCGATAGCGTGTTTGATCGTTGTAGAAAAGTGGATGATTTGTATTTCGGCGAAAACTCACGAGAGAGGTATTTCGGATTGATTATCGATTCTTGATAAATTTTATGAGTGAGGTTAAAAAAGATAAATACACAGTGAAACTACAAGTTTTCATGAGTCACTGCCATCAATCATTATTTATGAGGTAAGCACATGTAGTAACTGTTGAGAGTTGCACTTAGTTTTTCTAAAAATCGTGTTTTCTAATCTTGTATTCTAGAAGTATAAACAGTGGTTAGTTTAGGAACATAAACATTTTTTTAGATTAACAGATCAGTCTTTAAACAATGGGAGTTAAGCTCTTATATTTTTCCTTCAACTCTTCTCCTTTAACATGGTATCAAAGAGCGATCATCGAGCTCAATCTCTAATTTTTTTCAATTACTCGTCTTGATCGCAATTTCCTCAGTGATCGGTCTTGATTTCATCAAAAAAAAATTCTGAATTGCTACTGGATTTATGGCGGCGAGATTGTGAGTCTGCTCGCAAGTATCTGGAATATGACCAGCAACATAAACTCTTGCAGTTTCTTATGGGGCATAATAAGAGTTATGCTCATGTTCGAAGCCAGATTCTGATCGTGAATCCACTACCTTCGGTCGGTCAAGCTTATTCAATGGTTGCTCAAGAGGAGTCACATCGCTCCTTAAAGCCTCCTCCGTATTTTATTCTAACAGAGGAAAATTACCTGATAAGAAGAGAGACTTGCTTACATGTGAGTATTATTAATGGACTGGTCACGCAAAGGAGAATTGCTTCGAGTTAGTTGGATATCCAGTTGGTCATCATTTGCACAAAGCTGGAAAAAAGGGCCAGTATCAGAAATTTCAGATGGATGGATGTAAAAACAGAAATGCCAATATGTCCAACAATTGTGATACTACTACTACAACAGAGTCTACTGTGAGTTCAGCCCCTGGTGCTTTGTTTACCCCGAAGCAATACGCAGAGATCTTGAAACTCCTCAATAGGGACCGAGTTTTGGACGTTTCTAATCTGCTTGAAGTGAATATGGCAGGTACTCCATCCTTATCACCTTCTTTTTTGAATTCACAATGGATTATTGATAGCGGTGCAAGTGATCATATGGTGGGACGGCATTCTGTATTACTTCCCTCTCGTTCATGTGGTTCTTCTCGTGGTTCAATTAAAACGCCTGATGGTACTACCACAAATATTTCAACCTTAAGAGTTAAGATCCATAGCCATAACTAATTCCGTTACTCTTCATAATGTCCTTCAAGTCCCTGCCTTCAATCACAATTTACCGTCCATCTCTCGCTTTACCAAAAAAATCATTGCTCAGTTGTTTTTTATCCCCGTTTTTGTCTTTCAGGACCTACGATATGGAAGATTCTGGGGATTGGTAAGAACACAATGGATTATTTTTTTTATTCATCCAGCTTTCAATCTGTGCCCATAGCTGCTTGTAATTTCAATTGTAATACTTTCTTTCCTTATAGTACTTTCAATTCTGCTCAACACAGTGTCTGTAAACCTTCTATAGAAACTCTTTGGCACCAAAGACTTGGCCATATTTCCTTAACATGCATGAAGTTACTGTCTTTCATTTCTCGCAATTTAGATTTATTACATTGCAGCATATGTCACAAAGCAAAACAAATCGCCAACCATTCCCCTCTTCTAGTTCCACATCTTATACTGCTCCATTCCAGTGTGGGGACCTTTTCACAATGCTACTTACAATGGTGAACGTTACTTCATCACGATAGTTAATGAGTATACTCGGGTAACTTGGACGTATTTGATGCAATTCAAACTTGATCTCTTTCCGATTATAAAGGGATTTGATGCCCTCATTCATAATCAATTTTCTACCACCATAAAGATTATCTGAACTGATAATGCTCTTGACTTCTTCAAATAAGAATGTACCTCTCATTTTTCCTCCTTGGGGATGGTTCATCAAAGCTCATGTGCTTATACACCACAACAAAATGGGCTTTTTGAGCATAAACACCGCCACATTCTCGAGGTCGCCCATGCTTTAAAATTCCAAGCTTCTCTACCTAATCGTTTTCCGGGAGATTGTGTTCTTATGGCTTGTTACCTAATTAATCGCATTCTCACTCCTTTGTTATCAAATAAAGTCCCATTTGAGATGCTCCATCATAGCAATCCTTCCTATGATCATATCCGAGTGCTTGGTTGTCTCTACTATGCCTCCGTGTTACCTGGTGATAAATTTTATTCTCGAGCTCGTACTTATGTTTTCCTTGGTTATTCCCCTCAACAAAAAGGCTATAAACTGATGATTCTTACCACCAGGAGGTTCTTGATCTCACGTGATGTCCAGTTCTATGAACACGTCTTTCCCTTTGCCATACCTGATATTTCTCCTCCCTTATTTCCTTGTACAACTCCTTCCTTTGAAGATCTTAATGTCCACCCCTTGGCTCCTACCTCTCCTATTCTGCATGCGCCATCCTCTATCCGGCATTCCACGAGAACTATTCAACCCCTTTATTTGTCCAAAGATTTTGTTTGTCCAACCTTACATAACTTTACTCACACTCCTCACCCATATCGCAACTTCTCTCATACTCCAAATTGTACCCCACCAACCAGAGTTTTCTCGCCTCTATTTCAGCCCATAAAGAACACTATGTTTACCATGAGTCTATTACCGATCCACGACGGAGAGCTGCCATGGCCCAAGAGTTGGAAGCTCTACGGGCTAATGGGACTTGGGAAATCTGTCCACTTCCTTCAAGAAAATCGGCTATTGGCAATAAGTGGGTAGTATGGATCGTTTATAATGATGGTAGTATGGATCGTTTCAAGGCTAATGGGACTTGGGAAATCTGTCCCCGTGTAGCAACCTCTTATTATGACGTCTATAATGATGGTAGTATGGATCGTTTCAAGGCTCGACTTGTTTCTAAAGGGTACACCCAACAACCAGGGATCGATTACCACAATACATTTTCCCCTGTCGCTAAAATAGTAACTGTCCATTGCTTGTTAAGTTTGGCAGCTAGAGCGCATTGGCCACTCCATTAAATGGAAGTCACTGACGCTTTCCTCCAAGGTAACTTAGATGAGGAGATTTACAAGCATATTCCATAAGGATTTGGCACTCAAGGGGAGCATAAGGTTGGTAGACTGCTGAAATCCTTGTATGGCTTTAAACAAGCCTCAAGGCAATGGAATATAAGGTTTGCAAACTTAATGAAACATATTGGAACATTCTAAAAATGATCACTCTTTATCTGTAAAGAAGGATGTTAAAGTTGTCACTATTTTGTTGGTATATGTGGGTGAAATAGTGACAACAGGGAATTGTGAAGAATCTATTGCAGCTCTCAATGCTTACCCGCACTTAAAGATCAAAGTAAAAGATTTTGGATCACTCAAATACTTCCTTGGTATTGAAGTGGTCGATCAAAGCAATGGATCTGTCACGGCCCAGCCCACTTGTGAAATTGTCCGCTTTGGCCCAGGGCCTCACGGATTTAAAATGCGTCACAAGTGGTTGCTACATGCTCATTTAAATACTCAACATCTCTCTCGTGGTTTGGTGATGTGGGATTTCGCCTAAAAGCCTTCACCCCTTTTTCGGGACTCAGCGTCCTCGCTGAGATTTGACTCACCATCCCAAACCTACACGGAGTCGCTCTGATACCAACTGTGGGGGCCCGTGCTCCTGATTAACGTTTAATGACCAAACAATCAGGATTCGTTAATGTAAACAGTGAAAACGATTAAAAATTTTCCTTTCTGGGCCAGTATAAATTTCGGCATAACCTCCCCGTAAGTAAGAAATCTCAAAAATTTCCAAACCACAAAAACAACATTTATATACTCGAAATAAAGTCATAACATAAATTCATCAACCTACAGCCGCACTGGCTAGGACTAACACATGCAGAGCCGATAAAGCTCGATCACACAACTATCAATCCAAAACATCGTAAAAATAACAGTACAGCTACATAGGGCATTCCCTGGCAAAAGTATGACTCGATGATATAACACACACACACATGTGTGTGTGTGTCTGGAAACTCTCAATCGACAACCCAACTACTGGGCACCACTACCCGACACTTCACCAGACGTGTCAAATCCTCCTAGATAACCTGCTATGGCATCAAAAACATCCACAGCATAAAAAGAAAAGAGGGTCAGGGCCCAGTACGACGAACCAGTAAAATTATGACAGATATAACTGACATGAAATAAAATCAAGTAAAATACAATGCCATGTGTGTCGGTAACGGATACCAAAACGGAGTCCAAATGAAACGCATCAGCAACAGGAACAGTGGCCACCCGTGCTAGGAATGCATCAACGAAACATCAAGCCGCCGCTCATCCATGCACGTAGCATCGAGGGTCCGGTAGTGACCCAGTCAGTCCTCGTGCAGTCATCCGGAGTGTACTAATACTATCACTCGCTCCATCGATGAGATATCAAGAGTGATCTAATCCTATCACTCGCTCCATAGATGACTCAACAGCTCAACATATCAATAATGATAGCAATCAACGGATTCAAGGCTCAAAATGCTATGCACTAATAATGTCAACTCAAATAAATGCGTGAATGCAATCACGTTATTCACAGAAGCACATAAGACACGCCACAACTCATTACTAAATAATTAACGTCATTCCACATCATTATAGACGTCATAATAAAACAGTTCATACCTCAACTGATATTTAATTTACAACTGAAATATCCTAAGGATTTCTCGAATAATCCGATCATGTGGCAAATAATACATTTCATATCAAATTCCATTTATTTTTCCAATATTTGACAATTTAGCCTAAAATTCCAAAAGTCCATAATTTAGGCTTCAAAATTTCTAAAATTAATATACGACAATTCTATAGCATCTAAACCCCTAATTATTGAACACTAAAATTCGAAAACCCAATAATAAAATTCTGAATTTGAATGTATGTCCAAATAAATTCTGAAATTTTGTTAATACCTCCAATTAGTTCCGATATAGCACCCTACAATCAATAATACAATAGATAATAATTGTTGGAACTCAAATGAATTAGAATACCCAAAATTCGAAACCCTAAAATCTAAATTATACCTCTGAAATTTCGAAAATTGCTCAAAGCTTTTAATTCAAGCTTCAAATAACATAACCCAAGGTTTCTTCCCAATTTTCCAGCGAAAACAGGCGGCGGTCTCCTATCCCATGGGTTCTTCAGGAGTCGCGAGTTTTTTTAGCAAAATGGATATCAATGGATAGCCATCGTCACGGGCTTTCTGAATATGTATTTAATTTAATTTTTTGGCAATCGGAGCGGCAACAATCAACGGATGAAGTTTCGAAATTTGTTGAAAAAGAAAAAATCTTCGGCAGATGCATACGGAGAGAGAGAAAAAAGATTTACGTTTATTCTTCTCTTCTATTATTATTATTATTATTATTATTTAAAACAAAACAATATACATGATTAAATGGGCTGAGCTTGGGGTGTAACTTGGGCTGGACTCTCACATTATTCGCCCACATCGCCAAACCACGGGAGAGATGTTGGACATTTAAATGAGCGTGTAGCAACCCCTTGTGACGCGTTTTAAATACGTGAGGCCCTGGGCCAAAGTGGACAATTTCACAAGTGGGCTGGGCCGTGACATTTGGTATCAGAGCGTAACTGGGATATGCTCGAATTAAAGTCTAGGGCACTTGAGTCTAGACACAAATAAAATGATTGCGTATGTGTTTGATTATTTGCTTTTGTTTGAACCATATACTATGATTTATTTGAATTTGCCTAAGTTAGCACTTCAGTTGATTAGATTTTGAACTTAGTATAATAGCTATCTATTAGACTAAGTTTCAGCTTTTCTTTAGTTATTTCGTGCTTATTAAATTATTTTGCCAGGGTATTAAATCCTTGTGTCTTATAGAATGTCAATTGAAGGAAAAGGCAAAAAAGGGAAAGAAGTTGTACAAAAGTCAGAAGCACAGAATGTCAGAGGACTTGAGGATATTGTCAGAGGTAAACGTGGTCGTCCTAAAGCCCAGGTCGCTAGAAATGTGGAAGAAGAGATAAACCAAGAGGTAGAACAATTGACTCAGAAAGTTGGAGGGATGCAGTTGATAATATCTCAATTCTAAAAACTACGTCATCCCCAATTCTTTAGCAATGAAAGTGACGAAAAAGCAGCGGGATGATTGAAAAGTATAAACCATCTATTCAATTTGCTCGAATACTCCCAAAGTGTCAGACTGAAGCTGGTCATCTATCAGTTAAACCGAGCACAACTCTGGTGGGAAGTTGCAGAGAAAGTACTTAAAGAATCTGGAGAAATCATTACTTGGGAAGTATTTCGTGCTCAGTTTACACAGGAATATACACCACCTTCGTATTATTATGTCAAGGAAAAAGAGTTTGACCAGTTGGTGCAGGCCAATAAAACAGCTGTTGAATATGCTTCTCAGTTTTCTGCTCTTTTGCCATATGTGCCACATGTTGCAAAAAATGATCAGTCCAAACTTTCATGTTTCCTGCATGGACTACAAAGGACTATTCATACTTTGGTGATGGCTGGATCACCTAATACCTATGTTCAAGCAGTAGAGATGGCGAAGAAGATAGAGGCTAGTCTGCTCAGGGGATAATCACAGCCAGTTCCAGTTCCAGTTCCAGCTTCTATTTCTCAGGGATCTGGAAATAATATGCCGATGCCAGCGGGTTTACCTCCTTATCAGCCTTTACAGTCATCCCAGCAACCGAAGCAACAAAGATTTAAGGTAAAAAGCAAACAATTCAAAAAGAAATCTCAATCTAACTCCTCCAGTTCAGGCAGTACTAGAGAGGCGGTACATCTGGGTCATCGAATGTTGTGTACTGTGACCGATGTGGTGAAAGACATTTCAATACACAGTGTATAGGAGTTCAGGGGTATTGTTATATTTGTGGTCAAGTTGGGCATTATGCCAAAGTATGCCCCAATGCACAAAGACAACAATTTCAACCACAACAGTCTGGTCATGTTCCCCGAGGACCAGCTTTTAGACCATACGCTCCTGCACAGTCATTTCAGCAGTCCAGTCATACACCACCTAGAGGTCCTCCTCAGCAACAATTTCCAGTGCCACAGGAGGCTCGAGTTCATGCATTGACTCAGGATCAGGCTCAGGATGCACCAGGAGAAGTGATTGCAGGTATTTGCTATGTTTTTTATTATCCTGCACGTATATTGATAGACACTGGAGCATCTCATTCATTTTTATCTGCTGCATTTGTTGATGAACATGAGATTGCTACTATTCCGTTGTTGGATACTGTTTATGCGGCTGCTCCTGCCTGTATACTTGATGTCTTGTGAGATAGTCCTAAATTGTGTGATTAGATTTGAGGATAATATTATGATAACTAATCTAATCAAATTAGCTATGTCTGATTTCGATTGTATCCTCGGTATGGATATATTAACGAATTATCGAGCTACTGTGGATTGTTTCCATGGAGTTGTCAGATTTAGACCGTATTATGATAGCAAATGGAACTTTTACGGTTATGATTCACAGTCTCACATTCTGTTAGTATCGGCAATGGAAATGTTCAGATTGTTGCCAATAGGTAATGAAAGATTTATGATTTATGCTCTCGACGCGGCACAAGAAGAACGATTGAAAGTTTCCGATATTCCTGTTGTCAAGGATTTTTCTGACGTATTTCCTGATGAGATTTCAGGCTTTCCGCCTCAAAGGGAAATAGATCTTAGCATTGAATTGATGCCATGGACAAATCCTATTTCTAGAGCACCATATCGTTTAGCTCCGACAGAGTTGAAAGAACTCAAAGAACAGCTTCAGGATTTACTGGAAAAAGGCTATATTAGACCCAGTATATCGCCTTGGGGAGCTCCAGTATTGTTTGTAAAGAAGAAAAACGGAACGATGAGAATGTGCGTCAATTATCGGCAGTTGAACCGGGCTACTGTGAAGAATAAGTATCCTCTGCCGCGTATTGATGACTTGTTTGATCAGTTACAGGGTACTTCTGTGTATTCCAAGATCGATCTTCGTTCCGGATACCATCAGCTTAGAGTCCGAGAGGAAGATGTTCCTAAGACAGCATTTCGGACACGTTATGGACACTATGAATTCCTAGTCGTGCCATTTGATTTGACTAATGCTCTAGCGGTTTTTAAGGATTTAATGAATCATATATTCCGGGAATTCATCGGTAAATTCTTTATCGTTTTTATTGATGACATCTTGATTTATTCCAAGTCAAAAAAAAGAGCACGAAGAACATTTGAAATTAGTTCTCCAAACACTCAGAGAAGTGCAATTGTATGCCAAATTTTCTAAGTGTGAGTTCTGGTTGGACAGAGTTTTATTTTTAGGCCATGTTATATCTGCACAAGGAGTATCTGTTGATCCTAGTAAAATTGAAGTTGTTATCAATTGGCCTAAACCAACCAATGTGTCTGAGATTCGAAGCTTTTTGGGATTAGCTGGATATTATAGGCGTTTCATTGAGGGATTTTCTAGAACAGCTAGGCCTATGACCCAATTGACGCAGAAAGATCAACGTTTTGTGTGGACTGCAGAATGTGAGTCTAGTTTCCGGACTTTGAAAGAAAAGTTGACCACAGCTCCAGTGCTAGCTTTGCCTTCAGGCTCAGGTGGATTTGTTGTTTGTACAGATGCTTCTCTAAATGGACTGGATTGTGTTTTGATGCAAAATGGGTGAGTGATTGCGTATGCATCTCGTCAGTTGAAGCCACATAAGACTCGATATCCAGTTCATGATTTGGAGTTAGTTGTCATTGTGTTTGCATTGAAGATATGGTGTCATTATCTGTACGGAGAACAATTTGTGATTTATTCTGATCACAAGAGTCTGAAATATTTTTCACACAATCCGACTTGAATATGAGACAGCGTCGATGGTTGGAATTACTCAATGACTTTGATTGTGAGATTCAATACCAACCAAGGCGAATGAATCAAGTTGCAGATGCTCTGAGCAGAAAGGTTCAGCCTAAAATGTTGGCATCTTTGACTATTTCAAAAGTTCATGAGCATTTAGGAACTTCAGGATGGACTTACCAATCTAGGGATGGTTACTTTATAGTTTCAGCTATACAATTTGAACCACATATTGTTTCTAAAATCAAAGCAGCACAGAGAACTGATCTGCATGTTCATAGATTGAAAGAATTGACTCAGACAGGTTAATCAAACAAGTTCAGTGTTGCTTCAGATGGATGTCTGCGCTATAATGGTAGACTTGTGGTTCCGAATTTGATAGACTTAAAAGAAGCTATGCTTCGGGAAGCTCATTGTAGTCGACACAGTGTTCATCCTGGAATCAGAAAGATGTATCATATCTTGAAATCTCATTACTGGTGGGAAGGTATGAAAAAAGATATTTATGACTTTGTGGCTAGATGTTTGACGTGCCAACAGGTTAAGGCTGAGAGAATGAGACTTGGTGGTATGTTACATAGTCTTGAAGCGCCACAGTGGAATTGGGAGCACATTGCTATGGATTTTGTGACACACCTACATCGTTCTAATCGTGGCTGTGATGCAATTTGGGTGATTGTGGATATATTGTCTAAATCAGCCCATTTTATTCCTTATGATCGTACTTTGTACTTATAAGAAAATGACAAAAATATACATTGATCATGTAGTGAGATTGCATGGTGTGCCTGTAACCATAGTATCAAATCGTGATCTCAGGTTTGCTTCGAAGTTTTGGGGTCGTTTGCAATCAGCATTGGGTTCAAAGTTGGCAATGAGCACTACATATCACCCACAGACAAATGGTCAGTCAGAGAGGACCATTCAGACACTCGAGGATATGCTACGAGCAATCGTGATGGATTTTAGTAGTGGTTGGCAGGAATCATTATCACTTGTTGAATTTTCTTACAATAACAGTTTCCAGGCAACCATCGGGAGGCACCATTTGAAGCTCTATACGGCAGAAAATGTAGATCTCCAATATGCTGGGAAGATGTAGGAGAACGACATATGCCAATGCCAGAATTTATTCAAGAAATGAAATAGAAGGTTAAAATGATCAGGAAAAGAATGAAAGCAGCGCAAGATCGTCAAACCAGCTATGCTAATAAAAGGCGTATGCCTTTAGAATTTCAACAGGTTTTCTTGAAAGTATCACCGTTTCATGGTACTATGAGATTTGGGCGCAACGGGAAGCTAGCACCGCGTTATATTGGTCCATATGCGATTGTTGAGAGGATTGGCACCTTGCCTTATCGTTTGGACTTGCCGCAGAGTTTGTCTGCGATATATGATGTGTTTCATGTATCTATGTTATGAAAATACGAGCCAGATCCTTCTCATGTCTTGACGACTGATGAGGTGGAGTTGGATAGTTTCCTTAGCTATATTGAGTATCCAGTGCAAATTCTTGATCGTAAAGAAAAGCAACTCAGGAATAAGACGATTACACTGGTTATGGTGCAATTGAGTAGACATGGGAGAGAAGAAGCTACATGAGAATTAGAGGCTAAGATGCGTCAGGAATGACCTCATTTGTTTGAAAATGTAATAAATTACTCCATTTATTCTGATTTTCCTATGTACTATCAGTGGTAAATGTTTATAAACGACTTTTGTATAATTGCTGTGTATGCTAGATTTCGAGGACGAAATCTTCTATTAGTAGAAAAGAATGTGAGAGCTCAGCCCAAGTTACACCTCAAGCCCAGCCCATTTAATCATGTATATTGTTTTGTTTTAAATAATAATAATAAAGAAGAAATTTAAATCTTCTTTCTCTCTCCCCGTATGCATCTGCCAAAGCTTCTTTCTTCTTCAACAAATTTCGAAGCTTCATCCTCAGTGAGTGAAAGATTTGTCCCCGGGACTACGTTGAGAGCTTCTATAGCTATAGTAGAACTCATTCGAGAGGGCTTGGGGGTCTTAAAAATGATTTGGGAGGGATTTCCTTTTCTAACGCATATTCAGTCATACAGGTCGATTGTTGCCGCTCTGATTGCCCAAAAATTAAATTAAATACATATTCGGAAAGCCCGTGACGAGGGCTATCCATTGATACCCATTTTGCTAAGAAAACTCGCGACTCCTGAAGAACCCATCGGAGACCGCCATCTGTTTTCGCCGGAAAATTGGGAAGAAACCTTGGGTTATGTTGTTTGAAGCTTGAATTCAAAGCTTTGAGCAATTTTCGAAATTTCAGAGGTATAATTCAGATTTTAGGGTTTCGAATTTTGGGTATTCTAATTCATTTGAGTTCCAACAATTAATATATATTATATTATTGATTGTAGATGCCATATCGGAACTAATTGGAGGTATTAACAAAATTTCAGAATTTATTTGGACAAAAATTCGAAAATTCAGAATTTTATTATTGGGTTTTCGAATTTTAGTTTTCAATAATTAAGGGTTTAGGTGCTATAGAATTGTCGTATATTAATTTTAGAAATTTTAACGCCTAAATTATGGACTTTTGGAATTTTAGGCTAAATTGTCAAATATTGGAAAAATAAATGAAACTTGATATGAAATGCATTATTTGCCACAGGATCGGATTCTTCGAGAAATCCTTAAGATATTTCAGTGGTAAATTAAGTATCAGTTGAGGTACGCATGAACTGTTTTATTATGACGTTTATAATGATGTGGAATGACGTTAAGTATTTTGTAATAAGTTGTGGCGTGCCTTATGTGCTTCTGTGAATAACGTGATTGCATTCACGCATTTATTTGAGTTGATACTATTAGTGCTTAGCATTACGAGCCTTGACTCCGTTGATTGCTATCATTATTGATCTGTTGAGTCATCTATGGAGTGAGTGATATGATTAGATCACTCTTGACATCTCATTGATGGAGCGAATGAAAGGATTAGCACACTCCTGATGACTTCACGAGGACTGACCAGGTCACTACCGGACCCTCAATGCTACGTGCATGGATGAGCGGCGGCTTGATGTTTCGTTGCTGCATTCCTAGCACGGGTGGCCACTGTTCCCGTTGCTGATGCATTCATTTGGACTCCGTTTGGGTATCCGTTATTTCGTTGTTACCTACACGCATTACATTGCATTTCATTGCATTTTACTTGATTTTATTTCATGTCAGTTATATTTGTCATAATTTTACTGGTTCGTCGTACTGAGCCCTGACCCTCTTTCTTTTTATGTTGTGGATGTTTTTGATGCCATAGCAAGTTATCCAAGAGGATTTGACGCGTCTTGACGCGTCTGGTGAAGCGTCAGGTAGCGATGCCCAGTAGTTGGGTTGTCGATTAAGAGTTCCCAGATATATATATACTTATATAGTACATATATGTGTGTATTATATCATCAAGTCATACTTTTGCCAGGGAATGCCCCGTGTAGCCTTACTGTTATTTTTACGATGTTTTAGATTGATGGTTGTGTGATCGAGCGTTATCGGCTTTGCATGTGTTAGTCCTGGCCAGTGCGGCTGTAGGTTGATGAATTTATGTTATGACTTTATTTCGAGTATATAAATGTCGTTTGTGTTGTTTGGAAATTTTTGGAATGTCCTACTTACGGGGAGGTCATGCAAAAATTTCTACCGGCCCAAAAAGGAAAATTTTTAATCGCTTTCGCTGTTCACATTAACAAATCCTGATTCTTTAGTTATTAAACCTTAATCAGGAGCACGGGCCCCCACAGGATCTGCCTGAATCAGAGAAATTACACTCTGAAATTAATTTCGGAAGCATGTTTATCTGGTGGAAGGGTTTGCGAGATGCCCATGGAACAAAACTTAACATTGACATCCACAGAATTTGATATGAGTGACAATCAGAATAAAGTATTGTCTCAAGGTCTTCGACTGAAGTGGAGTATAGAGCAATGGCGAACACAACTTGCGAAATAACATGGATTGTGGGACTGATGAAGGATATGGGAATAGAAATCACACAGCCGACATTGCTACATTGTGATAACATGGCAGCCATACATATAGCAGCAAATCCTATATATCACGAAAGAATGAAGCATATAGAGATTGATTGCCATATCGTGCAAGAGAAGATTCAAGAGCAAAAGATCGCAACAGCTTATAATCCAATCAACCAACAACAAACATACACTTTTATGAAGGCTTTGGGAAGATCGTAACACCATTATTTGTTGTTCAATCTTGGAGTAATAAATCTTTATGAAGCTCGAGGGGGAGTGTTGAGAGTTACACTTAGTTTTTTTAAAAAGCATGTTTTCTAATTTTGTATTCTAGAAGTATAAATTGTGGTTAGTTTAGGAAAATAAACATTTTTTTTTAGATTGACAGATCCATCTTCAAACAATGAGAGTTAAGCTCTTATATTTTTCCTTCAACTCTTCTCTTTTAACATTAACTATATTAATAAACCATACTAGTAATTTTAAAAAAAAAAAGTTGGGGTTCCGAGGTGCTTGCATGAGATTTTATACTACAGGTCTCGGGCTGACTCCATGGTATGTATAACATAAACTTCAACTACTTCCAACTGAAAATAAACGGAAATATGAAAAACAATAATCAATCTCTACTCATTCTGCGGAATATTAAGTTGATAATAAATTAATTTATAAAGTTCAATCCTTACTACAATACCTTCAAAAGACACGATTTTTCTTAATTTTTTCAACAAAAAAGCAGAGCCCAGCTACCAAAATGATTAAATACTTGTACAAAATATAAAAGAAAAATTTTAAAAATCATTAAGCTATGATTTGCATTTTGTTCTTGACTAAAAATACACTACAAATCTCGAAAAAAATTAAGCCCGGATTTAAAAAATACTACAAATGATAGATCCAGCGTCCAAACTGGGAAAGCACAATTAGAATCATACAAAAGTAGAACACAACAGAACAAGAAGAAAAAGAAACTGACCGTCGAAACGAGAGATAGGGGACGACTTCTAACGCTTATTCCGTAAGCTATGATTTGCTTTTTTCGATGAATTAATCTACTATTGATTGATTCTATGAATTTTGTCGAATAATATAAATTTAGCTTTTTGATTAATGGCGTTGCGTTGTTTTCAGCGTCCAATGCCTCCTTTTCTTGAAACTTTTTGCCCACGAGTCACCTTTCCCGATTGTAAAGTCGTGTTTCTTTTCCGTCACGATTTAGATAATTATAATTAGACAATTTAATTTTACCATTAAATCCATGTAAAAATTCACATATGATATAATTTATAATTATAATACGTCGAAATTAAGAAAAGAAAAGGTCAAAAGATTTTACCGAATATGAAAAGTGCGTATTTGAAATTGGAGTTAAATTTTCAAATCAAAATATAATATTACATTTACTCTCTATGTCTTAAAAACTTTGTTTAAATTTTCTAATCATGACAAAAATAACAAAATTATCCTTATATTTATTTATTATTTATAATTGGATCAGAAATTATATCAAAGTCAAGGTAAAAACAACTTTAAACATACAATAATATTATTACTGTGTAATTAAATGTTTGAGGATGAGATTTTTCTCAAAATTATGAATTCGGACATACGTTCGAGATTAAATATTTACATGATTTATTCCAATATTTTGAAATATTTACAAAAAGATCTAACCAATGTTAGACATCATGAGCAAAGAGAAACACATCAGAGTCCTAAGATAAAATTATTATTCAAAATAATAGGTCTCTAGAAATAGTATCGGATTCCTTTAAACTCTCAAGAGATCATAGAGAGATCCAAAAGACAGTACAAAACTATGACAATCAGTTGTACTATGTATAACATAAAATTGAGGAAATCCTTGAAAAACAAGAAGAAATTCTTGAAACATTAAATGATATTCAAACAAAAATCAAAACTCTAGAACAACAGTCAAGTTCTAATAAAAGGACCTTTGGAAAGAAAATTTCCACTATCATTTGGTACGGAACCCTTATTATACCAAAGTGGGAAGGAGCAAAGTAATGACAAAATCTTTAACCGACGAAGAAAAAATGATCAATTTTATTAAAACTGTCTTGGAAAAGAAATTAAACTCATGACAACTATAGAAAGGATTGGTCTAGAAGATCTTCAATACCTCGCAGAATCTTTTATGAATCTCAATGTCGTAGATCTGAAAATGAATACAACATGGGGAAAACCTCCCTCAATAAATTTGTCATATTCCCACGAACTACTTAGAGAAAGTATGTGATCTCACAATACAAATATGAGAGAACCCCCAACAGATTTTCAAGTAGGTGGATAAGCACACCCAGTGAGAACAAGATCAAGAAAAAATCAAATTCTTGTGTTGTTTTGGAACAAATGCATCCTTATAAGAAATAAAAGCATATGATATCATAGATACGACTGATATATCAAATCCAGAAGGTGTCGAAACAGAAAGAGATATAGAAAATGGAGACATGTGCATATGATGTTCAACCAAAAACCTCGACAATATAAAAGTATTCGAGACACCTGTATCAACACGAATATAAGTAGGATAAGAACATAAATAGAACTTACTCGCTATCATCTCCTCTTGTGCCTCCTCTGCCAGCTCTCGTGTCAAAACATACACATGCCTGAGGCGGACAAGCTCTCTGCATATGTGGCTATCCACGAAAATGTCGTGGTGTAAACTGTTGATGTTGTCATCCTCCTCTCTCTGAGGATCTGCCTTTATCACCCCTGCGCTCTCGTTGTCCCTCATGACAAGGAAAATACCTCGTCATATGACCTACACTGCCACACTCATAACATGTTATCTCGTTCTGTGTGCACTGTTTGATCATATGAAGCCTCTCAAAACGAAAACATCTCACTCCGCTCTTTGTCGCTAAACAGACTGAGAACTACCCTCACGACTCTCAACAAGTCATGAATCAAATCAACGCCCAAATGAGGATGAAGAAGAATATGAACCCTTCTGAAATTTAAAGATTTGTCCATGCAGTCGTAATGACTCCTTATTAAACTCTGATAATCAACCCTGAGCCCCATACTTCTACATCACTAGCTCAGCCATCTCAGCCCTCGTCACTGCATCCTTAAATGATACCGGGTTGTTTGATTGTATACGATCAAACAGATCTAACTTCAATCATCTCAAGAAATTTCCCTCTTAGCATGAGCATTCATAACAACATGTGACACATATTTCAAACAATGTAGAATACCGAGACTCATACTCAGAAACAGACATACTACCTATCTCAACTCCTCAAATTCTCTCTCTTTCTTTTTTCTAGCTGCTAGAGAAAAATACTTATCATGAAAACGAGATCGAAACACATCCTAATCTATAGTACGACCATGGGCTCTCTATCCACCCTCAGTTGTCTGCTATCACAGTAGTACATTACTCGAAAGTTGGAATGTAGCCAATCGTAACCAAGCAGACTTAGCACATGGAGCAGTTAGAAATATTTGTTATATCCTCTCAATCCACTCATTTGGTCGCTCTCCAGTCTCAGAGTTATCAAATATCGACGAAAGATAACCACTAAACTGTGTCAAACTCAACTTACCAGGCAATACAAGCTCATCTGCAGGTTCCTGTCCCATAGGAGGAAGTGGCAATGGATTCATCTGCCCAAACCCATTATCAACCTCATCTATTTCCCCGTGCGGATGTACTTGTTCCCTAGCTGTCATAACTGAAAATAAAATTGTTGATCATAATATTTAACAATTACAATTCAATAATCATCATCACAGCTTTCGAATAAAAGCACATGCAGCTAAAGAACGATCGATCATACCAACAAATCATATAAACAAGTCAAATGCACAGACATACAGATAATATCGTCGTCAAACTCCCTCGTCACAAACCCGACTCACAATCATCCCAGACATTTAACATATGCTCTGATATGGTTTGAAATTTGGAGATAACGTAGAAAACACAAAGATATAGAAGTTTCATGATATTAGTTTCGAAAAATTTGATCGTTTGCCTTATCCGGACGAGTATATCGGTGTTGACACGATGTCTTCGATTTGAGATAGAAATTTTATATTTTTGGCGATTTTTGTAATTTGTCAATTTTTTGAATAAATACAATAAATTGTTAAATCATACAAAAATTGAACATTGTTTGATAATGTATGATTTTAATGAAGAATATAAGATTATAGTTGTGTTGTTCATAAATATTTCAAAATTATTATAAAAACAAAATTTTTGCTATATTTGGAAAGTTTTCACCAAAAATAGCTATAAAAAAATATTTATTAATACTAATATATTCACCTATCACATTATATATGTAAAAACAAATATGAAATAAATACGTAATCAAATGTGAAGTCTTTTAAATTTATTTTTTAAAATTCAAATTTGAATTTGATGCTATTTGAAAATATAGACTACATTTAAGTGTTTATATTTGTTATATCATTTCGTGTTGTTATATTATGGAGTTTTGTGTTATTTTTATATGTTTATTTATCATTATTATCTGTCATATTAAATAAAATATAATTTATTTTATATAATATTACATTTTTCAACTTTTTAAAAGAGTGTCGTCGTGAATTTTAGTATTGTTATTCTCATTTAAACATTATCTCAAATTATATAAATATTTTTTAATATATTCTAAAAATTGTTATTCTCCTTTAAACATTAGATAAGGGAAATTTGGGGAAAAGGGAGTGCATTCTGAAGTATTTAAAAAAAGGATCTATGGCTCAATTTACTTAAATGTCCTTGTGTTTTAAGTGTAAATAATCATTAAATTTGATTATATATATACATTTATTTTAAACACGTAATTTATTCTCATCAGGCGACTCAACCTAAATCCTCTCCGTCGACCCCATTTTCATTTCCTTTCCGATTATAATTCTCAACACAAATCGACGTAATGACTAATAATCTGATAATATTAACATTTATTTCGATTTATTGTTTATTTTCGTTGATCGATCGACTGATGGAAAAAGAAAATTTTGACCACGTTTTAGTCGACACAAGCATGAATCGACCAAACTTTTGGTCGACCAATGATCGATCATTGATTTGGTCAAAGACCAACATGTTGGTCTGGTCAAAGACCAAATTGCTTGGTCGCCAAGCAATTTGGTCTTTGACCAAAGCAATGGTCGACCAACAATTGGTCGATCAAAGTTTTGGTCTTTGACCAAGCTTTGGTCGACCATGGTCGACCATTGATTGTTGGGTCTATTCAATATCTCGATTTGTGGAAAAAGACTCGTAAATTTTAATTGAGAGAAGATGTGTGTCGATCGAGAAGAAAAAAAAGGAGAATTAATTAAGTTTAATTGCTGTTAGTATAATAATCAAAAGTCAACTCCTTATTTCTTAAAAAAAAAGTCAGAGTCCTTATTTTTTAAATACTTTCTATCTCACTCCTACTTTTTTAACTTACTCGGGTATAAATAAACGTGTAAAATACTAATAAATAAATAATCGCCAAAACAAATTCTTGAAAAAATGGCGGCCAACGGGTTCTTGGCTTTCCATTAAGGTTACTTTGGGCTCACCCAGAACCAACCAAACAGGCCCTTATTATCTCTCTGTAATCAAAAAATAATAATTAAAAAAAGATAATTTTACATACGAAATCAGAGTTCCTGACAGACCTTTTCAACTCGTCTTCTTCAGCTGCGCTACTGCTCTGTTGGCTTGTGATTTTTTTAAATCAGCTATCAACAGTATTGAAGATCGTGTTTTACATAAACTCTTTTTTATTATTATTTTATTTTATCTTTTTTGTATGCATCTGTGTTGTTTCGTGGACTGTTTTTCTTAGGTTATCGCAGTTTTGTGCTATTTTCCCGACGTTTTGTAGCTTACCAGGTACATGGGTTGTCAAAAAGATTGGATTTTGGCTTTTTGGGTTTCTATTTAGAGTAGTTTAATTTGGTGACCGAATTTTGTTAGAGAGAATTATTATTCAAGAATCCGTATTTACTCTTTATTATTCTTTGTTTACTGCTGCGAGATTCGATGTATGGTTATTTATGAACAAAAATGGATGGAACTTCGAGTGTTTTTATGTCCGGAAAAAAGAGAGCGTCGTTGTTATTTTTGGTATTTGGATACTGATGGACAATGGTGGGTGTTTTCTATATAAACCCGCAGGATTTTTCTCTTTAGACTCAAGGGCATTCATTTTTATAGATATGGTCATTCTCGTGTTAGGTTATGGTTACTTGAACCCTAGAGAAATAGAGCTGATGACAACCTAAAAAAAAGAAATTCCTTGTGGAAATGATGTGGAAAATATAACTGCCATAGCAATTGTATTTATGTGGTATTCGAATTGTGTGGTGGAAGATGAATATTAAGTAGGATTCCAAACTCGTGATGATTGGATCAGTTTACGGTATGTCCAGGATGGGCAGTTCAGCATCACTATTTTCGCATTAAAATTGACCAAATAGGGAAATGATTTTTTCTTGGTTGATTTGATATGATATCGAATGCAGACCGGAATCCCTATCATTGCAAACATAGGGGGTTAAGGAACACAGGTTTATCCCGCCAAATGTTTATCGAGTATTTCCCGCTTTTAAAGAAACATGTAAAATTTCTGTGTTGCGTAAAATATGCATGATTCCCTTTTTCCTTCTTTATCCCGCCAGATGTTTATTGAGTATTTCCCACTTTTGTGAAACATGTAAAATTTCTGTATTACATAAATATGCACGATTCCCTTTTCCTTCTTGCTACTTTTTTGGTTCTATTGTTGAGGACTTGGGGCCGGCTTGGGTAAAAATTTTCATAGTTTCAACTTTTCCATCTTTTGTGATCAAATATTTTTTTTATCAAGACATCTTAACTTAGCTGATTTCAGGCTGTTAAATCTTCAGTAGATGGGAAGTAAGAGTGGTGAGCGCACAGACATATCCCATAATGATGTGGCTGGTTCTGAAACTACCGTTGAAATAAAGATCAAGACGTTGGATTCTCAAACTTTCACACTGCGAGTGGATAAATGTGTAATATATATTTCCCTTTCGCTCGGATCTTTTCAGTCAATTTTGTACGCTTGTGCCTTTGCACCTATGTCCGTTTTTATTTATTCACGCACATGTTTTATATGTGTGCTGCAATGTAAATGATCATAAAGCTGCTTTGAGTTGACCATGGATCAAATTTCTTCTTTTTCTTCTACTGAAATCGCATTTATCATTTGAATAATTATCAACTCATTGATTTCTGATGGCATTATCTTATATTATGCTGATGTGGATAATTTTCTCCTAGAAATTCGATTAAATGATTTAGAGGAATGATTGTGTACTTTGTCTCGTGGGGTGAGCGGCAAGCAATCTGTGAGTTATTGAAATAAAATTTAGAGTTTGTAGTGCATTTTAGGTCTAAGAAAACAGACCGGTAGGTCATGTTTTTTCCGAATTGGAGCGAGTCTTGCAACTTGGGCGGTTAGAACCTGGATGAAAATGGTTTTTACTGTTTCCGTGCAGATAAGGAATCTGTGGTGGGATGGGAAGGCACAAGATATTTCAACTTAATTTGATATCTTTAGCTGTTTGCTGAATATGTTGTTACGAGGCTCATGCATAAATATGCATTAGTAGGGTCAGGGGTGAGCAAACCAAACCAAGTTTATCGGTTATACTAAATAGCAATCCAAACCATTAATAATTATAAACCAAATCTAGTGTTTTGGTTTGGTTCGGTTGAGTTTGGTTTGAATGATCGATTTCAAATTTTGATTCTTTTACTAATGAAATATTTTTAAACATAATTTTAATTTTCTGCATGAGCTATTATAGATAACAAATGTCAATAAGTACATAGATATTAAAGTAT
Organism: Primulina huaijiensis; assembly: GCF_012295235.1. Lineage (NCBI taxonomy): Eukaryota > Viridiplantae > Streptophyta > Magnoliopsida > Lamiales > Gesneriaceae > Primulina > Primulina huaijiensis. The sequence goes on from NC_133312.1 coordinate 7,277,793, forward strand.
TTAACAATATAATACATGCCCGTGACCTTATAAATTTAGCATGAAAAATATAAATCCTCAAAATGAATTACTATAGTTTCAAAAGAAACTCCATAATCGTTCATTATAACCTACGTCCTACATCAACATCTTTCTCTCAAAAAACAGTAAGGAAAAATATTAAATAGATATGAGAAAGAAGTAAAACCAATACGGCAAATTAAATTTCTCTAATCATAAAGGTTATAATAAATTAAGTTTTAAATAAAGTTTACTAAATATTTTCTGTATTTACAAAGTCGGTTTGATTGATTTTAAACCAATCCCAACTGTGATTACTTAAAGACCGATCTAAACTGGTGGTTCGGATTGGTTCAGTTTCAGCTCACCCCTAAGTAGGGTCATCACGGTGATCTCATCATGCATGTTGTCACTGACTAGAAAATGAGAATTTGGTTTTACATAGTGATTTCAAATTATTCTTAGTTTGTTAATTTGTACACTGGTTGCAGGTTCCTGTTCCTGAACTTAAGGAACAGATAGCTTCTTTAACTGGTGTCCTGTCTGAGCAACAACGCCTTATATGCCGTGGAAAAGTTTTGAAGGACGATCAGCTTCTCTCTGCTTACCGTATCCTTTGAAGTTTTGATTTGTGAGTCTTTGCTTTGAGTTTTGGGAAGGGCTCTTATTCTTTTTGACTGTTGATTTTTTTTTCTCTTGTTTGTTTATTTGTCTTTCGATTTATTTGAATGTGGAAGTTTCTTCGAAGTTTTGTTCAATATACCTGGCATAACTGACTTGTATGAACTTTCATTTGCAAGGTTAGCTTAATTCTTGCAATGCTGAATTGCTGTTAATTAAGCAGGCTGTTTTCTGGTGGCTGATAGTGCCATCTTCCTTTAAACAAAATGCTTGATAAGTGAAATTGCACTCCAGTGTATGAGGCAATGAAAAATCTACATGAATTATTCTCAGGTAAAGAAAGATGAGAAAAGTTTTTGGGTTGCTGTTACATTGTGAAATTGCTATGGCTTAGTTGAGTCTTTGACTTTTGTTGTTAGTCTTTGGTTGGATCCATATTAACATATGAGAGAGGCGTGAACATTTGGGTAACAGTCGGGGTACATCATAATGATTCATTTCAAGGGAGTCAATGTGCAAGTCCTTTGAAAGAGTATGGGTTCCTACTCAGGTTTTAAGGAAATAACTTCTGTAAACATCTGTTTTACGGATAGAATGTGAATACTATTAAGCTTAATAATTTACATTCATCTGTGAGTATCTGGTATCAGTGTCACTCTAAAATTGAGTTTTTTTCAATACATGAAATCTAGTTTTAGATAAATGTTTATTTGGGAACATTTGTTGTTTAAGCTGATATATTTCTATTGCATTTTTATTATTATATGTAGAACCACGCGAATCTTGACTGCAAGAGTTAATTTTGATACTTTAGAGAACATTTTATTCCCTTATATCATCATTTTATGGCATAACATATTGATTTAATCCACATAGTACATGCTTGAAAGCAAGACTAAATTGTTTGCATAAAAATACTAGCAATATTAGTTTCTTATATATACTTTTGGCCTAAACTGCCTTGTTATTAAGATTTTATAATAATCTTAGTAATTCGACCTGGAGCAAGGGTCAACCTGGTTTCCAATTCAGGCAAAATTCGGTTCGATCTGTTGGTCCGTGGTCCAATCAGTGGGTTGTAAATACAGATTTCTATTTCAAAACAAATTAGCAGTTTTATTTATCTTTTCATAGTAGTTCAGGAACAATGTTCTTGGTAGGAGGAAAATTGTTAATAAAAAGAATATTTGGCTGTTGGAATGAAGAAATATCTCTACAAGTTTGTAGTACTTGAATTACATATTTTGCATTTTTTCTATTAAGATGTGTTCATCATATTCATTTATACTAAACTATGAGTTCAGAGGTTGACTTAGAATCTTAGAGGGTTTTTTCTTTATCGTTTATCTTTTGCTTGAGTTCCTTAATGCATGAATCTTTAGATGTAGAAGATGGTCACACCCTGCACCTGGTAGTGAGACAACCAATTGCTCCATCTCCGGAGAGCTCATTTGATCATCCAGGTTTGGTAAAAAATGCTTCATGTATTGTGCTTGCATAGAATCCTTGTCCTTCTAGAATTGTGGATTTTACAAGATCAGTTTAGTTAGTGTGAACGCCTAAGTGTGTCTCAGTATCAAGATGAATTTAATGTGCCACATTGATGATCAAATATTTCTTTACTGCTATAGGTCTTCTTACTTCCTTTCCTTACATCCAGTTTTTCATTCTGTGCGCGCTATATCTAAAGGCTATTATCTAGTCACCTAAATATCAAGCCTCTCTCTCTTTTCAGCAACTGATCCAACGATAGGAATCGGGCTTAATCCAGGCAATCAAGCAGGTTCTGGTATGGTTGTTGGAACCTTCAACTTATCAGAGCAGGGAGATGGAGCATTTCCTGATCTCAATCGGGTAAATATATGAATATTCACTAGATTATAAGAACTATAATTCTCTAATAGACATATATGTTTCTGGTGGTCTGCTTTCTAGATCGTTTCAGCTGTTTTGAGTTCATTTGGAATCCCAAGGTCTGGAAATGGTGGCGAAGGAATTGATCTTAATGTAAGTGTGAATGCTTGAATTTTCTCCTATAAGAGAGAGCTATGCTAGTTTTGATTCAACGCCATCTCTAATTGAGTGTTCTTTTGAGATAACACTCGAATTATTTTTTCATGTTTCTCTTGGGCAGTTACTTCCTTCAGAGCGGTTTTCTACTGTGCCCAGTCATGGTGGCATTAGAAATTCTAGCAGAATGCAGTCCGACCAACTAGGTGCTGCATCTGTACCAGTGGAAGCTATGCAGCCACCGGTAGCTCTCGGATTTAATTGTTCTTCTTGTGCACAGTCTAAATATTGATACTTTAGACGAACAAAGAAATATTGGGTTATGTTTTCCATAAATGAATGTGTAATCCCTTCCTGTCACTGTATTAATCTTTGAATAAAATGACAATGTTTCTAGTTCATACTTTAATTGCAGATAATACCAGATTCATTGACTACTTTGTTACAGTACTTAAGTCATTTGCGGCAAGAATTTACTGCCAATGGTCTGGAACTATCCTTGATTAAAACTTGTATTTCTTCCATTTTGTTCCATCAACTTTTCTCGTCCTTGAGTGTTTTGAGTTTTTGACTTTCCAGCTGGTGGAAATACTGGTTTTTCTGAGTCTGATGAACAGGAATTAGATACTACTCTACATTCTAACGAGGCCAGAGGCCTCCTTACACCAGAATCCTTGGCAGAGGTGATGACATCTACCAGACAACTGCTTGTTGGCCAAGCCACCGAATGTTTATCGGTATGTCAAACCTGGTAACTGTGAATTGATAGATATAAATCAAAGAAGGGTTGTTTCTCTGTCTCCAGTGATCGTCAAATATGACAAACATAATACTTGTCTCGTGGTTAGAGATTTGTGCTTCTATAACTCTGTCTTCAACCACAGCAACTTGCTGGACAACTGCAGTGTCAAGCAGTTGTTACCGATTCATTGGAGCGGTCAAGAATTCAATCTAATGCTATAAGATCGGGAGCTCTTTTCCAAAATTTAGGGTCGTTATTGCTTGAGCTTGGCAGGGCCATAATGACTCTGAGGATGGGTCAAACACCGGTATGTTGATCTACTACCTGGTTTGATTGAACGTTTACGTTTTGTAGTAAGTGCCTATCCAGTTTGGTAGCTTCATGAAAAGTTATTAATTTAAGCATTGCCCTCCACTAACGATGATTATTCATCCCATCCTCAGGCTGATGCAATGGTGAATTCTGGGCCCTCTGTTTTTGTATCCTCAACTGGGCCCAATCCTATCATGGTTCAGGTGGTACTTGTTTGAATAAGTGTTCCTCCGATTCTTGTGTTATAAGATTTGCTCACCCTATACTTTATTTACCTACTACAGCCGCTGCCCTTCCAACCAGGAGTAAGTTTTGGTTCAATTCCGGTTGGTGCTGCTCAACAGGGCTCTGGATTAGCTGCAAGCTCTGGTGGTTCTGGATTTCTGCCTAGAAATATTGACATCAGAATACGAACAGGTGCTGTAGAAAACCCAGTCCAACGGAGTTTTTCTTGACAACCTCTGGAAATGCTTACTTTCAATCACGGCACATATTTATATTTTTACATAAATTTTTTAAATCAGGTTCAGTATTTCCTCGAAGAGACACAACTGGGTCGCAGCCTCATGGGCAAGGTGCTCCAGTGTCTTCTAATAGCGTAAATTCTGGTCCACAAGAGCCTGCAGGATTTGATTCAAATTCAAGTAGCAGGGAGCCCCAAGTGCGGGCAATTCCTGTTAGAACTGTAGTGGCTGCAGTTCCTGCTGCTGTTGGGGGTGGTTCTGATTCATCTCGTGGTTCAATAGGAATACTGTATCCAGTGTTGGCAAGAGTGCAGCAAGTAACTGCAGGAAATCAAAATGGTGAAATAGTTTCCCAAGCATTGGATCAACATCATGGTCCTGTTGGCAACACCCAACAACCTATATCTGTTTCTTCTCCACAACAGCGAAACGATGGAGTGACTGGGGGTAATGGTAAGCTTGCAATTATTTTTATTTCACTGGTTATTGCTGTGAGGTGGTCTATTTATGGATTTTGTTAAATTATGTCAGTAGATCATTATAAACAGACTATGATTCTTTGATAGGTACTTTTACCTGTGAATTAAATGATTTTTATATTGTTAGGTTATTTACTTTAGCACAACTTTTCAGGCATTAGTAATTCAGCTGCAGAAGTGATTACTGGTCAAGAATTCTCTGCTCAGATCCAGGGTGGACTTGAGCATCTGCTGAGGACCATGTTTCCCGGGGAGAATGTCAATCCCCTGAGTTCAGGTTTGATTCCAAGTCCTAGTGAACTAAGGCAGGACGTTGCACCAGCGCCAGCACCAGCACCAGCACCAGCGCCAGCGCCAGCCGTGAGCGAAGAAGGGATACGTTTATCAAATATACTTCATCAGTTAATGCCCATGATTACCGAGAACGTTGGAACTTCTTCGGTTCAAACACAGGTGACAGACATATCTACTCCAAGGGAATTGAATTTGAGATTCTTCTAGAGCCTAGACTCGAAAAGATTCTCCATGCTTTTCGTTTTCTTAACGAGATTGTGGTTTTACTTTATATGGCACTTGCAGGCTGATGCAAGCCTGGATGAGCAGGCCTCTTCCAGCCATGAACGCGCATTCCCCCCCGAATCACCGCAAAGATCTAAACGACAAAAGGTTTGATTGACTCACACTGAGGCACTTGTTTTCTAACACTTGTACCTCGTATGATGAATGTTCTCTAATGATATGATACAGAGGGAGTGACAACATAACTCGTTCGATCGAGTCCAAATCCGGCCAGTGGGTGCTTTGATTAAGAAAGATGATGGATGTTGTATGACTAGTTTTAGATATGCAGGTAACCATTTGGCAGTTGGCTTATAGCCATTACTTGTTTATTATTCACATGGAAATATGGCGATGAATTTTCTTCTGTATTATTTTTTGTCCTTGGATTCCTTGTTTCTCGACCTGGTATTTTTATATAACTGGGAAAGTGTATGTGCGAAGCACGTGGAGAAAAGATAATATTTAAAGACATTTGAATAATATAATAATATTTAGGAATATTTATCATTCTAAATCAAATAACAAGAGAAAACCATCATGATCATTGTCAGATATGTTTATTTATTTGTATGACATTTTCAATTTGTGTTTTTGCATGTTTTTGATAACATGACAACTTTATNTTTTTACTTTTTCACAACACGTTATCAGCACGAAGCTCTAAAAGTCCTCCATATTTTTCCAAGCTCCAAAACAGAAGAAAAAGGTAACAAAAGTAATAATATTTATTTTATTGTTTATTTATTTATTGTTTATATATTTACTATATAATATAATGTTATTATAAATAATAAAAATAAATTTTTCAAAAAACTTGTTATAAATCCTGGGAGGATGTTAAGACGACATCCCACACTCCCGGTAAGGGATACGACAAGTATAAAAGTCTATAAGGTTTTTAAACAAAATATCTTATGACACCTCATTATAATATTGTGATATGATATACATAATTATTTAAAACATTACTAATATTATATACACCATATTATTACCATAAAATTATACAAATACATACATTTATTTTCTTGTACACCAACGGTCATAAACGGTAACAAAACGGCTTGTTTTTGCCATATAAATATGATCTCACAAACACATTCAATCACTCCAACTTTCTCTTCTTCTCTAAAATTATTCTTCATCAAATTTTTGAAGAAAAAAGAAGATGGCTTTCACAAAGTTATTTTTAATTATTTTGGTTATAATACTCACGAATCTTGTACTTATCGGAGAATATCCTCCTCATGTGTTTTCTTTATTTTTACGAATGCTTGTATTTGTTGTTTATCCATTACTTTGTATTGCAATATTCATTAACTAATAAAATGCATCATAATTTTTTTTAGTACCACCATGTCAAACTTGACAAAGCTCGAATTTGTTGCACTCGACATTACGGGGAAAAATTATATGCCATGGACTCTCGATGTAGAAATGCATCTTGAGTCATTGGGTCTAAGCGAGATCATTAAAGAAAATTGTATATCTTCATCACAAGAAAAAGCAAAAGCTATAATATTTTTGCGTCGACATCTCGATGAAGGTTTGAAATGTGAATATCTCATCGAAAAAGATCCCATGGCTCTGTGGAAAAGATTGAAAGAAAGATTTGAACATATAAGGGAAGTTATACTTCCGACCGCCCGTGATGAATGGAATATGTTAAGATTCCAAGATTTTAAGAAAGTCGGTGATTACAATTCAGCGATGTATCGAATAATCTCGCAGCTAAAATTTTGTGGACATGAGGTCACAGAATCGGAAATGCTTGAAAAAACATTTTCCACGTTTAACGCATCAAATATAACTTTACAGCAACAATATATAATGTTTGGATTTGCGAGATATTCTGAGCTCATCGCCTGTCTTCTTGTGGCCGAAAAAAACAACGAGCTACTAATGAGAAATCATCAGTCCCGACCCACTGGATCATCAGCATTTTCAGAAGTAAATGCTGTAAGTAAAAATGAATTTAAACCTGGAAACCAAAATCAAATTCAAAGACAAGGTTTTGGTCGAGGTCGAGTTCGAGGTCATGGTCGTGGACGTGGACGTGGAATTGGTCGTGGTCGTTGTCGAGGCCGTTGTTTTGAAAACTATAGAGATAGTTATTTTTATAACTCATCTCAAAAGGGCGTCACGAACCACCCACAGAAAAGGAATCATGAAAACATGAGTGTTAATGAAAATCCCTCGAAAAGATTTGAAAGTTCTTGTTTCAGATGTGGTACTCCAGGACATTGGTCCCGTATTTGTCGAGCCCCTGAGCACCTTTGCAAGCTCTATAAAGAATCGATAAAGGGGAAAGAAACAGAGACCAACTTCACTGAGCGAAGTGTCCGTTTTAGTGATTCAACTCATTTTGATGCTGCTGATTTTATGAATGATTTCTCTGGAAATGATCAATATGTTGGTGGGATAGAAATGAACAATATTGATGCTACAGATTTTCTCAATGATTTCTCATAAAATGAACAATATAGTGGTAGAATATAAATGTACAATAATTTATTTTTCATGTATTTATATGATAATATTTTATTGTACAATTATGATATGTGTTATATTTACATATGTATTGTCATTAATTTTTTTTTCATTGTATATTTTTTGAAGTTCAAATATGGAAAATGTTATGAGCAAAGCTGAAGTTTGCATACCCGATAGTGGTACAACGCACACTATCCTCCGAGATAAAAGATATTTCTTGGAACTAAAACCAACAAAAACAACGGTGAATACAATATCAGGTCCTGTAGACTTGATTAAAGGATGTGGTAAAGCACAATTTTTGTTACCTAATGGTACAAAATTTTTGATCAATGATGCTTTGTATTCACCACAATCGAAAAGAAATTTGTTGAGTTTTAATGATATATATTCCCATGGGTATGATACTCAAACAATGAATGAAGGGAATGAGAAATATGTGTCTTACAACATATAAATCAGGAAAGAAATTTTTGATTGAAAAACTACCAATGCTCCCTACTGGATTGCATTATACACATATAAGTCACATTGAATCAAACATGGTAGTTGATAATTCTTCAATATTAACCAATTGACATGATCGATTAGGACATCCTGGTTCAACAATGATGCGAAGAATTATAGAAAATACACATTGTCATCCGTTGAAAGACCAGAAGATCTTTCAGAAGAATAAGTTTCAATGTAAAGCATGTTCTCTTGGAAAACTTATTATAAGACCATCACAAGCCAAAATCCAAACTGAATCACCAATGTCTCTTGAACGTATTCAGGGTGATATTTGTGGACCAATTCATCCATCATGTGGACCATTCAGATACTTTATGGTATTGATTGATGCCTCCAGCAGATGGTCACATGTATGTTTATTGTCAACTCGAAATGTTGCATTTGCAAGATTACTTGCTCAAATAATAAAATTGAGGAATCAATTTCTCGATTATACAATCAAGAAAATTAGACTTGATAATGATGGTGAATTTACTTCCCAGACTTTCAATGATTATTGTATGTCTATGGGAATCATTGTTGAGCATCCTGTTGCTCACGTACATACACAGAATGGATTGGTTGAATCATTGATTAAACGTCTGCAAATGATTGCTAGAGCAATGATTATGAAAACAAAGCTCCCTATTTCTATATGGGGACATGCAATTTTACATGCCGCTGCATTAATTCGCATCAGACCAAGTGCATATCATAAATACTCTCCATTGCAGCTTGCATTTGGTAAAGAACCAGACATTTCTCATCTGAGAATTTTTGGATGTATGGTGTATGTGCCTATTGCACCACCTCAACGAAAGAAAATGAGACCTCAAAGAAAGATTGGTATTTATATTGGTTATGATAGTCCATCAATCATTCGATATCTTGAACCTCAGACAGGCGATGTGTTCACAACACGTTTTGCTGATTGTCATTTTAATGAGGAAATCTTCCCAATGTTAGGGGGTGACAAGAAAAATACTGAAAAAGAAATTACATGGTATGTATCATCATTGTTACATCTGGATCCAAGAACACAACAATGTGAAAAAGATGTACAACAAATTGTGCACTTGCAAAGAATAGGAAATCAAATACCAGATGCATTTACAGATACAAAAGGGGTAACTAAATCATATATACATGCTATAGATGCTCCTGCTCGAATTGAAATTCCAAAGAAACAAATTGAACAAAGTCATGATGTCGTAAAACGCCTGAGGCGTGGAAGGCCAGTCGGTTCCAAGGATAAAAATCCTCGAAAAAGAAAATTCATAGAGAAACACAATGATCACAAAATAGAGAATGATGTTCCTGAAGAAACACAAGATGATGAAAATGTTCTGTCAGAACCATAAACTGACGAGAATCATGAAATCTCTATTAATTATATTAATACTGGAAAAATATGGAGCCGAAAAGATATAGAAGAAATTGATGATATATTTTCTTATAATGTGGCAATCGACATCATAAATGATAATGAAGATCATGAACCAAAATCTTTTGTTGAATGAAAAAATCGGCAGGATTGGATAAAATGGAAAGAAGCCATCTAGGTTGAATTGGATTCGCTAAATAAACGTAATGTTTTTGGACCTATAGTCCTTACACCTGAAGGTGTAAAAGCTGTTGGATACAAATGATTTTTTATTCGAAAGCGAAATGAGAAAAATGAAATAGTAAGATATAAAGCTCGACTTGTTGCACAAGGTTTTTCTCAAAGGCCTGGAATTGATTATGAAGAAACGTATTCTCCCGTGATGGTTGCAATTACGTTTCGGTATTTGATTAGCTTGGCGGTATCTGAAAATTTAGAAATGCGTCTTATGGATGTTGTTATAGCTTATTTATATGGATCACTTGATAGTAATATATATATGAAAATCCCTGAAGGATTTAAGATACCTGAAGCACAAAGTTCAAAACCCAGAGAATGTTATTCTGTGAAGTTACAAAGATCATTATATGAGTTAAAGCAATCTGGCCGAATGTGGTATAATCGGCTAAGTGATCGTTTGATGAAAAAGAGATATGTAAATAATTCAATATGCCCTTGTGTTTTCATTAAGAAAACAACATCCGGATGCGTAATTATTGCTGTATATGTTGATGATTTAAACATCATTGGAACGAATAATGAAATTCATGAAGTTGTGTCATACTTGAAGGAAGAATTTGACATGAAGGATCTTGGAAAAACCAAGTATTGTCTGGGTTTACAAATTGAACAAAAAGAATGTGGAATATTTGTTCACCAGAAAAATTATACAGAAAAGATCCTTAAACGTTTTAATATGGATAAATCAAATCCTTTAAGTACTCCAATGGTTGTTAGATCATAAAACATAGAAAAAGATCCATTTCGTCCATGTGAAGATGATGAAGATATTCTTGGTACAGAAGTACCATATTTAAGTGCTATAGGTGCCCTTATGTATCTTACAAATTGTACAAGGCCTGATATATCTTTTGCCGTAAATTTATTGGCAAGATTTAGCACATATACAACAAAGAGACACTGGAACGGAATTAAACATATATTCCGTTATCTACGAGGAACGACAGACTTGGGACTTTTTTATTCAAAAGATGCTAATCCAAGTATAATTGGTTATGTCGATGCTGGATACTTATCTGATCCACACAAGGCACGTTCCCAAACTGGATATTTATTTACTCGTGGAGGCACTGCAATTTCTTGGCGTTCACAGAAACAAACGCTCGTAACAACTTCATCAAATCATGCCGAGATTATTGCACTACATGAAGCAAGCCGTGAATGTGTGTGGTTAAAATCAATGACCCAACATATCCAAATCTCATGCGGATTATCATTCGACGAGAAGTATGTGATACTATATGAAGATAATGCTGCATGTGTTGCTCAAATGAAAGAAGGATACATAAAAAGCGACAGAACTAAACATATTCCTCCTAAGTTCTTCGCATTCATTAAAGAGCTTGAGAAGAATAAATGTATTGATGTTCGTCACATTCAATCAATTGAAAACTCATCAGATCTCTTCACAAAGGCACTTCCTACGACAATATTCAGAAAGCACATATATAATATTGGGATGCGCAATCTACGAAATTTGTGAAGAATTGTTCATGTCAACATGAGGGAGAGTTTACGTGACTGCACTCTTTTTCCCTTACTATGGTTTTTATCCCAATGGGTTTTTCCTAGTAAGGTTTTTAACGAGGCAGTATAAATACACGTAATGAAGACAATCATTATGATCATCATCACAAGGGGGAGCGTTGAAAAATAATATTTAAAATGTGTGTATTGAATATTTGAATGTTGAACATTAGGTAAAATTAGGTGTTGAATATTGAAATTTGTGTGTGATGATGAAGGTAATGATGTAATTTATTTTTGGATTATTTGTAAAAATTTTCTATAAATAGATATCTCATTTGTGAAGAAAATCACAATTGAGTTGAGAGAAAAATATTATAAAGTGTGTAGTGTTATAATTTTGAGAGTTTGAGATTTTTACTTTTTACCGTAAATTTTTACTTTTTCACAACAATCAAATCAGTTTTTGTATGTTTTTGATAGCATGACAACTTTATCAAACCAGAAAAAATATTTTTTCATTCAAATACCAATCACAAGAAAAACAATAAAAAGAAATTAACATATGATGATGAACATTTTTTTTAAAAAATTATCATACTAATGAAATAAGACAGCTAAATTTTTTTATTAAACTTAATATTTATTGATAATTTTGTTAAATTTTTAACATTATATATATATAGGCGTAATTTGTATTTTCCTGTTTGTTTTTTAGATTTATACATTATGGATAATCATATTTTTACGAAAATAGATCTTTTGTAAATTAATATAGATAACTATTAATTTCATGTGACTGAAATTTTAAAAAAATTATAATTCAAATAAATGTGTAATAAAATATATAAAAATATCATATGTTAAATTTTTAATCTGTAATAAATTCTAATAAATGATCATTATAATTCATATTTATTTTGAAGGATGATCTCATACATTGAATTAAAAATTATAAATTAGTTACTAATTTTTAAATTTTCTCTTTGGTTTATCTTTCTATAGATGCAATTGAAAATAAATCGAATTAATCAAATTATACCGCAAATAAACATTAGGAAGATTTACATAAGTTCACTTAGAATCTACATTCTCTCAACGTCAGATTTCATTTAAAAGGTTACTATTTTTTTTTAAAAAAATAATTTAAAAGAAGTGCTATCATTAGGAGTAAATTTAGTAATTTGTAATGATTTGATCAAATATTATACTCACTTCCACCTCTCAAGTATTTTTAAAATTAAATATGAATTTATATTGATTTGTTTAACTAATTTAAAGGTTCTCAAAATCTGCATCTTAAATCTTAGTTATTATTTTTATTGTTCATTTGTTTGTGTATGTATATACAAAAACCCTTGGAACATAATTAGACACATGAACTAATTGTTAATAAAATGTATCATGCGTTTGAATTTTGTCGTATAAATGAATTGAAAAATTGGGGCGAGTAAATAGATGTAACGACCTAGATTCGACGACTGTCCTCACTGTATCAAGACGAGTCTTTCCAGCATGCTTATGTCCTCACTCACACGCACCCTGGGAAACTTCCCAGGAGGTCACCCATCCCAGAATTGCCCCAAGTCAAGCACGCTTAACTTTAGAGTTCTGATGTGATGAGCTACCGAAAAGAAGATGCACCTTCGTGATATGAGTAGTACAAATCAAATATTTTAAGCCATCTTCAACTGTACAGTCCATTACATTGAACAGTCTCGGAATCCCTCTTATTCCCCTGTGGGATCGGTTCATTCATGTTCCCTCCACCTAGAAGCCTGCCAGGAGCCGCTCATTGTCCGTGCAACTGATGGCACCGGCGATCACCCCCCGTCCTCTTCGGCCCCGGGCCTCACATGCCCACCAGCTTCCGCTTGGTTCGTCCCCGAACCACACCGTACTAAGAGAGGTCGGCTCTGATACCACTTGTAGAGGTCTCTAAATTCGTGCTTGAAAATTTGCGAAAAAATTTAAAAATTTTCTCTTTAATTAAATAAAATGCCTCATTCATAAATAAACTGATAAATAAAGTTTAATGTTCAAAAATAGCAGCGGAAGTAAATAATGTTTCAAAACGACAGATTGAAATAATTCATTGTAATAAAATGAGTTTTCGCAAAAATAATAAATAAACTGATAAATGAGGTCCTCGGGTCCCACTACTGCCGACTCGAGCTGGCTCACTAGTCCCCGCCCTCGATCCCGACCTCATCTGTACCTACAACAATCAAGTCTAGTGAATCTAAAGACTCAGCATGCATATATCGTAAATAACAAGTGAATAGATAACAATAAAAATGCATGCGAAGTGAAAATATCATGTCATGAGGAATTATAGTACTTGAATAACTGGACTGTAAATATCTTATCATGGATAATTATAAATACGCGCATAACTGAACTGAAAATCATAAGGGAACTGTTTGCTCAATAGAGCTCTGTAATAAAATAGCCTGTCATAATTTTGTTGAGATTATGTTCTACGCAAGTGGCCCCATGAACTGCACTGAACTGAACTGAACTGACCGGTAACTGACGACCGGGACCGGTAACTGACGACCGGGTGAAATACTAATCGTCTGATCAGACTAATGCCACAGTATACTGAGTGGTACACAACTGAACTGACCGGTAACTGGCGACCGGGGGAAGTAATAATCCCATGATAGTACAATGGCCACAAGCAATATCACATAACTCTCAAAAATGAATATTTTACATTTTTGCACGTAATATAATTAAATACAAAAATTAAATATCCTGTATAAATTTTACCATAAGGGTTGGACCGTTCCCAGGCTCGCTGCGACCTAATTATGTCATGAAAAATATGCAAATGATTTACTTGACCAAACTTTGTAATTGAATCCAAAAACGAGATAATTACGCCCACTGACTTAGTATTTAATCATGACTCCGAGCCAACCCGAACAAACACCGAACCATCATTTAGTCATGATTAAAATACACTTAAAATGACGAAATAATGCTCCTAAAATGGTAAGAGCCGAAATTTTTGGGAATGGAGGCCAAAACATGAAACGCTCTTTCGAGAGTCAATTTGGCACATCGCACCGTAAATTCTCGTACGACCTCTAAAATGATCTGAATCACGAACGGCCAAAAACATGACCTTCCCAACTTGATGAGGCACTGTTCAGTCCAAGGCCATAGGCTAAAAGCCAACCAAGAACTCGAACGAGCCAATGAATCGCCGCAGCAAGTTGCTGTCACAAAAATACAGCAGCTGTGCTTTGGTTTCCTTGCGTAGTTTGCGAGGCTAATGGCCATTGGGGCTTGAACCACCGACCAGAACCTCTTACCAACATCCTATGGAATGATTTGAACCATGGCTAAGGGCCCTAGGCCAGCCACAATTCGCATCACACCAGAAACAAATCATGCGTCCCAACCGAGCACTAATTCTGCGCGTGGGTTGTTGCTGTGGTTCTTGCTGTCATGGACCATTCCAGCGGCCATTTGGTTGGCCGTGGCATGATCTAAACATCCAGAGGTAGGGTGTGAACCGTGGCTAAGGGCCATAGGCCAACCAAGATCCACACCATTCCACAATACCCGAAACACAATTGCTGTAAAAATGAGAAGGGCCGAAAGGGGAAGGGGCTGTTCTTGTGTTTTGATTTAAAAACCGATGCAACCATGGACCAAGCCTCAAAAGGGCAACTTGATCACGCCTTAGACATGCTAGGGAGGTGTTCTAACCATGGCTATAGGCCCTTAGGGCAGCCAAGATCAGACACTTCTCCTTGACAGCAACATGACAGAAAATCGAACACAATATGACACTCATGGGGAAGTTGCTGTCATTTCTGGATTCCAGTGGGTATGAGGCTAGAACCAATGGAAAAATGTGTTCCTAACATGTTCTAGTACATGCCTAGGAGCATCAGTAGCCCTGAACTTTGCTACACTGAGTTGGGCGCGTTTCACGGAAGTATTCTACTCCAAGTATTTTACTGAGGAAGTGCGCACCAGGTTGACCACGGAATTCATGAGCCTGAGACAGGGAGATTTGACTGTTACGGAGTTCATCCGTAAATTTGAGAGGGGTTGTCATTTTGTACCCCTGATCGCGAATGATGCCAAGGCCAAGTTAATGCATTTCTTAGTAGGTTTACGGCCGATCTTGCGCCGTGATGTTATGGTATCTGACCCTACTACTTATGAGGTCACTGTCTCCAGAGCTCTAGCCGCAGAGCAAGATCAGCGGGATATCGAGAGAGACCGCCAGGGCAATCGACCAGTCCAGGTACCGCACCGCCCTCCTCCTCAGCCGCATCAGCAGTACTCTAGCAGGCCTTTCCACGGCCCACCCAGGAACAGGGGCCAGCAGCAGCAGCAGCAGCGGGGACGCGCAGTCCCTAAGCCTATTGAGCATCCGATCTGTCCTAAATGCTCACGACGCCATCCTGGAGTATGTATGTATGGCTCTGGGAAGTGTTACAAGTGCGGTAGCCCAGACCACGTGCTACCGCAGTGCCCTCAGAGGAACCTGCCTACCCAAGGCAGGGTATTTGCTCTCCGTGCAGCGGAGACGAACCCCGATACCATGCTTATGACAGGTACCTTTAAGCTTTAAATTTATATTTGGGATTTAATGTTTTGGTTCGAGATTTTGAACCTAGAATTGCGATAGGGTTGCATGCTCTACTCAGTATTATTTTTGGAAAATTAAGTTAGAAGAACTTTGGCCTATGCATGTCTATAAGTTAGTTTTGTGATTATTGGGTTCAACCTAGTGTTCTAACCTTTCAGGGTGAATTTTCATAGCTGGCTCAGCTACAAAAGCCCTGATAGATTCATGGGCTACTCACTCATTTATTTATGAGGTCTTTGTGAATTTTCTCAAAGTTAAGACCGTTGGGCTAGATGTAGCCTACTCAGTGGTACTGCCTTCGGGAGAGGAGATGGCAGCCACCAATGTGATCCGAAACATAGATCTGGAGCTTCATGGCAACCTTGTTTATGCGGATCTGATCGTATTGCCGATGCCAGAGTTTGACATCATATTAGGCATGGATTGGCTATTGCGGAACAGAGTATTGATAGAATTCCAGCGGAGATCTGTTCTAGTCCGACCGTCTGGGATGACACAGTTCTTATTTGAGCCGGACAGGTACTTTCCCTTACCGAGCATTATTCCTTATGTCCAGGCTAGGAAGCTCATGCATAGAGGGTGTCGAGCGTTTTTAGCAACTTTTATATCTGTCCTAGAGGCACTCAGTCAGTCAGCCGCAGATGTCCCAGTTGTCAGAGATTTTCTAGACGTTTTTCCGAAAAACGTCTCGGGTATGCCACTTGAGCGAGAGGTGGAGTTTTCCATTGAGCTTATTCCAGGTACGGTTCTGATCTCAAAAGCACCGTACCGACTAGCACCGACAGAGATGGCAGAGCTTAAGAAGCAGATTCAGGAACTTCTTGACAAGGAGTATATTCGCCCAAGCTTTTCACCAGGGGGCGCGCCAGTCTTGTTTGTGAAGAAGAAGGATGGATCCATGAGACTATGTATTGACTACCGGGAGTTGAACAGGGTGACAGTGAAGAACAAGTACCCACTGCCGCGGATTGAGGATCTATTTGATCAATTGCAGGGAGCTTCGGTATTCTCCAAGATTGATCTGCGGTCCGGTTATCATCAGTTGAGGGTGAAAGACGCTGATGTTTCCAAGACTGCTTTCAGGACTCGTTATGGCCACTACGAGTTCCTTGTGATGCCGTTCGGTGTGACGAATGCGCCAGCGATCTTCATGGATCTCATGAATCGCGTATTTCAGCCGTATCTTGATCAGTTTGTGATAGTGTTCATAGACGACATTCTCGTCTACTCGAAGAATCAAGAGGATCACAGCAGACATCTGACCATAGTGTTGCAGACCTTACAGAAGCATAAATTATTCGCAAAGTTCAGTAAATGCGAATTCTGGTTAGAGAAGATGGCGTTCTTAGACCACATTGTTTCTAGCAGTGGTATTGAGGTAGACCCAGCGAAAGTTGCAGCAGTCAGAGACTGGGTTGTGCCGCAGAATGCATCTGAGATCCGCAATTTTCTGGGCTTAGCAGGATATTACCGAAAGTTCATTCAGGGATTTTCTTCCATCGCAGTTCCACTCACATCATTGACAAAGAAGAATGTGAAATTTGAGTGGAGCGACGAGTGTCAGAAGAGCTTTGATACTTTGAAGCAAGCTCTCATTTCAGCACCAGTTTTGGCCATGCCGTCAGAGCCCGGTGAGTTTGTCTTGTATACCGATGCTTCGAAGCTCGGTCTCGGCGCAGTATTGATGCAGCATGGGAAGGTGATAGCGTATGCTTGTCGACAGTTGAAAACTCATGAGAAGAACTACCCTACCCATGATCTAGAGTTGGCAGCCGTAGTATTTACCTTGAAGATTTGGAGGCATTATTTGTACGGGGAGAAGTGCCAGATCTTTACCGACCATAAGAGCCTCAAGTATTTCTTTAAGCAAAAAGAGCTGAATATGCGTCAGAGGCGATGGTTGGATCTTGTGAAAGACTATGATTGTGACATTAGCTACCACCCGGGTAAAGCTAATGTAGTTGCGTATGCACTGAGCAGAAAAGTCGCAGTGATGGCTCATCTGACGGTTCAGAGACCTCTTCAGTCTGGGATGCAGAGGTTTGATCTAGAGGCATATCCTCAAGGTAGAGTTCCCCGTCTATCCACCTTGACGATCCAGTCTTCTCTCATTGACCGTATTCGCAGTGGTCAGCCAGCAGATGAGCAGTTGGCAAAGTGGAAGTAGAGAGATGAGGCCAAGGGCAATGGCTTGTATTCAGTTAGTGACGGTATTGTGAGATACCGAGACAGGATATGGGTTCCTAACAGTGATTCCATTCAAGCTGATATTCTATCAGAGGCCCATATGTCACCGTACTCTATTCACCCTGGGAGTACGAAGATGTACAAAGATCTGCAGTTATTATATTGGTGGCCAGGAATGAAGAAGGACATTAGAAGTTTTGTATCCGAGTGTCTGACTTGTCAGTTAGTAAAGGCAGAGCATCAGAGACCAGCAGGGTTGCTCAAGCCTCTTCCTATTCCCGAGTGGAAGTGGGAGAATATTACCATGGACTTCGTAACCGGTTTACCGAAGTCAGTCAGAGGATCAAATGCTATCTGGGTGATTGTTGATCGTCTTACCAAATCAGCGCACTTTTTGCCTATTAAGACGACTTTCACCATGGTTCAGTATGCAGATTTGTATATCCGGGAGATAGTCCGACTTCATGGTATTCCAGTTTTTATCGTATCTGACAGAGACCCCAGATTTACTTCCTCATTTTGGAAGAGTTTGCATTCGACGATGAGTACGAAGTTGTTGTTTAGCACAGCTTTCCACCCTCAGACAGACGGGCAATCAGAGCGAGTTATTCAGATTTTGGAGGATCTTCTCCGTGCTTGTGTTATCGATTTCTCCGGGAGTTGGGAGTCGAACTTGCCATTAGTGGAGTTCACCTATAACAACAGCTTTCAGTCGTCTATAGGAATGGCTCCGTTTGAAGCATTGTATGGTCGCAAGTGTAGATCTTCTGTTCATTGGGATGAGGTAGGAGAGAGAGCAGAGTTGGGTCCAGAGATTATTCAGCAGACTGTCAATGTAATAGCCCAGATCCGTAACAGGATGAGGACTGCTCAGAGTCGACAAAAGAGTTATGCGGACCAGCGGATGAGAGATTTAGTAGAGCTGGCAAAAAACCCGAAATTCCCGACCCTACCCGATTCCCATCCCATTCCCTTCCCGCAAAATTCCCGACCCGCTTATTTCCCGACCCGCAAGTTCGGGATTTTTCCCGTCCCGATTTATTTCGGGAGAAGGGTAGAGTATATAATTTCCTCCCGACGGGATTCCCGTCCCGACCCGAAAAAATATTATTAAATTTTATATTATTTTTAATTATTACCTATCCATTATTCCATATTACACAATTAACAATACATACATATGAGAGAGGGAGAGTGAAACCCCAAATCCCCAATCTCGTAATCCTTCCCCTAATCCCGTCAGTTTTCTGCGTCTCGACTCCAACCACCATTGCGTGCTGTCCGGCCACCGGAGATCTGAGCGCAGTAGCCAACAACCTTGTTCCCCTAAACTTGCGCCTCCTTCCCTGCCTCAGATTGGAAGAACTAGCGCGAGTGAGAACCTGTTTCAGTCTTTTTTCGTGCGCGAGTTTTTCCTCCGTTTTCGGTGAGTGTGTCTCTCGATTTCTTTGTTATTTAGTGGTTTGTTGTTGAGAAGTCGAAGCCCTAATGTTTTCCCTGTTATCCTTGCGATTTCCAGCCATTGTTTAAAAATTTTTTACTGTGGTGTTTTTAATTTGCTGATTAATATCCATACTTTTAATTATTTTTTGTTAAATGCGTAGAAGTGAGGAGTAGATAGAACTTGTTCATGGGTTGGAAATACACTTCATATGGCTGCAGTTTTATTGATATTGTTGCTGTTATATTAACTGGTTAAGCTAAATCAAGAAATTGAAGTTGTGATAGTGAGAGGTCCAAGAATGGAAAGCAAAGATTGTTGCTGTTATATTAACTGGTTACTGCATTTTCCATTGAAAAGTAATTGTATACATAAGGAGAATATCCATGCCCCATAGCATATTACATACGTACAAGGTTTTCTAAGGTTTTTTGTTCTTATATAATATGCCTACATTCAGGTAACCAGAAATCACCAATATTTTTTGGAAAAGTTTTGGGTGAATTGAATTTTATTTATTCACATTTATGTTATTAGGCAGAGGATGTATGACACAGAAGCTTCTCCATTGTTTTTATTTTGAAAAAATAACTGAACTAAATCGAATTAAATTGGTAAGTTTATCTTTATTTGTGTTGTGACAATTTACTATACATAAACTAAGGAGTTTGGAGACCACTTTATTTTTTGTTTATAGTTAGTTTGTAAATTTCTTATAACAAAACATGTATAATAGTTGAACATAAAAAATGAAGCTGGTCACATACACATAATTGAGTAGGAGGCCGAGAGTAAAGGTCCTTTTCTTGTAATATTAATTAATTTTTCAGCAACTAAGTGAGGATGAAGAGAGTCCATATGGTTTAAATGTTACTTTTTTTCCAAAAAGCACGGTCCCATATATCATATATACATGGATATTTTTGAAGTTTGTGTTCATTGGATAGATGCAAGGAATTCCCAGCAAATCTAAGTGACACCATAATTGTTCATTGAGATTACTATTATTTGGTAATTATATTTCTTATTATTAGAATATAATGTACTGTGATTACTAATATTTGTCATTTGTTATTAATTAGGTGCACATGGATGAATCAAGTGGAAGTGGCAGTGTTCCTTCCACCACTCAACCTCAAAAACTATCTCCATCCAAAACACCAATCATTCATGAGGAAGTAGTAGATATTGGAGCCAAAAGAAAAAAAGTAGCGAATGTGTGGTCACACGCCAAGAAAATTATAAGGAGAAATGACAAAAATGAGGTCATTGCTGTTGTTGCCATTTGTAATTATTGCCAAACTGAAGTTCCTGCCCATAGCAGAACACATGGGAATAATGGCATTGATGGGCATGTGAAGAAATGCAATAAGATTCCTCATAACGCGGTGAAGTCAGGTTCTTCTCAACTGATCTTAACACAGTCGTTCATGAATAATGTTTTGACACATCACATCTTTAGCCAAAAAAAACTTGAAGATAAGGTTGTCACATTTGTTGTTAAAGATGAAATGCCGTTTAGGGTTGTGGAAGGGGCGGGGTTTGTAGAGATGATGAAGGAAGCTCAACCTCGATTCAAGATTCCCAACCGAAAGAAAATTGCAGCTCTTGTATGGGATTTATATTCAGCGGAGATGGCTAAGATAAAGAGTGTAATTGGTGATCAAAGGGTAAGTATAACTACTGATACTTGGACCTCGGTTCAGAATATCAACTATATGGTAATTACTGCTCATTTCTTGGACAATGATTGGAAGTTGCACAAGCGAATAATAAATTTTACCAAGATCACCTCTCACAAAGGAGATGACATTGGCAAAGTTTTAGAAACATGTTTAAGAGTCTGGGAGATAGATAAAGTTTTCACTATAACGGTTGATAATGCTGGCACGAACGATAAAGCGGTAGAGTACATGAGAAAGAGGCTAAAGGAAATGGGCACTCTATTATTTGATGGTAAGTACTTGCATTTGAGATGTTGTTGTCATATTATAAATTTGATTGTCAAGAGTGGGTTGAAGTTTCTTAATGAGTCACTTGAGTCCATTAGAAACTGTGTGAAGTATATTCACTCTTCCGGGGCACGGTTGGACCAATTTAGGGAGTGTGCTATCCTATTGAAGATGGATAAAATGTCGACTGTTCCAATGGATGTGCCTACTAGGTGGAATTCCACCTATACAATGCTTTCTGTTGCATACAAATTTAAGAAAGTTTTTGATAGGATGACAGAGAATGCACAATTTGTTGAATACTTTGAAGAGGTGGAAGGTTCAGAGAAAAAAAAAAGAGTGGGACCTCCTACGAAAAAAGATTGGGAGAAGGTACAAGTCTTTGTGAATTTTCTCAAGAGGTTTCATGATACCACATTGCAACTTAGTGCTACCAAGAAAACTACATCACCCTTGATTTGGGAGGAAATAGTGGCAATGAGGACAATCATTGATGAGACAATACTCGACACTACAGATCCTTCATTGCAAGAAGTTGCTAAGAGAATGGAGAGTAAGTTCAAGAAGTATAGGGGTGATCTTGAGAAGGTGAACAAGCTTGTTTTCCTAGGTCACATTCTAGATCCTCGTTATAAACTTCAAATGATTGGGATCCATTTGGGAGATATGAAATTGGAAGCTACCAAAACACAATCCTTTGTCGATGGTTTAAAGAATTGTCTAATGGAGTTGTATGATGTATACAAAGGTAATTCTCCTTTAGATCATATTAACGGGATTGATGATGGTGATGTAGACAACGATTTGATGGAAATGTATAAGAATGATCCTGTTAAATTGAACTATCATCTGAAAATGGCTTAAGTAAGAAAAACTCAAATGCAAACAGAAATAAGCAACGAAGTGGACAAGTACTTATCGGATCCTTTTGTGAAATAGAGCTCAAGCTTCGATATTTTGGAGTGGTGGAAAGGGAATACAACAGCGTTTCCAATCTTTTCTAAGATTGCCAAGGATATTTTTTCAATCCCTTCATCTACTGTTGCTAGCGAGAATGCTTTTAGCCTTGGGAGGAGGGTTGTGGATCCATTTAGAGCATCGTTGCATCCCAAAATGGTGGAGGCACTAGTGTGTACTAGTGATTGGCTTAGAGGTGAAGAAATTAATTTATACAAGGAGCCAACAGAAGATGAATTCAACTTTTATAAGGATTGTGAAGAGGTTGTCACAAGTAAGTCAATATTTAACTTGTTTAGTAATTTTATGAGTACTTTGATTCTTTGTCTATCATTATTTTCTACATCAAAAGATAAATTGACTTTTACAAAATAAGTTATTTTTAACATAAGTGCATCTATTTATTTTAGTCATTGACATTCATGGAGAGGAATGTGGCTCAGTAAGTTGGAGTTGGGTAAGTTGGTGCTTGGTATCTATTTATAGTTTTATGTAATTGTTGTATTTCTAGCTATCCCTTAGTTGGTTCATCTTACTTTAGTTTTTTAATTGTAAATTTTAATCTTGTTATATATTGTGATTATAGTATATTTGTTGTTTTTGTAGGCACGCTCATGCCCACAGCAAAGTAATGCATCTTCTTCAAGTGTAAACTCCAAAGACCCCATGGTAGAAAAATAAATGGTTGACGTGGTGATTTAATGTGACATTGGCTTGATATGTGAACTTTTTATTTTGGATTTGTTTTGATTAACCAAGAATTTATTTAAGCTCCTATGTGAATGTCAGCTTCTTTGTCACTTTGTTTCAATTTAATATCTAATGTCTATTCTGAAATTTCAATTTCAGTGTCATTTTCTCCATTTAAACCGATTTTTCCACCGATGACTATGAAACAAACTTTCTTTCTTTTTATTTGATTCATTTTGGTTTGATTAGATACATGTGCAGTAATTGCGAAATTCTGTTGAATATATTATTGTTCACAATATAATTGTACTCAAGGTTCCCACTAGCAACTATTTGTTAATTGCTAGTACGTACGAGGGAACATGACGGGGCAACCATTCATGAAGCTATGGAGCAACAAACAATAAGTGTAGCCAAGGTAATTTTTTAAGCAACCATTCAGTAATGACTTTGAAGTCATTATCTCTTAGCTATTCATTCCAGCTCTTGATTGATGAAATAAATATGTTGCCTTGATCAACACAAGTGTACTTGCTTGCAGCATTGATTTTTCTATATTTGAGTATTTGACAACTGAATTATATGTCTCGAGAGATTTCAAAAAAAAAATATTCGGGATATCACATCCCTACCCGACGGGATCACGAATGTTCGGGATCTCGAACATTCGGGTCCTTACACTTGTCGGGTACGGGATCGGGGAAAAAAAAGATTCCCAATTTTTATCGGGACGGGGATTGGGTAGGATAGTTACGGGACGGGTCCCTACCCGATCCCATCCCTAAGATTTAGAGTTCGCCGTGGGCGACCATGTCTTTGTGAAAGTAGCACCTATGAAGGGTGTCATGCGATTTGGGAAGAAAGGGAAGTTCCGTCCGAGATTCATTGGACCATTTGAGATCCTCGACAGGGTTGGGACGCTAGCTTATCGTGTTGCTCTTCCGCCGAATCTGGCCGGAGTACACAATGTGTTACACGTCTCCATGCTGAGGAAGTATATGGCCAATCCTTCGCATGTCCTGAACTTTGAGCCGTTACAGCTTACTCCGAACCTGTCTTATGAGGAGAGACCAGTGCAGATCCTAGACAGACAGGAGAAGAAGCTTCGGAACAAGCTGGTTAAGAGAGTTAAAGTCAAGTGGCTTAACCATTCAGAGGAGGAGGCTACGTGAGAGTCTGAGCCAGAGATGAGAGTCGTTATCTCGAGTTATTCGGTAAGTTTTAATTTCGAGGACGAAATTTCTTTTAAGGGGAGAAGGATTGTAGAACCCGTAAATTAGACTACGTATAAGTCATGCATAATTCCTAGTACTTAAATTAAAATGATTTTATTGCATGAGTATTTAAATTTTTTTCTTTAAATTTATCTATTTAGTTCATGCAGTAGTTTAATTATTAGCTTTTCAATTAATTAAGTGAGGCCGGACTGGAGTTGGAGTAAAGAGATAAATTTTAATATTTAGAAAATATTCCTAGAATTTATTTAAGTTAAATAATAAGTAATTTAATGAAAAAGAAGGTTTAAGGAATTATCTAAATAAGTTGAGATAAGTAGTAAATAAAGTTCAATAATTAATTCTTTAATTATCTTCCTTTAAATTTTTTTAGATAGATATCTTCCCCAACTTTTAAATCACCAACAATATTTAATTAAACCATTTTTCCCTTTGCACCTAACCTTAAAATCGACCAAATGCACCCCAATATCCCCTCAAAATCTTTGATATCATTCTTGTTTCCTATCTAGCAAATAAACTAGGATAGAAAGAATATTTCCCCTTCCATTTATCTTGTACCTTCCCTATTCTCCCTAACCATTCTCTCCCCCTCCTAGTCTTGAAATTTAGAGTAATTCCAGAGCATTATTCAGTGCAAAACCGTACGAGAGAAATCGAGTAGCAAGCAAGGTAGAAAAGCGCTCCGTCTCTTCCGCGCCGCGTCGTCGTTTCGTTTGTTTTTCGTTCAAAACAAACCAAGGCATGTTTATATTTTTCCTTGCTCTTCAATCAAGTCATATTAACATTTTTAAACATTATATGATCATCATTTCCATGGCATAACCGAAATATATCAAGAACTTTGAAAATAAAAGATGCAGATTTTTGACCTTCCTTGTGCTCCTCACGGTTCACTTGTTTTTGGTGTTTCAGGTGGCTGGCTCGATCCTAGGCTCCCAAGGCTGCTCCTAGGAATGTACTAGGACATGTTAGGAACACATTTGTCCATTGATTCTAGCCCCATACCCACTGGAATCCAGAAATGACAGCAACTTCCCCATGAGTGTCATATTGTGTTCGATTTTCTGTCATGTTATTGTCAAGGGGAAGTGTCTGATCTTGGCTGCCCTAGGGGCCTATAGCCATGGTTAGAACACCTCCCTAGCATGTTTAAGGCGTGACCAAGTCGCCGTTTTGAGGCTTGGTCCATGGTTGCATCGGTTTTTAAATCAAAACACAAGAACAGCCCCTTCCCCTTTCGGCCCTTCTCATTTTTACAGCAAGTGTGTTTCGGGTATTGTGGAATGGTGTGGATCTTGGTTGGCCTATGGCCCTTAGCCACGGTTCACACCCTACCTATGGATGTCTAGATCATGCGACGGCCAACCAAATGGCCACTGGAATGGTCCATGACAGCAAGAACCACAGCAACATCCCACGCGCAGAATTAGTGCTCGGTTGGGACGCATGATTTGTTTCTGGTGTGATGCGAAT
This sequence comes from Primulina huaijiensis, assembly GCF_012295235.1. NCBI lineage: Eukaryota > Viridiplantae > Streptophyta > Magnoliopsida > Lamiales > Gesneriaceae > Primulina > Primulina huaijiensis. The sequence goes on from NC_133312.1 coordinate 7,303,614, forward strand.
TGTGGCTGGCATAGGGCCCTTAGCCATGGTTCAAATCATTCCATAGGATGTTAGTAAGAGGTTCTGGTCGGTGGTTCAAGCCCCAATGGCCATTAGCCTCGCAAACTACGCAAGGAAACCAAAGCACAGCTGCTGTATTTTTGTGACAGCAACTTGCTGCGGCGGTTCAGTGGCTCGTTCGAGTTCTTGGTTGGCTTTTAGCCTATGGCCTTGGAGTGAACAGTGCCTCATCAAGTTGGGAAGGTCATATTTTTGGCCGTTCGTGATTCGGATCATTTTAGAGGTCGTACGAGAATTTACGGTGCGATGTGCCAAATTGACTCTCGAAAGAGCGTTTCATGTTTTGGCCTCCATTCCCCAAAATTTCGGCTCTTACCATTTTAGGAGCATTATTTCATCATTTTAAGTGTATTTTAATCATGACTAAATGATGGTTCGGTGTTTGTTCGGGTTGGCTCGGAGTCATGATTAAATACTAAGTCAGTGGGCGTAATTGTCTCGTTTTTGGATTCAATTACAAAGTTTGGTCAAGTAAATCATTTGCATATTTTTCATGACATAATTAGGTCGCAGCGAGCCTGGAAACGGTCCAACCCTTATGGTAAAATTTATACAGGATATTTAATTTTTTTATTTAATTATATTACGTGCAAAAATGTAAAATATTCATTTTTGAGAGTTATGTGATATTGCTTGTGGCCATTGTACTATCATGGGATTATTACTTCACCCGGTCGCCAGTTACCGGTCAGTTCTGTTGTGTACCACGCAGTATACTGTGGCATTAGTCTGATCAGAAGATTAGTATTTCACCCGGTCGTCAGTTACCGGTCAGTTCAGTTCAGTTCAGTGCAGTTCATGGGGCCACTTGCGTAGAACATAATCTCAACAAAATTATGACAGGCTATTTTATTACAGAGCTCTATTGAGCAAACAGTTCCCTTATGATTTCTAGTTCAGTTATGCGCGTATTTATAATTATCCATGATAAGATATTTACAGTTCAGTTATGCAAGTACTATAATTCCTCATGACATGATATTTTCACTTCGCATGCAATTTTATTGTTATCTCACTACAACAAAAATGGCATTTCGCAGCGCGCAAATTCGTTTTCCGCAGCGCACATTGCACGCTGCAAAGTTCAAAGCTGTTGAAAGTTTAAGATTATCCGCGGCGTACATGTGCGCGCTGTTAATCTTATTATCCGCGGCGTACATGCTGAGTCTTTAGACTCACTAGACTTGATTGTTGTAGGTACTGATGATGTCGGGATCGAGGGCGGGGACCAGTGAGCCAGCTCGAGTCGTCAGTAGTGGGACCTGAGGACCTCATTTATCAGTTTATTTATTATTTTTGCGAAAACTAATTTTATTACAATGAATTATTTTAAGCTGTCGTTTTGAAACATTATTTACTTCCGCTGCTATTTTTGAACATTAAACTTTATTTATCAGTTTCTTTATGAATGAGGCATTTTAATTAATTAAAGAGAAATTTTTTAAATTTTTCCGCAAATTTTCAAGCACGAATTTAGAGGCCTCTACAGGAGAAGATAATTAAAGAATTAATTATTGAACTTTATTTACTACTTATCTCAACTTATTTAGATAATTCCTTAAACCTTCTTTTTCATTAAATTACTTATTATTTAACTTAAATAAATTCTAATAATATTTTCTAAATATTAAAATTTATCTATTTACTCCAACTCCAATCCGGCCTCACTTAATTAATTGAAAAGCTAATAATTAAACTACTGCATGAACTAAATAAATAAATTTAAAGAAAATAATTTAAATACTCATGCAATAAAATCATTTTAATTTAAGTACTAGGAATTATGCATGACTTATACGTAGTCTAATTTACGGGTTCTACAATAAATGTACATAATAATTTCAAAATTATTGATATAAGTAGAGCAGTCAAACAAGTCAACTCATGGCAGGACCGCCCGCAAAAACCCATCATATGGTGGAATTTAGACGGTCTGAAAAAAAACCCAACTCAAGGTGGACTCAAGTTACACAAAAATTTAAAAAAAAATAAAAAATCATTATAATTAATTAAAAATTTAATTTCATAAATAAATATTTATAACAAAATATTTATAAAATTTCTAATTATTGATTTCATACGTCTATATTTTATACAAAAGAATTAATAAAAAATTTTTTCACAACTTTCATTAAAAATTACATATATCACCATAAATCCGTAATCTAATTTTTATTTATTTTCTTTCCAGGCTCTCGGACCAACCCTGATCCGCCTAGACCCGCGACTACTTGGCCCATCTTTAAATGGGTTGAAAAATTTCAACACAACCTACTTGAATTGTGTGGCGGGAGCGGTCGATCCGACGAGCTCAACCCAAATCGAAGGCTCTAGATATAACTACTTTATAAAAAAATTGAGCCGAAGTCACATTGACATTAAGCTAATGTCATTATATTTAATTTAAAATTAATGTTGCTGCATTTAAAAAGACCTTAAAATAATTTTAAACATACTCCAAAAAGAAAAGGAAATACTTAGTAAATATCACTCTAAGAATTGATAAAAACAATTGATGAGAGTTTTCAATTCTAATTTAAAATTTACGATTTAGGTTTTGAAAAGAATAAAAAAAATTAAATAATTTATTTTATTTTTACAAAAATATTATTTTTAATGAAAATTTTCAAAAAAAAGAAAGTTTTCTCGAATAATTTGCAACAACATTTGAAATTTTCCATATGTTGTTTGACTTAATTTATTTAAGGTAAATTTCAAATTGAAACTTCATTAATTTAGTTAAATTAGCATAATACTAATTGACTCATATTCGAAATAAATTCAATATGAATGTTATTTCAAATCCATTCTTGAATCATATGTCCAAATTAAAATTTTCTTCCTACAAATCAAATAATTTCCTTGAACAATGTTAGATTGAAAATTCTTAATTTTTGATGATAATAAACAACATCGAGCTGTTTCAGGATTTAGATGTCATTTTAATATATTTACAGGTTTTGAGCTAGATATATTGAACTCAAGATGGTTCGCTAAAAGTCTCTAGTTGATCTGGAAATTCTTCTAGATAGGCACCTACAGTCTGGCTACTTATCTTTGTAAGAGCAAGCGGCATCAAGACTCAAGCTAAATTGTCTTATAAAGATCAAGCTGCATGTTGGCCTCTATCTGGTATATTTGTGCTTCAAGTCATTCCATATTCATACCATCTAGACTTCTCAGAATATCAGTTAACCATAATGATTCACATTATCCGACATTTCCAATTGTCCAAGAATATCTCCTAATAAGACAACTATGAGCAAAAGTCGAGCTTCGAACCGAGCTTTCATTATCGAGCCATAAAATCCAACTATGGCTTACAAAAGTTCGAACTAGAGCATGAAAATTTTGAATAGGACTCGAACTCGAGTTTTTTTCGGAACCAAAGACAAGCCCAAAATAATAAAATTTCGAGCTTTGAACACACACACACACACACACACACACACACACACACATATATATATATATATATATATATAAAAGAAGGAACTCAAAATAGTCTCTCTAAAATTCAATTAAATATTTTGTAAAACATTTAAAATGTATGAAAGTTGAATGTGTAAAAATGATTTGATTGAAGCATTTTATCAAATACTTTGTATGCAATATTTGGTATTTGAAAGACACATAAAATGCTTCAACTATGTCTACCAAAAAGTAGTAGCAAAAATAAATAAATATTCACAATTTTTTTTTATAGATGTTCATATATTAACAAGTCCGACATCACTCATTCTTCCCTTGAAAGGGTTCACTAGAATACTTTGATTTATAAAATTATTTGTACAAACTCATTTCGACTTAGGATTTTGTTGGAATATTTCATGTTCGCAATCTTGATTTTGATGTTAACAAAACTTGTTTTTTTGTTTATCAACCTAAGTGTGCAGAAGCTGAAACTGATCAAGATTCGAACTGATCAGTTATCGAGCCAAAACTGAATTTATCGAGACGCAAACTGAAAGCGCCAACTGATTGCCCAAACTGAATCAGTCCAACTGATATATCAATACCAGTTCAACTGATTGACCAGTTGATAGGCAGTTCAGCAGAAGACCTTCAAAAGTCCGACCAGCTGATGAAGAGCTCAACTGATGAAGAGTTCAGCTGACCAGTTCAACTGAAGCGGCGAAATCAGTTTAGCTGAGGAGCCAAATGTTTTCACCGAACCAGTTCAAGATCAGTTCAACTGACCAGTTCAGAACATCAGTTAGGAATCAATCAGTTTGCAGAACACGACAACCTTATTCAATGGAATCCAGCTGTGCGCATCAAAGAAAAGCTTTTGTCCAGTCAAAGGACAATAATGGACGTTGCAGCAGTACTTAAAGCCAAAACGTTCCTGAATGGCTGTCGGAAAGTATAGACACATTTCGAGGAAGGAATTCAAATTGCAACGAACATATTTGAGGAGTTTTGATGTACGATCGCATTGCCTCTATAAATACCAGACCAAGATCATCAATATACAAGCGTGGAAAAACAAAGCAAGTGTGGAAACACACAAGTGTATGGAAAAAAAGAGAGAAGAAGAAGAGCACGCTCAACTCATATCTGCTTACAGAAGCAATCAACCCAGATTTTATGGAACACTTCAAAATGTTATCAGCTCAGTTTAGGAGAATTTTTCTCTCAGTGTGTGAGAACAATTTCGTGTTGTATTCATGTATCAGTTCTCACACACACGAACACACACAATCATTCACATACATACAGAAAATAAAGCGTACTGATAAGCTGAGTGAGTCTTGCACAAAGACATTAAACTTGTGTATGTAGTCTTTAACACATATACGTTAAACAAGTGTTGGCTGGAAGGTGTTGCCTTCAGTCTAGGCTAGGAGTTCATTTATGCAGTAGAATAAGTCCTAAGCTGAGTGAGTTTGTACAAAGCATTGTATAAATCAAAGTCTTCTAGTGAAACCTACCCGAGGTGGTAGAAGGGGTGACGTATGAACAGTTGAAGTCTCCGAATATCCATAAACATATCTTGTGTTTCTAACTGTTTAACTATTGTTTTAAAACTGATTTGATTAGTTCAGCTGATATCAGTTCAGTTCTTTTCATAACTTAACTGATACAAGCTCGAACTGATCCCCATTATTTCAGTTATTCAGTTTACACAAGTTAAAAGGCTTTCAAATCAGTCATCTTTCTTAATGAAGGATTATTTAAAGTATTTTCCGTTTGGTTTAAAACAAAAATTCGATTTAATTAATCGGTGTTTACATTCTTAGAACACGAGCTATTGAAGTCCATACAGAATATTGTGTTTGAAGCACCTTCGCAGGTGCCCGAACCGATCTTTCAGATTTATCATTTGCCTAATCGAAACTCCTGGCACACTTGAAATGAATCTGACCAGGCGTTACGAGCTAATTATTGGAAAGAAGTTCAAAGAAGCTCCTCGAGGACTCATGGCATGTAGAGCCCAAAATCAGTAACACGTAAACTCATACATTTATTAAATTGTTACATTATTTATTAAATTTTAAAATGATTTTAATGATGCATGATTTATGATTTGCATTATTTTAAATTATTACATGTTTATTTGATGCATGTTAAAACATTTTCTTGAGTTTTATGTTTCGGAAGAATATTCGATGTGTGATCGGGAAAGGAGATCGGTGACGATTTAGGCGATTTATGAATAATGTGGTATTTTATTTCAAGTCAACAAAATTGATATTTTAAATGATTTATGAAATTTTAAACGTTTTAGAGCCTAATTTAATTTATTAGGTGATTTTAAGATTTTAAATATTTCAAAAATACTAATTTGAATTTGAGGATTTTAATCTTGAAAATTTGGTTCTTAATTATTTTATTAAATCTTTGAGTATGATTAAATAATTAGATTAGTATTATTTTATCACTAATTATTTAACTAAGAATTTTTTTGCCCCTAATTAACCCCCTAATCAGCACGCGCACACACACACACCCATCGGCGCACACACACACACAAAAAACGTGTAAAAGCTAGGGTTCTTGAGCCTTGTTTCAGCAGCCACCATTCCTTGCACATTTTTGAAGATTCACGTTCATTTTTCTAGCAAGAAAACGTGCAGTAAGCGCATCCCGGTCATCCTCCGTAATCCACCGCGTCGATATTCGTTATCTTCGTGCATTTTAAACCAAAGACATGTATATTCTTTCATTTTTCTGCATCGATCTTGTCATAATAAATATTTTGATGTTTATTGTGTGTAAAAATCCATCTATGTTATGCAAAGTTTGAGCGATGATGTTTGTAACGATTTTGGAACAACTTTTAGATCTAAAAAACCGAATCTGCTGTCATTTCAAATCCTGAGAATTTTTGATCGGTTTTATGGAAAAATTTTAAACATAAAAAACATAGTACTTTTTGATATCTTCGATTTGTTAGCAAATTCGTAATTTTCTGATAAGAAACGAGGGAGATATGATTTTTGTCGTAAAATCACTCAAGCTGTGAAATTTATGTGTCACAAAACCCATCATCCTCTGTCATTTCGAATCCTGTGAATTTTCAATTGGTTTTCTGGAAAACCTTTCAACATAAAAAACATAATACTTTTTGATATCTTTTATTTGACAGTAAATTCGTAATTTTCGAACGAGAGACGAGTGATTTATGATTATTCTCGTGTGACTGCTCAAACTATGTCAAAATGCATTCTACTTGTGTTCTTGAGGATTTTTAGTTGCAGGCTTCATTGGGAACAGTTTAGCTGGGCGCGCTCGACCGGTAAGATGTTACCGCCCAAGCGCCAGGCCTTCTGGACGGGTGCACTCGAGCGGTAAGATGTTACCGCCCGAGCACCAGGTTTTCTGGAATAATGTGTTATTATGTGCAGCAGTCGCCCAAGCGAGATCCAACGAAGCCCTCAACGCTATATAAGTATATTCGACGTGAAAAAAAAAAAATAAAAGAGAAATTTTTTTTAATGTGTTTGAGGTATGAGAATTGTCTTGTGATCAATTATGTTACGGGTTTGGAAGCGGAGAATGTGTCCGGGGACCTCTCCACTCCGGTAAAGCTTGACCGAGTTTTGATCAGGATTGGGAAGCGGTAAAGCATGACCAGTGACCAATCCACCCGGTAAAGCATGACAGGAGATCTTATGTATGTGGGAGTAGACGTTCGGCCGAAAGGCTGTGATGATCCTTGGCAGCCTAATACTTTGGTTTAGTCTGATCATGAGCATTATGTTATGGGCCACTTGCTTTGAAACACTTCTCTACACAAAATGATGATGTTTATGCATGTTTAAGTATGGATGATGCATCAAGTTTATGAAAATGTTTACGAAATGATGGCACGTCTATGTTTATGTAAGTATGTTCAGAGTTTAAGTATGTATGTGCTACTTTAAAATGCATATGGGTTTATTATGTATTACTTGCTATTCTCAGTTTATACATGTTGATTCTTTAGACTTACTAGAATTGATCGATACAAGTGAAGACGAGTTCGATGAGACGAGAGGTGGGGACCAGTGAGTTGGATCGGATTGTGCGAAGGCCTAACCCGAGGACCGCTTAAGTTTTCAAGAATTTTATGCATGTTAAATTCATTTAACCTGATTTTGATGAAATTACTTCATGTCGTTTAAACAAGTACTTTTCACAAGCTCGTTTTGATTGCGACATCGATGACACAGGAATAGTTTGTACTCGTTTACATTTCAAATATTTATTCATGTATTTTATTTATATTGCATTTTGAAAGATTTTTACTTATGTAAGAAAATTTTTTATTTTTCGCAAATTTTTAAGTAGTTTTAAAGTACGGTACGTCATAGTTGGTATCAGAGCGGTGTTCTTGTAAAGGGTTATGACTACTGCCGGTTGCGAGAAGCTCACGAATTCACGCCTCAAATATGTAAGTTTTAAAGTTTTAAAATCCTTTCGTGTAGTAAGCATCAAGTTCATGATTTCAACATGTACATGTTTAAGTTCGATTTACGTTCCTCTTATGATATGGATATTATGTTCTTGCACGTTGGTTTACCTGTCGGGTAAATTTTGGAACGGTATGCCTCCTAGACGTATGATCGCACATGGAGCAAGTGAAGAGGATATAGAGGCTCGGGATGGGGAGAGAGCCACTCCTCCTCGTTCACCGCCAGATATGCAGGCACATATGCTTGCAGGGATGACACATTTCTTCGCACAGTTTGCGTGGAAAAATGCTGGAGTAGATACGGGAACGAGGCCCATGCCAGAGGCGGTGTATGAGAGATTTAGAATGATGAATCCAAAGGAGTTCTCGGGGACTACTAACCCGATGATAGCTGAGAGATGTATTAAGTCCATCGAGGTGATATTCACTGATGGATCGTGTGCTCGGCATCTTAGGGGTGCTTTAAACACAATAAATCAATGGGCTGCAATAGCTCGTGTTCTAAGAATGTAATCAATGATGAATTAGATCGAATTTGGTATAAAACCAAGCGGAAAACACTTGAAATAATCATTCGTTAAGAAAAACTGATATGTTTTATATCTTGTGCAACTGAATAACTAAAATACAGGAAAATAAGTTAGAGCTTATATCAGTTCAGTTTATTGACATAACTGAACTGATATCAGCTGAACTGATCAAATCAGTTAAGAACAAAACAAGCAGTTAAACAGTTAAAAAAAACACAGGATATGTTTATGGATGTTTGGAGACTTCAACTGCTTCTACGTCACCCCTTCTACCTCCACGGGTAGGATACACTAGAAGACTTAGATTTATATAACACCTTGTACAAATCCTACACAGCTTAGGACTTACCCACTGCCTAACTGAACTCCTGGTCTAGACTGAAGGCAGCACCTTCCAGCCAACATTTGTTTAATGTCTGTATGTCAAAGACTACATACACAAGTTTATTGTCTTTGTGCAAGACTGTATTTGAGTGGTGATGTGAGACCCCGAACATAAAATAGTATTGATGGCAAATTAGTAAATAAGTTGAAAAATATTCAATTTATTTTGATGGCATTTTCATAAATAAGTTGAAAAATAATGAAATAATTTTAAGGACAAAATGGTAATTATGTTATGGTTTTTAACATAATTGTCTGAGTATTAATCCAAATGATTTGAGATTTGGATATAACGTAGAAAACTCAAAGATATAGAAGTTTCATTTTTTGAGTTTTGAAAATTTTGATCGTTTGACTGATCCGAAGGAATATACCGACGTTAAAATATTAAATAGTATATATTATATTATTTTATTAATATAATATAATATAATATTAAAAAAAATTAAAAAAAAAGAAAATTAAAAAATGAGGCGGTGGAGTGAAATGAGAATTCATTTCCACGAACAGAGATCAACAGTTGCGTGAGAGAGGAAAGGAAAATACATCATTTTATTTTCTTTTCGATCGTGCGACTTATCGGTTTATCCAATCGACGAACCGACTTCAGTTCTGGGATCGTTAACACGAGGTCTTCGATTTGAGGTATAAATTTCATATTTTTGATGATGTTTGAAATTCGTTGATTTTTGGAATAAATCCGATAAATTGTTAAATCATACAGAAATTGAAAATTGTTGAATAATGTATGATTTTAACGAAGTAGAGAAGATTATAGTGATGTTATTTTGAATTATTCCTAATTTATTATAATTAGGAAATTTTAATCGTTAAATTGAGATTAAAGAATTATTTGTCATTTATTATTAATTCTGATAAATATATGCGGTAGAATAACCGACAAGAAACTAAGTTTTGAAGTCAGAATTGAATTATGCTATAATTTGAATTTGATATGAATTTTAAAGTTTCAACAGATATTTGAAACTTCTATTGTTGATATTGAATGAAATTATTGATTGAAAAGAATGTGTTATTGATGTAGATAGAGTTTCTATACTGAAATCTTAAAGGTACATCGACTGGAACGAAAAATTGAGGTATGTTGCGACCAGGTAACATACGACATGTATCTGTATCATATGATATATGTTTGATTTATTTGATTGATTTGACTGAGTTGATTGAAAATATATGTCTATATGCCTTATTTGTTGAGTTGATGTGGCATACATGACATGCACGTTGAGCTATGATCCTTGGATACCCTGATATGATTTGATTTGATTCTGGGGTTTGTGAAAACAATGCTATGTTTGGTATTACATGACCCTTAAAGCATAGTCATTTGTGGCCTCGATGATTGATTGAGATTTGGGATTTGATGGCGCTTTGTCGACGCTATCATACTAGTATCCCTGATCGAGGCCGGTGTGCCAGCTCGAGCATTGATTTGATAGCGATTCGATTGATTCTGACATGTGCTCAGTGGATGGGCATTTGACCTGATACCTCCACGACATACATGCATTGCATATCATATATCATTGTTTAGATATATGTGGTATATATTGTGGTTGCTTCAGACTGAGCTTTGCTCACCCCAGATGGGGCTGTTGTTGTCTTTGTATGTGGACAATGACAGGTACTCCAGGATATCAGGAGACCGGAGATGGTACTTCTGGAGGGAGTCACAGTTTGAGTTGAGGTTTCGTGGTCTTTCCCAGTATATATGTTATGTATCTATATATACCGGGGTATGTCCCGAGGATATGATTTGTTGTTGTATGAGTTGTTTTGATTATGTGTGGGCATGTTTTATGATGTGAGATGAAATACTATTTTTAGTATTCAAATAGCATATTTTGGGCTCATTGTAAAGAAATTTTAAACTCGTTTTCCGCTGTAATTAATTAACCCTAATCAAATTGCATTGTAATAACGATTAGGAGCTAAGGGCCCCACACGGAGTGGTATCAGAGCATAGCTGGGAATGCTCGATTGAGTCTTGTGTACACTTGAATAGGCACAAATGAATTGTGCGTTTGTGTTTGAATTATTTGTATTACTTGTTCTTACTTGATTTGATTTGAGTAAGTATCTGATGAGATTGATGATATGAGATGGTGATGATGTGAAATTGATATGAAATGTGATATTCATTTGATTTGTAGATGGATCCCACAAACGAAACTGCGAGTAGCAGTACTGAGAGAATAGTTGGACAATTTGAAGGGTTGTCCATGGATGTGGTAATGGCTCGATTCCAGGATTTAAAACCACCGAGGTTCTTTGGCACTGAGAGTGCAGAAAGAGCAGAGGCCTGGTTGAAAGATATCGAGCACTTGTTTAATATTGTTGAATACTCTAAGGCTCGGCGAATGAAGCTTGCTTTATATCAATTGAAAGACTGAGCAAAATCTTGGTGGGAAGCCGCTGAGATTGGATTGAAAGAGGCCGGGATAGAAGTCACATGGGATGTCTTAAAGGCCCAGTTTTTGGAGCAGTATTCCCCTCCTTCTTATTATACTGCCCAAGAGAATGAATTTAATAGTATGCAGCAGGGAACGATGACTGTTGCGGAATATGCTTCGAAGTTTTCTACTCTGTTGAAGTATGCACCTCACGTAGCTGGGAATGCGAAGGCAAAATATAACAGGTTTGTGAATGGATTGCATCCTGCTATATATACTTATGTTGTTTCTGGATTGCCTACCAGCTACGCAGAGGCAGTTGAACGAGCCAAGGCAGCTGAGGCTGGACTCAGGCGAGGAGGTCCACAGTATACTCCTCCACCACCAGTGTCAGCTCAGTAGCCTGCATTGCGTCCAAGAAGTAAGAAGTTCAAGAAGACTGGTTCAGTTTCTTCGTCTTCTTCGAGTTCGAGTGGATCCCAGAGAGGGAGTTCTGTGATTGCTCCTTACTGTAGTCATTGTGGGGGTAAACATACTATCGAGCAGTGTCGAGGTATGTTTGGTACTTGTTATCATTGTGGACAGGAAGGCCATTTTTTTCGTGTATGTCCGAACAGGAGTACGACTTCTTCTCAACCCCAACCAGGATTTAGAGGTGGCCCTAGCATGACAAGACCTGTTGTTCCTGTTCCCTCTTTTCAGCACTCGAGTGTCCCACGATACCGAGGACCTGGTGGTCAGACTATCCAAGGCCCACCTCAAGTGAAAGTGTAAGCCATGACCGAGGATCAGGCTAAAGAAGCACCTGGTGGTGTGATTGCAGGTATTTGCACGCTTTGCGATTATCCTGCACGTGTTTTATTTGATACAGGAGCATCTCACTCATGCATATCTCATTCATATCTCATGCATTTGTTGCATCACATGATATTATGTGTACTCCGTTGTATGTTACATTGTCGATAGCCACGCCAGCAGGAAAGATTATTTTGTTTGAGCAAGTTGTGCATACCTGTGTATTGATATACGCGGACAATATGCTATTTCTGAATTTGATTGTCCTCCCAATGCAAGACTTTGATTGTATTGTTTGCATGGATATCTTGACGACAAATCGAGCTACTGTCAATTGTTTTCATGGAGTGGTTCGCTTTCGACCTGTTGATGGACCCAAATGGAATTTTTATGGCAAGGGTTCTCAAGCCAAAATTCCTTCGGTATCCTTTCTGGAAATGTCTCGATTTTTGTTTAGCGGGGATGAGGGTTATCTTATCTACGCTATTGATGTCTCTAAGAAGGGTCTTGTTTATCTGATATTCCTGTTGCGAAAGAATTCCCGGATGTATTTCCCGATGAGATTCCTGGTTTTGTTGCCTCATCGAGAAGTTGAGTTTAGTATTGATCTTGTGCAGGAAACTGCGCCTATATCGAAAGCTCCTTATCGCATGGCACCTCTTGAATTGAAAGAATTTAAAGAACAATTACATGATCTTCTCGACAAGAGATATATTCGACCGAGTGTATCACCTTGGGGAGCTCCAGTCTTATTTGTTCGAAAGAAAGATGGTAGTATGCGAATGTGTATCGATTATAGGCAATTGAATCGGGCTACTGTGAAAAACAAGTACCCACTTCCTCGTATTGATGATCTCTTTGATCATCTTCAGGGTACTTCTGTCTACTCGAAGATTGATCTTCGTTCTGGGTATCATCAAGTACGTGTTCGAGAAAAAGATGTGCCTAAAACTGCTTTCCGTACGAGGTATGGCCACTATGAATTCTTGGTTATGCCTTTCGGTCTCACGAATGCTCCTGCTGTCTTAATGGATTTAATGAATCGTGTCTTTCGTGATTATCTTGACCGATTCGTTATTGTATTTATCGATGATATTCTTGTCTATTCGAAATCGAAAAAGGAGCATGCTGAACATCTGAGACTGGTACTTCAAACTATTCGCAATGGCCATTTATATGCTAAATTATCCAAATGCGAATTCTGGATGGATAGAGTAGTATTTTTAGGTCACGTCATTTCGAGACATGGAATATCTGTTGATCTTGCTAAGGTTGAAGCTGTACTGAATTGGCCGAGACCTACGAATGTTCCTGAGATACGTAGCTTCATGGGTTTAGCTGGTTATTATCGTCGTTTTATTGAAGGATTTTAAAAAATAGCTAAACCTATTACTCAACTGACACAGAAGAATCAGCGATTCATTTGGTCAAATGAATGTGAAGCTAGTTTTCTAGAATTGAAGACGAGATTGACCACAGCACCTGTACTTACTATTCCTTCAGGTACCGGAGGATTTGTGGTGTGTCCAGATGCATCTGGTAAAGGTTTGGGCTGTGTTCTGATGCAACATGACAAAGTAGTTGCTTATGCGTCTCGTCAATTGAAATCTCATGAAACACGTTATCCTGTTCATGATCTTGAATTGGCCGCCATTGTGTTTGCTCTGAAGATTTGGCGCCATTACTTGTATGGAGAAAAGTTTGTTATTTATTCAGATCACAAGAGTCTGACATATCTCTTTTCTCAATCGGATTTGAACATGAGGCAACGCATGTGGATGGATGTCCTGAAAGATTTTGATTGTGAGATTCAATATCACCCTGGATCGGTGAATGTTACTGCGGATGCCCTTAGTCGTAAGGTGCATGATTCTGTGTTAGCATCTGTTTGTGTCGCCAAAGTACACGAGGATATATGTACTTCTGGTTGGACTTTTCACTCGAATTGGAATTCTGTCACTGTCTCAGCATTGCAAATTGAGCAGAACTTGATATCTAAAATACGAAAGGCCCAACGAAGCGATGCTCAGATCCAAAAGTTGAAAGAACTTGTAGCTGCAGGACATCAGTCTGGATTTCAGATTTCTTCTGATGGTTCTTTACGACTTAATGGTCGGCTGGTAGTTCCTAATGATTCTGATTTGAAATCTGCCCTTCTTCGTGAAGCACATTGTAGTCAATACAGTATTCACCCTGGAGGTCGAAAGATGTATTTGACATTGAGACCCCAATTTTGGTGGAGACGTATGAAGAAGGACATTGCTGAGATTATTTCGAAATGTCTTGTCTGCCAGCAAGTGAAAGCCGAGAGAATGAAACCTGGAGGATTACTCCATAGTCTTGAATTCCCAAAGTGGAATTGGGAACATATTGCTATGGACTTTGTGACTCATTTACCTCGTTCGCCCAAGGGCTGTGATGCTATTTGGGTCATTATTGATCGGCTTTCGAAATCTGCACAATTTATTCCGTATGAACGGACTTATCCTTATAAGAGAGTGACCCGTTTATACATGGAGAATGTTGTGAGACTGCACGGTGTGCCAGTCTCAATTGTATCTGATCGTGATCCCAGGTTTGCTTCTAAATTGTGGGATAGTTTTCAGGAAGCGATGGGTACGCGTTGGGCTATGAGTACTGCTTATCATCCTCAAATTGATGGCCAAACTGAGCGTACGATTCAGACGTTAGAGGATATGTTGCGTGCGATTGTGATGGATTTCAGAATGGGATGACAAGATGCTTTACCATTGGTGGAATTTTCTTTTAATAATAGCTTTCAAACGAGTATTGGTATGGCACCGTTTGAAGCCTTATGCGGGAGACGATGTAGTCACCGTTATTCTGGGATGAAATTGGTGAAAGACAATTGACTGGACCTGAAATGATACAGGAAATGAATGATAAGGTTCAGTTGATGTAGTCACCGTTATGTTGGTCCATACGAGATCCTTGATCGAGTTGGAGATCTTGCTTATCGACTGGCATTGCCACCAGCATTATCTATCATTCACGATGTATTTCATGTTTCTATGTTGAGAAAGTATGAACCAGATCCCTCACATGTACTTGCACCGGATGAGGTTGAACTTGATCCTTCTCTTTCCTATGTTGAATAACCTGTTTTCATTATGGATCGGAAGGAGAAAGTATTGCGAAATAAATCGATCCCCTTAGTTCGAGTACAATGGACACGGCATGGTGTGGAAGAGTCGACATGGGAGTTGGAGAGCAAAATGCGAGATTCATATCCGCATTTATTTGATTCTATGTCATCTGTTCCATTGTATTCGATGTATAGTGATCCATTTATTGATTTTAGTTTTGATATGTACTATAACTGGTGACATATTATATGTTTGCCAATGTTATGTATATAGAGATGTTTGAGATTTCGAAGACGAAATCTTTTAAGTTGGGGAGAAATGTGAGACCCCGAAAATAAAATAATATTGATGGTATTTTGGTAAATAAGTTGAAAAATATTCAATTTATTTTGATGTCATTTTCGTAAATAAGTTGAAAAATAATGAATTAATTTTAAGAGCAAAATGGTAATTATATTATGGTTTTTAACATAATTGTCTGAGTATTAACCCAAATGATTTGAGATTTGGATATAACGTAGAAAACTCAAAGATATAGAAGTTTCATGTTTTGAGTTTTGAAAATTTTGATCGTTTGACTGATCCGAAGGAATATACCGACGTTAAAATATTAAATAGTATATATTATATTATTTTATTAATATAATATAATATAATATTAAAAAAAATTAAATAAAAAAGAAAATTAAAAAATGAGGCGGTGGAGTGAAATGAGAATTCATTTCCACGAACAGAGATCAACAGTTGCGTGAGAGAGGAAAGGAAAATACATCATTTTATTTTCTTTTCGATCGTGCGACTTATCGGTTTATCCAATCGACGAACCGACTTCAGTTCTGGGATCGTTAACACGAGATCTTCGATTTGAGGTATAAATTTCATATTTTTGATGATGTTTGAAATTCGTTGATTTTTGGAATAAATCCGATAAATTGTTAAATCATACAGAAATTGAAAATTGTTGAATAATGTATGATTTTAACGAAGTAGAGAAGATTATAGTGATGTTATTTCGAATTATTCCTAATTTATTATAATTAGGAAATTTTAATCGTTAAATTGAGATTAAAGAATTATTTGTCAGTTATTATTAATTCTGATAAATATATGCGGTAGAATAACCGACAAGAAACTAAGTTTTGAAGTCAGAATTGAATTATGCTATAATTTGAATTTGATATGAATTTTAAAGTTTCAAAAGATATTTGAAACTTCTATTGTTGATATTGAATGAAATTATTGATTGAAAAGAATGTGTTATTGATGTAGATAGAGTTTCTATACTGAAATCTTAAAGCTACATCGACTGGAATGAAGAATTGAGGTATATTGCGACCGGGTAACATACGACAGGTATCTGTATCATATGATATATGTTTGATTTATTTGATTGATTTGACTGAGTTGATTGAAAATATATGTCTATATGCCTTATTTGTTGAGTTGATGTGGCATACATGACATGCACGTTGAGCTATGATCCTTGGATACCCTGATATGATTTGATTTGATTCTGGGGTTTGTGAAAACAATGCTATGTTTGGTATTACATGACCCTTAAAGCATAGTCATTTGTGGCCTCGATGATTGATTGAGATTTGGGATTTGATGGCGCTTTGTCGACGCTATCATACTAGTATCCCTGATCGAGGCCGGTGTGCCAGCTCGAGCATTGATTTGATAGCGATTCGATTGATTCTGACATGTGCTCAGTGGATGGGCATTTGACCTGATACCTCCACGACATACATGCATTGCATATCATATATCATTGTTTAGATATATGTGGTATATATTGTGGTTGCTTCAGACTGAGCTTTGCTCACCCCAGATGGGGCTGTTGTTGTCTTTGTATGTGGACAATGACAGGCACTCCAGGATATCAGGAGACCGGAGATGGTACTTCTGGAGGAAATCACAGTTTGAGTTGAGGTTTCGTGGTCTTTCCCAGTATATATGTTATGTATCTATATACCGGGGTATGTCCCGAGGATATGATTTGTTGTTGTATGAGTTGTTTTGATTATATGTGGGCATGTTTTATGTTGTGAGATGAAATACTATTTTTAGTATTCAAATAACATATTTTGGGCTCTTTGTAAAGAAATTTTAAACTCGTTTTCCGCTGTAATTAATTAACCCTAATCAAATACATTGTAATAACGATTAGGAGCTAAGGGCCCCACAGGTGATGTGTGTGCGTGTGTGTGAGAAGTGAGCAATGATAACAACCCGAAGGTGTTCTCACACATTGAGGGAAAATAAGTTTCTAATCTAAGCTGATATAACTTGAAGTGTTCCCTCTGAGCAAATTGCTTCTAGTAAGCAGATATACAATATGCGTGCCCTTCTTCTTCTTGTATTATCTCTTTCAGCCACACTATATTGTGTATCGTTTTTTACTGAGTCTTCACTGATCTTCTATTTATAGGCTCGAAGCTTGATCGTACTGTGAAACTCAATTATTGTATCCGTTGCATTTTGAATTTGTTCCTTGGAATCCATTCCGGAACTTTTGGCTTTAAGCTTCTGATGCAATGTTCATGATTGTACTATGATAGTACAATTGCTTTTGTACCTTTGCACACAGCTGTAATCCATTAAGTAAGCTTGTCGAGATCTGCAACTGATTGCTCCTAACTGATGTTATGAACTGATAAGTTGATCTGGTCTTGTTCTGGTGTTCTGAACTGGTTCTGTTCGTTCGATCAGTTGGTTTTTTCAGTTAGCATCTTTAATAGTTTCAGTTTTGGCTCGTAAACTGATCATTTCAGTTTCAGCTATCTGCGCACTAAGGTAGGTCATTAGAAACAAAATAACAAGTTTTGTTAACATCAAAATTAAGCAAAGATTGTGAACTTGAAACGTTCCAACAATATCCCCTTTTTTGATGTTCACAATACTTGAACAATTGAAGCAATTTAAAAAAACTTAAAACAGATAAAAGAAATTTCAGTTTGAGGGATAATATATTTAAAATCAGTTTTAAAAAGAAAAGCTCCCCCTCAAAACTGAATTTAAAAACGAGTTAAAAACAAGTTTAAAATAATTTTTAAAAACATTTTTCAGTTCGAGGGAAAAGAAAATTCCCCCTCAAGAACTGAATTAAAAACTCCCCTTTAAAAATATAATCAGTCACGCGATTTTAAAAATATTTTCAGCAGCAATTATCATTCAAGCCGTTAAGGTTACACAAAAACTGGAAATATCAATTCAGTTATATTTAAACTAACTGGATAACACGATGTTTATTTAATCAAATAAACTTCCTTTGTATTATAATTAAGCACATCATTATGTAAGGGAAAAATGCTCTTACACTTAGCTGAATTTTAAACAACATCAGTTATCAATCAGTTTACATATAGTAGAACTAAATGTACCAACTACTGGTCGCCTTGAATGCTTGTCATACTGCATAGTCTCGAATTTCTTTGCCAGATGAACAACTAGTTGCTTTGAACTTGACTTCTGTGTTGGCTAACTGGTCTAACGGATGCAAACTGGACTCAACTGATTGCTGAACCGCATTGATCATCTCTTCTGATCTTATATGACAGTTAAGCGGTGGCATACTACTTATGATTAAGCTCCTAATCATCCAACATTTCAATTGTCAGTTGGGCTTCGTCTGCTGATCAGTTCAACTGGTAGGTTGGCAACTGAAGTCTTGTCCACATATCAGTTTTGCTGTTCTACAGTCAGTTGAACTCAAAACCCTGCAAGCTGCTCAAACAACAAAATTACTGAGTCGAGTGAAGTGGCTACGATGTTACTTGCAGAGCCAATCCACTCTTCTCCAATAAACGCATGATATATAAAATTTTTAAAAGGGTTTTGAAAACCATTTTAAATACCATGTTAAAATACATTTTAAGATATCAATTTTCAAATGTCCTTCTTAGAACAAATAGCTCTGATACCAATTGATGGGATCGGTTAAAGGATAAGGAGTGATTTTTAGAAGGGGAGGTTGAATAAACACTCACGGTTTTTAACTTTTTCTCGAAGGCTAATAATTAAATTAGGCTTTAAAATACTTAAAACCTCATAAATCGTCGCCAGTCTCTTTTCCTGATCTCGTATCGAATATTCGCCTGAAACATGAAACTCAAGAAAACATTTTAACGTGCATCAATAAACATAAATAATTTAAAATAATGTAAATCGTAAGTCATGCACCGTTAAAAATCATTTTAAACTTAAATAAATAGTTTAACAATTTAAATAATTACATGGGTTTTACGTGTACTGATTTTGGGCTCTACAATTCCTCCCTCACTTAAATAAATTTCGTCCTCGAAATTAAATCTTACCAAAAAACTCCGGGAGCGGCTTCTCATGTCTGCTTCGGCCTCCCAAATGGCCTCCACCACTGATTGATTCAGCCACGGGACTTTGACCAACTTGGTCACCTTGTTCCGAAACCTCCACTCTTGTCTGTCTAGAATTTGGACAGGTCTTTCCTCATACGACAGATCTGGAGCCAACTGCAAAGGCTCAAAAATCAAGACATGCAAAGGATTTGCTAAATACTTCCTCAGCATCGAGACGTGGAATACGTTGTGTACTCCAGCCAAATTCAGAGGTAGGGCTACACAATAAGCAAGTGTCCCAACTCTGTCAAGAATTTCAAATGGTCCAATAAATTTCGAACTCAACTTGCCTCTCTTTCCAAACCTCATAACACCCTTCATAGGCGCTATTCTCACGAATACGTGATCTCCTACGGAAAAATTAAGATCCATTCTTCTCTTGTCAGCATAACTCTTTTGGCGACTCTGGGTGGTTTTCATCCTGTCTCGGATCTTGACCACCACGTCTGCGGTCTGCTGAACAATCTCTGGGCCAAGTTCTGATCTCTCACCGACTTCATCTTAATGAATCAGTGATCTGCACTTCCTTCCATACAATGCTTCGTAGGGAGCCATACCTATCGATGATTGGAAAATGTTTTTGTAGGTAAATTCCACTAGAAGTAGCTTCAATTCCCAATTCCCATGGAAATCAATCACACAGGCTCGCAACAAATCTTCCAATATCTGAACCACTCGCTCAGGCTGGCCATCTTTCTCCGGGTGGAATGCAGTACTGAATAGCAACTTCGTCCCCATGGCTGCATGTAAACTCTTCCAGAAGGATGATGTGAATATCGGGTCCCTGTGGAAAACGATAGAAACTGAGATCCCGTGCAATCGAACTATCTCCCTGATGTAGAGCTCTGCATACTGAGTCATGGACAAAGTCTTCTTTACTGGCAGGAAGTGTGCTGACTTAGTAAGTCGATCAACTATAACTCAAATGGCATTGGATCCTCTGACTGACCTCGACAAACCAACCACGAAATCCATGGTGATTTTCTGCCATTTTCAGTCGGGAATAGGGACTGGCTTAAGCATACATGCTGGTCTCTGATGCTCTGCTTTCACTTGCTGACAAGTGAGACATTCAGATAAAAATCGACGGATGTCTCGCTTCATACCTGGCCACCAATACAGCATCTGCAAATCCTTATACATCTTGGTACCCCCTAGATGAACAGAATACATAGATGCATGTGCTTCAGTCAAAATATCCTCTCTGATCGAATCAACATTGGGCACCCACATCCTTTCTCTGTACTTCACAATACCATCGGACACTGTGTAGAGTACATTGCCCTTGGCTTCATCCTTCAGTTTCCATTTCTGTAACTGCTCACCGAAGGCTGACCTCTACGGATTCGGTCTAAAAAAGAAGGCTGGACTGTCAGATTAGACAGCTTAGAAGCTCTGCTCTTAGGATAAACTTCTGGTCCAAACTTCTGAATCTCTGACTGAAGAGATATCTGCACTGACAGCTGTGATATGACTGCAACTTTCCTGTCAAGGCATCTGCCACAACATTAGCTTTCCCGGGTGGCAGCTGATTTCGCAATCGTAGTCTTTCACTAATTCCAACCACCGTCTTTGTCTCATATTTAGTTCTTTCTGCGTGAAGAGATACTTGAGACTCTTGTGATCAGTGAATATTTGGCATTTCTCGCCGTACAAATAATGTCTTCAAATTTTCAACGAAAAGACAACGGCAGCTAACTCAAGATCATGAGTCGAGTAGTTCTTCTCATGCACTTTCAACTGTCTCGAAGCATAAGCTATAACCCGACCGTGCTGCATCAATACTGCGCCTAGACAGAGCTAAGAAGCATCGGTGTATAGCACAAAATTGCCTTGTCCTGCTTGCATGGCTAACACTGGCGCTGTGATAAGAGCTTGCTTCAAAGTATCAAAGCTCTTCTGACACTCTCCACTCCATACGAATTTAGTATTCTTCTTAGTCAATGAAGTGAGTGGCAATGCAATCGAGGAAAACCCCTGAATAAATTTCCTTTAATAGCCTGCCAAGCCTAGGAAATTGCGAATCTCTGACGCATTCTTTGGCTTAATCCACTCTTTAACTGCTGTCACCTTGGCTGGATCCACCTCAATACCGCTACTAAAAATTATATGACCCAAAAACGCTACCTTCTATAACCAGAATTCACACTTACTAAATTTTGCCAACAACTTGCGACTCTGCAAGACCTGCAAAATGTACCCAAATTTTGACTATGCTCCTCCTGACTCTTCGAGTAGATAAGAATGTCGTCAATGAACACGATGACGAACTGATCTAGGTAGGGCTGAAATACTAGATTCATGAGGTCCATAAAAATTGCTGGAGCATTCGTCAGTCCAAACGGCATAACTAAGAATTCGTAAGGCCCATATCTGGTTCTGAAGGCTGTCTTTTGAACATCTGCATCATTTACCTTCAGTTGATGATACTCAGATGATAGATCTATTTTAGAGAACACTGTAGCTCCCTGCAACTGATCGAATAGGTCCTCGATCCTTGGTAATGGGCATTTGTTCTTGATCGTTGCCTTGTTCAGTTCTCGGTAATCGATACACAACCTCATTCTCTCATCCTTCTTCTTTACAAAGAGCACTGGTGCGCCCCATGGTGAGAAATTAGGGCGGATGAATTCTTTGTCTAAGAGCTCCTGAATTTGCTGCTTGAGCTCTAACATCTCAGCTGGAGCTAAACGGTACGGTGCCTTAGAGATTGGCACAGTGCCTGGCACAAGGTCAATGACAAACTCCACCTCTCTCTCTTTGGTGGAAGATCTGTGACGTCATCAGGAAAAACGTCAGGAAAATATCTGACTACCGGTATATCGGATATTGATGGAGTGGGTGCGCCAGGTGCGGAAATAATACTGGCCAAGAAAGCCTGACATCCCTTGTGAATAAGTCTCCGTGCCTGCATGCAAGAGATCATGCGAGGAAAACTTCTCCATCTGTTCGGCTCAAAGAGAAATTGCTCCCTGCCCAATGGTCTTACCAACGCTGATCTTTTCTGAAAGTCAATAAGAACTCTGTTCTTCGTTAGTCAATCTATTCCCAAGATAATGTCAAACTCTGGCACCGGCAACACAATCAGATCGGCATACACTAGGTGACCTTGCAGTTCGAGATCGATGTCTCTGACCACGCTAGTAGCTGATAACTCTTCCCCTGATAGGACTGTCACAGAATAGTTCACGTTGAGTCCAATAGACTTGACGTCCAAATGATTAGCAAACGTGTGAGGTCCTTAACTCCTAATCGTTATTACAATGCAATTTGATTAGGGTTAATTAATTACAACGGAAAACGAGTTTAAATTTTCTTTACAATGAGCCCAAAACATGTCAAGTGTAATTATAATACTAAAAATAGTATATAATATAGTCTCGTCTCAACATGTCACAATATAAAACAAGCCCACACGTAATCCAGATCAAATACATACAAACAAACTCATATCCTCGGGACATACCCCGGTATATAGATATATATATATATATACTGGGATAAACAACTAAACCTCAACTCAAACTGTGACTCCCTCCAGAAGCACCTTCTCCGGTCTCCTGATATCCTGGAGTACCTGTCATTGTCCACATACAAAGACAACAACAGCCCCATCTGGGGTGAGCAAAGCTCAGTCTGAAGCAATCACAATATATACCACATATATCTAAACGATGATATATGATATGCAATGCATGTATGTCGTGGAAGTATCAGGTCAAATGCCCATCCACTGAGCACATGTCAGAATCAATCGAATCGCTATCAAATCAATGCTCGAGCTGGCACACAGGCCTCAATCAGGGATACTCATATGATAACGTCGACAAAGCGTCATCAAATCCCAATCTCAATCAATCATCGGGGCCACGAATGACTATACTTTAAGGGTCATGTAATACCAAACATAGCATCGTGTTCACAAACCCCAGAATCAAATCCAATCATATCAGGGTATCCAAGGATCATAGCTCAACGTGCATGTCATGTATGACACATCAACTCAACAAATAAGGCATATAGACATGTAATTTCAATCCAATCAATCAAACATATATCATATAATACAGATACCTGTCGTATGTTACCCGGTCGCAACATACCTCAATTCTTCGTTCCAGTCGATGTAGCTTGAAGATATCAGTATAATGATCTATCGACATCGATAACACATTTATTTCCATCAATAACATCATTCAAAATCACAAATATCTTTTGAAACTTCGAAAATTCATATTAAATCAAAATCATAACATAATTCAATTCCGACTTCAAAACTTAGTTTCTTGTCGGTTATTCTACCTCATATATAATCAGAATTAATAACATCTGACACATAATTCTTCAATCTCAATCCAACGATTAAAATTCCCTAATTATCATCAATTGAGAATAATTCAAAATAACATCACTATAATAATCTTTTCTTCGTTAAAATCATACACTATTCAACAATCTTCAATTTCTGTATGATTTAACAATTTATCGGATTTATTCTAGAAATCGCCGAATTTCAAACATCACCAAAAATATAAAATTTATACCTCAAATCGAAGACCTCGTGTCAACGATCCCAGAACTGAAGTCGGTTCGTCGATTGGATAACCCGATAAATCGCACGATCGAAAAGAAAAATCAATAACCCTATTATCTCACCTCTCACTTTTTTTCTTCTTTTTGAAGAAGGTAAGTTTCATATATATCAAATTTTTTTTTTATTTTTTTTAATATTATATTATTATATTATAATAATAATATAATATAATATATACTATTTAACATTTTAACGTCGGTATATCTCTTTGGACCAGTCAAACGATCAAATTTTCCAAAACTCAGAACATGAACTTCTATATCTTTGAGTTTTCTATGTTATATCCAAATCTCAAATCATTTGGACTTCATATGACCAAGATATGTCATATTTTATTCTTTAAAATCAATTCATTGTTTTTCAACTTATTTACGAAAATACCATCGAAATAAATTGAATATTTTTCAACTTATTTACCAAAATGCCATCAAAACTATTTTATTTTCGGGGTCTCACATTTCTCCCCAACTTAAAAGATTTCGTCCTCGAAATCTCAAACATCTCTATATACATAACATTGTCAAACATATAATATTTCACCAGTTACAGTACATATCAAAACTAAAATCAGTAATTGGATCACTATATATCGAATACAATGGAACAGGTGGAATAGAATCAAACAAGTGCGGATATGATTCTCGCATCTTGCTTTCCAATTCCCACGTTGACTTCTCCACGCCATGTCGTGTCCATTGTACTCGAACTAGCGGAATCGATTTATTACGCAATACTTTTTCCTTCCGATCCATAATGCAAACAGGTTGTTCAACATAGGAAAATGAAGGATCAAGTTCAACCTCATCAGGTGCAAGTACATGTGATGGATCTGGTTCATACTTTCTCAACATAGAAACATGAAATATATCATGAATGACAGATAAAGCTGGTGGCAATGCCAACCGATAAGCAAGATCTCCAACTTGATCAAGGATCTCGTATGGACCAACATATCGAGTAGATAACTTCCCTCGCATGCCAAATCGAACGGTGCCTTGGAAGGGAGATATTTTCAAAAATACTTTATCACCTTTCTGGAATTTTAAGGGTCGTCTTTGTTTATTCGCATAACTCGTTTGTCGATTCTGAGAAGCTTTCATCCGCTGTCGAATCAACTGAATCTTATCATTCATTTCCTGTATCATTTTAGGCCCAGTCAATTGTCTTTCACCAATTTCATCCCAGAATAACGGTGACCTACATCGTCTCCCGTATAAGGCTTCAAAAGGTGTCATACCAATGCTCGTTTGAAAACTATTATTATAAGAGAATTCAACCAATGGTAAGGCATCTTGCCATCCAATTCTGAAATCCATCACAATCGCACGTAACATATCTTCTAACGTTTGAATTGTACGCTCAATTTGACCATCAGTTTGAGGATGATAAGCAGTACTCATAGCCAAACGCGTACCAATCGCTTCTTGGAAACTACCCCAGAATTTAGAAGCAAACCTGGGATCACGATCTGATACAATTGAGACTGGCACACCGTGCAGTCTCACAATATTCTCGATGTATAAACGGGCCATTTTTTTATAAGGATAAGTCCGCTCATACGGAATGAAATGTGCAGATTTCAAAAGCCGATTAATAAGAAACCATAGCATCACAGCCCTTGGGTGAACGAGGTAAATGAGTCACAAAATCCACAGCAATATGTTCCCAATTCTATTTTGGGATTTCGAGACTATGGAGTAATCCTCCCGGTTTCATTCTCTCGGCTTTTACTTGCTGGCATATAAGACATTTCGAAATAAATTCAGCGATGTCCTTCTTCATACGTCTCCACCAGAATTGAGGTCTCAATGTCAAATACATCTTTCGACCTCCAGGGTGAATATTGTATTTGCTACAATGTGCTTCTCGAAGAAAGGCAGATTTTAAATCAGCATTATCAGGAACTACCAGCCGACCATTAAGTCGTAAAGAACCATCAGAAGCAATCTGAAATCCAGACTGATGTCCTGCAGATACAAGTTCTTTCGACTTTTGGATCTGAGCATCGCTTCGATGGGCCTTTCTTATTTTCGATATCAAGTTCGGCTCAATTTGCAATGCTGAGACAGTGACAAAATTCCAATTCGAGTGAAAAGTCCAGCCAGAAGTACATATATCTTCATGTACCTTGGCGACACTGACAGAAGCTAAAACAGAATCATGAACTTTCCGGCTAAGGGCATGCGTAGTAACATTCACCGATCCAGGGTGATACTGAATCTCACAGTCAAAATCTTTCAGGAGATCCATCCACCTGCGTTGCCTCATATTCAAATCAGATTGAGAAAATAGATACTTCAGACTCTTATGATCTAAATAGATAACAAATATTTCTCCATACAAGTAATGACGTCAAATCTTCAAAGCAAACACAACGGTGGCCAATTCAAGATCATGAACAGGATAACGAGTTTCATGATATTTCAATTGACGAGACGTATAAGCAATCACTTTGCCATGTTGCATCAGAACACAGCCCAAACCTTTACTAGACGCATCTGTACACACTATACAAGTATAAATCCTCCAGTACCTGAGGGAATAGTAAGCACAGGTGCTGTGGTCAGTCTCGTCTTCAATTCAAGAAAACTAGCTTCACATTCATATGACCAAATGAATCTCTGATTCTTCTGTGTCAGTTGAGTAATAGGTTTAGCTATTTTCGAAAACCCTTCAATAAAACGACGATAATAACCAGCTAAACCCATGAAGCTACGGCTCTCAGGAACATTCGTAGGTCTCGGCCAATTCAGTACAGCTTTAACCTTCGCAGGATCAACAGATATTCCATGTTTCGAAATAACATGTCCCAAAAATACTACTCTATCCATCCAGAATTCACATTTGGACAATTTTGCTTATAAATGGCCATTACGAAGAGTTTGAAGTACCAGTCTCAAATGTTCAGCATGCTCCTTTTTCGATTTCGAATACACAAGAATATCATCGATAAATACAATAACGAATCGGTCAAGATAATCTCGAAAGACATAATTCATTAAATCCATAAAGACAGCTGGAGCATTCGTGGGACCGAAAGGCATAATCAAGAACTCATAGTGGCCATACCTGGTACGAAAAGCAGTTTTAGGCACATCTTCTTCTCGAACTCGTACTTGATGATATCCAGAACGAAGATCAATCTTAGAGTAAACAGAAGTACCCTGAAGCTAATCAAATAAATCATCAATACGGGGAAGTGGATACTTGTTTTTCACAGTAGCCCGATTCAATTGCCTATAATCGATACACATTCGCATAGTACCATATTTCTTCCGACCAAATAAAATTGGAGCTCCCCAAGGTGATACACTCGGTCGAATATATCCCTTATCGAGAAGATCCTGTAATTGTTCTTTCAATTCCAGAGGTGCCATGCGATAAAGAGCTTTAGATATAGGCGCAGTTCCCGGTACAAGATCAATACTAAACTCAACTTCTCGATGAGGCGAAAAATCAGGAATCTCATCGGAAAATACATTCGAGAATTCTTTCGCAACAGGAATATCAGATAAAGAAGGCTCCTTCTTCAAGACATCAACAGCGTAGATAAGATAATCCTCATCCCCTCTAATCAAAAGTCGAGACATTTCCAACGAGGATACCAAAGGAATTTTGGCTTGGGAACCCTTGCCATAAAAATTCCACTTGGGTCCATCAATAGGTCGAAAGCGAAGCACTCCATGAAAACAATCGACAGTAGCTCGAGTTGTTGTCAAAATATCCATGCCAACAATACAATCAAAGTCGTGTATTGGGAAGACAATCAAATTCAGAAATAACACATTGTCCTCGTATATCAATACACAGTTATGCACAACTTGCTCAGACAGAATAATCTTTCCTGCTGGCGTGGCTATCTACAATGTATCATACAACGGAGTACACATAATATCATGCGATGCAACAAATGCATGAGATATGAATGAATGGGATGCTCCTGTATCAAATAAAACACGTGCAGGATAATCACAAAGCATGCAAATACCTGCAATCACATCACCAGGAGCTTCTTTCGCCTGATCCTCGGTCATAGCATACACTCGAACTTGAGGAGGGACTTGGGCACTCTGACCACCCGGTCCTTGATATCGTGGAACATTCGACTGCTGAAAAGAGGGAACAGGAACAATAGGTCTCATCATACTAGGGCCACCTCTAAATCCTGGCTGGGTTTGAGACGAAGTCGTACCCCTGTTCGGACATACTCGAGAGAAATGACCTTCCTGTCCACAATGATAACAAGAACCAAACATACCTCGACACTGCTCGATAGTATGTTTGCCTCCTCAATGGCTACAATAAGGAGCAATCACTGGACTTTCTCTCTGGGATTCACTGGAACTCGAAGAAGATGAGGAAACAGTGGAACCAGTCTTCTTAAACTTCCTACCTCTCGGACGCAAGCTAGGCTGCTGAGCTGTCACTGGAGGTGGAGGAGTATACTGTGGACCTCCTCGCTTTAATCCAGCTTCGGCTGCCTTTGCTCGTTCAACTGCCTCTACGTAGCTCGTAGGCAAACCAGAAATGACAAAAATATACATAGCAGGATGCAATCCATTCACAAACCTGTTATATTTTGCTTTTGCATTCGCAGCTACGTGAGGTGCATACTTCAACAAAGTAGAAAACTTCGAAGCATATTCCGCAACAGTCATCGTTCCCTGTTGCAGACTATTAAATTCATTCTCTTGGGTAGTATAATAAGAAGGAGGAGAATATTGCTCCAAAAACTGGGCCTTGAAGACATCCCAAGTGACTTCAATCCCTGCCTCTTTCAGTCCAATCTCAGCGGCTTCCCACCAAGATTTTGCTCGGTCTTTCAACTGATAAATGCCAAGTTTCATTCGCAGAACCTTAGAATATTCAACAATATTAAACAAGTGCTCGATATCTTTTAATCAGGCTCCAGCTCTTTCTGCACTCTCGGTGCCAAAGAACCTCGCTGGTTTCAAATCCTTGAATCGAGCCATCACCAGATCCATGGACAATCTTTCAAATTGTCCAACCATCCTCTCAGTACTACTACCCACAGTTTCATTTGTAGAATCCATGTCCAAATTCGAGAATGAATATCACAAATAAATATTAATTACACATCATCATCATTTCATATAAACAATCTTATCAACAACTTACTCAAACTAAGTCAAGTAGGAGCAAGTAATACAAATAAATCAAACACAAGCGCACAATTCAGCGCACAATTCATTTGTGCCTATTACGTGTACACAAAACTCAAGCTAGCATTCCCAGCTATGCTATGATACCACTCCGTGTGGGGTCCTTAACTCCTAATCGTTATTAAAATACAATTTGATTATGGTTAATTAATTACAGCGGAAAACGAGTTTAAATTTTCTTTACAATGAGCCCAAAACATGTCAACTGTAATTATAATACTAAAAATAGTATATAATATAGTCTCGTCTCAACATGTCACAATATAAAACAAGCCCACACGTAATCCAGATCAAATACATACAAACAAACTCATATCCTCGGGACATACCCCGGTATATAGATACATATATATATACTGGGATAAACAACTAAACCTCAACTCAAACTGTGACTCCCTCCAGAAGCACCCTCTCCGATCTCCTGATATCCTGGAGTACCTGTCATTGTCCACATACAAAAACAACAACATCCCCATCTGGGGTGAGCAAAGCTCAGTCTGAAGCAATCACAATATATACCACATATATCTAAACGATGATATATGATATGCAATGCATGTATGTCGTGGAAGTATCAGGTCAAATGCCCATCCACTGAGCACATGTCAGAATCAATCGAATCGCTATCAAATCAATGCTCGAGCTGGCACACAGGCCTCAATCAGGGATACTCATATGATAACGTCGACAAAGCGTCATCAAATCCCAATCTCAATCAATCATCGGGGCCACGAATGACTATACTTTAAGGGTCATGTAATACCAAACATAGCATCGTGTTCACAAACCCCAGAATCAAATCCAATCATATCAGGGTATCCAAGGATCATAGCTCAACGTGCATGTCATGTATGACACATCAACTCAACAAATAAGGCATATAGACATGTAATTTCAATCCAATCAATCAAACATATATCATATAATACAGATACCTGTCGTATGTTACCCGGTCGCAACATACCTCAATTCTTCGTTCCAGTCGATGTAGCTTGAAGATATCAGTATAATGATCTATCGACATCGATAACACATTTATTTCCATCAATAACATCATTCAAAATCACAAATATCTTTTGAAACTTCGAAAATTCATATTAAATCAAAATCATAACATAATTCAATTCCGACTTCAAAACTTAGTTTCTTGTCGGTTATTCTACCTCATATATAATCAGAATTAATAACATCTGACACATAATTCTTCAATCTCAATCAAACGATTAAAATTCCCTAATTATCATCAATTGAGAATAATTCAAAATAACATCACTATAATAATCTTTTCTTCGTTAAAATCATNAATAATATAATATAATATATACTATTTAACATTTTAACGTCGGTATATCTCTTTGGACCAGTCAAACGATCAAATTTTCCAAAACTCAGAACATGAACTTCTATATCTTTGAGTTTTCTACGTTATATCCAAATCTCAAATCATTTGGACTTCATATGACCAAGATATGTCATATTTTATTCTTTAAAATCAATTCATTATTTTTCAACTTATTTACGAAAATGTCATCAAAATAAATTGAATATTTTTCAACTTATTTAACAAAATGCCATCAAAACTATTTTATTTTCGGGGTCTCACAAAACGTCTCCGAGATAAAAGAGTGAGTGGTCCCGGAATCTATCAAGGCCTTCGTGGCTACTCTCTTTATGAAAATATTTCTTGAGAGACGTTAGCACAACACACCAAACTTAGATCCCAAAATACTAATCTTACTCTCAAGCATAATAGAAAATCTCTACACAAGTCACCAAAAATACTAACTAGCACACTAATAATCCCAACTCAAATTCGAAACATGTATAGTAAAAATAATACGGTGCTGAACTATATAGGTTACCCGTCAGAAGATTCGTATCTGGGTTCGCCTCCTCAGCCTGCATGGCGAACACTCTCCCCTGGGTAGGCTGCCTCCACTGTGGTCAATCCTTCAGCATATGATCACTGGCTCCGTACTTGAAGCATTTGTCAGAACCCCACAAACACTGGCCCATGTGTTGACGGTTGCACTTCG
The DNA here is from genome assembly GCF_012295235.1 of Primulina huaijiensis. Lineage (NCBI taxonomy): Eukaryota > Viridiplantae > Streptophyta > Magnoliopsida > Lamiales > Gesneriaceae > Primulina > Primulina huaijiensis. The sequence goes on from NC_133312.1 coordinate 7,334,993, forward strand.
GACACACTGGGTACTCCGGCCTCTGAGGAGCCTTCTGTTGTGGAATAGGACCCTTACCTCTAGGGGGTCCCTGAAACGGCCTCTTCCCTTGCTGTCCCTGGAAAAGCCTCTTAAAATTAGGTTGCTGCTGGTGCTGCAGAGGTGCTTGATAGGGCCTTTTGCCCTGCTTGTCGTTCTCAATGTCCCTCTGGTCCTGCTCCGCCGCCAGGGCTCTCGACACGGCAATGGCATAGGTGGTAGGAACAGCAACTCTCACATCACGGCGCAAGATCGGTCATAATCCATCAATGAAGTATCTCAGCTTCTCCCGGGCATCATTAGCAATTAGGGACACAAAGTGACACCTCCTCTCAAACTTCCTGAAAAACTCTGCGACGCTGCTGTCTCCCTGTCGCAAAGTCATAAACTCCTTAGTCAGGCGGGAGCGTACTTTTTTAGTGAAATACTTGGAGTAGAAGACCTCCTTGAAACCATCTGAAGTCAGTGTTTGCAAATTCACCGACACAGATGCGCTCTCCCACCACAGTCTGGTGTCTCTTGTCCGACAGGAAAGTGGCACATATAACTTTGTCTGCATCCTGCAGCTCCATGAAAGCGAAAATCACCTTGATTGACTTAATCCATCCCTCAGCTACCATTGGGTCAGTAGTCCCCGAGAACTCTTTTGGGTCCATCCTCCTTAACCGCTCATAAACAGCCTCTGGTCTGGGCCTCGCACCTGTATCTACGGCAGCGTTATTTCCCGCAAACTGTGCGAAGAATTGAGTCATCCCTACAACCATCTGAGCTTGCATATCTGGCGCTGAACGAGGAGGAGTGGCCCTCTCCTCATCCCGAGCCTCTCTGTTCTCTTCACCTACTCCACGTGCAATCATACGTCTAGGAGGCATACTGTCCCAAAATTTACCCTACACGTAAACCAACATGCATGAACATAATATCTATATTATAAGATGCACACAATTTGAACTTAAACATGCACATGCTGAAATCATGACTTGATGCTTACTACCAGAAAGAATTTCAAACTTTAAAACTTACAGACTTGAGGTGTGACTTCGTGAGCTTCTCGCAACTGGCAGTAGGCATAACCTTTTACAAGAACACCGCGCTGATACCAACTGTAACATATCGTATTTTTTAAATAATTGAAAATTTGCAAAATAAAAATTTTCTTAAATAAATAATAAACTTTCAAATTGCGATAAAATAATCTGCTCGTTTAAAATATTTGAATTAAAACAACTTCAATCAAATTTTGCAAAACCACTTGTTTAAACATCGTAAAATAATCCAGTGAAAATCAGAGTATTTGATACGTGCATAAAAATTTCTTAAAACGTAAGCAGTCCTCGGGTTTAGCCTCCGCGCAGTCCGAGCCAACTCACCGATCCTCACCTATCGTCTCCTCGTACTCGTCCTCACCTGCATCGATCAAGTCTAGTGAATCTAAAGACTCAACATGTATAAACTTAGAATAACTAGTAATACATAATAAAACCACATGCATTTTAAAGTAGGACATACATACATGAACATGAACGTACTTACATAAAAATAGACGTACCATCATATCGTAAAACTTTACATAAACATACTTGCATCGTACATAATTGGACATACATAAACATAATCATTTTGCGTAGACATATGTTTCAAAGCAAGTGACCCATATATAAATGCGTCTGATCAGACTAAACCATAGTACTGGGCTGGCAGGGATGTCCACTACCACATACATAAGATCACCGGTCATACTTTACCGGATGGATTGGTCCTTGGTCATACTTTACCGTTTTCAAATCTTAACCAAACCCGGTCATACTTTACCGGGGTGGAGAGGTCCTCGGCCACGTTCACCGACTTCCAAATCCGTTCATATTTGGTCACAAGACATTTCGCATAACTCAAAAACATAAAATATTTTCTTTGCACGTTATACATACTTAAAACGTCGAGGGCTTCGTTGGAATGCTCTGGACATGCTGCCCTAAACAAATCATCAAAGATTCAGGAGATCCCAACGAAGCCTGCAACCAAAACCTGAGAAAACGTGAAGAACACAAACAAATTTTTACAGATTGAGCAGGTTTACTATAAAAATCATATCTCTATCATTTCTTATCATACAATTACGAATTTACTGTCAAATCGAATATAACATAGAGTAATGCAAATCATATGTCGAAAACATTTCCAGACAACCAACCTATAAGTCGCAAAATTTAAAATAACAGAAGGTGACTGATTTTGTGACACAGAAATTTCACAGCTTGAGCAGTCCCACAAAAATGATCATAACTCACTCGCAGCTTGTTCACAAATTACGAATTTACTGTCAAATCAAAGATATTAAAACGTCCTACATTTTATACGTTGAAAGTTTTTCCAGAAAATCGACCGAAAATTCTCAGTATTCGAAAAGACATCAGACTCAGTTTTTGAGATCCAAAATTTTGATCCAAAATAGTTTCAAACATTTTTGCTCAAACTTTTGCATAACATACACATGTTTTTCATACAAAATGCATCAAAATAATTACTATGACAAGATCGATGCAAAAATGAAAGAATATACATGCCTTTGATCTTTAAAACTTATGATACGGCGAATAACGAAGCGACGCGGTGCGGGAAGCGATTCGGGCAACTTGAGGCACGATTTTTTTACTAAAATCAATGTGTGGTTACTGAAATTTTGAAGGAGTAAGGTGGAGATGGGGCTGCTGAAGAAAGAGCCTAAGAACCCTCCAAATTGTCTCTAAAAAAATAAAAAGGTGCAAGAGATGTGTGTGTATATATGTGCATGTGTGTGTGAGTGTAACGTGTGTGTGTTAATGGGGTGATGGGTTAGTAGGGTATTAAGGGTTTAATTGATAATTAACTTGCTAATTAAGAATACTAATCCACTATTAACTTTACTAAAAATATCATAATTTAGAATAAAATACTCAAGTGATAACTTTAAAACTTAAAAATCTTAAAAATCACATAATAATTAAATTAGGCTTTAAAATACTTAAAACTTCATAAATCATTTAAAATACTAATTTTATTGACTTGAAATAAAATACCACATTTTTTGTAAATTGTCTAAATCATCCCCAGTCTCTTTTCCCGATCTCGTATCGAATATTCGCCTAAAACATGAAACTCAAGAAAATATTTTAACGTACATCAATAAACATAAATAATTTAAAATAATGCAATAGTAAGTCATGCACCGTTAAAAATCATTTTAAACTTAAATAAATAAGTTAACAATTTAAATAATTGCATGAGTTTTACGTGTACTGATTTTGGGCTCTACAATTTGGGTCCAAGCCTTATAAGTCCTTTAGGAACCCACATTTGTACAATTTTAGGTGATCTTGTACTTCGGGTATCTTCAGAGATGCGTGCAACAGAAGGTCTATTAATGTTATTTCTAACAAAATGCATTTTAGGATGTTGTTCTTCCTTTCTGTTTTTATCGTCTGGTCTCTTCTGAACTGGTCTACAATTATAGTACTGCTAGTTTCTAACCTTCACAGAAGGTTGTCCTCCTGAGTTGAATCCTCTACTGGATCCAGCACTCTGATGGACTCTACTCTTAGGTTCAACGTAACCCAGACCATAATGTTTACTTCTGTTCGTCTGGTCTACAAACCTTTCAATTTGAATAGTTGGTACTTCTGATTTATGTACCATACTGGATTTAACAAAGTGAATGTATTTTCCTTTGCACATATCCAGTTTTGGCTTTGTACTTGTTTCAGAAGTGCTTTCATCATTACTGAATCCGAGACCACTCATGTCTCCAGATTGCTTCTGTAATTCTTGAATATTTTCTAATGAAACAGAAGACTTATTCCAATCATTCACCAGTACCGATAGCTTCTGATTTTCAGACATCATCGTCTGGTAATCTGCATTTACTCTGTCATTCTCAGTTCTCAATTTACTTATCTCAATTTCTAGATCACTGCCGCTGTTTTCTTGCAAGCAAGTGAACTTACTGATTTGATCTTTCAAGTTTTGATTTTCAATTTTAACTTCCTCGATTGGCTGAAAAGTCTTGAGTACTCTTCTACCATATCATGTAATGCTTTAACTAAATCATTTCGTGTAAATTCATCAAAATCAAAATCAAATACCTCTCCAGATGTCGAGGCTGATTCAGTTTTCGCCATGAGACACTTGATTTCTTCTTCATCACTATCGCTGGAATGGCCATCTAAGTCAAAAGACTCAGAGCTAGAATCTGTCCATTTGGATTCACTTTCTTCAGCAATAATTGATTTGCGGTCTCTTCTAGATTTCTTATCATTTCGCTTATACCCCTTCTTCTTTTGGTCATCCTTCTTAGGTTTCGGGCAGTCAGCAATAAAATGTCCAATTTTTCCACAGTTGAAGCATGCCATATCACCACGTGGTGATTCTTTTTTGAAGTTTCGGTTTGGACTTTGTATGCTCGGTGATTCTTCTTCATGAATCTTGAAAATTTCTTCACGAATAGGGACATTGCATCATCGCTGATTTGTTCAGCAGTCTTGTCAGATGTACTTTCAATAGCAGCAGCAAGTGATACATTTGAAACAACTGCAGCAGTAGCAGTAGCTGCAAGAGCCTTGGTAGGTGGATTCGACAAGGGCTCTTCTCCACTTTTTACTTCCAATTCAAACTCATAAGCTTTCAAATCAGCAAACAAGTCATGTAGCTCCAACTTGTTCATATCTTTTGAGACTCTCATAGCCATTGTCTTAACATCTCATTCTCTAAGTAAAGCTCGCATCACTTTGAGTGCCACTTCTCTATTGCCAAGTTCCTTTCCCAAAGCTGCTAGTTCATTTACTAAGCTGCTGAATCGCTCATCAAATTCGCTTAGTTTCTCCAACTTTCATCTTAAGATTTTCTAACTTTTGCATTGCCACAGACAGCTTGTTTTCCTTAGTCTGTTCATTTTCTTCACAAATTTGGATGAGTTTCTCCCAGATCTCTTTTGCTGTAGGACACATTTTGATTTTGCTGAAGGTATTCTTGTCAATTTTTTTGTTAAGAATATCCTTAGCAACATTGTCTAGATTTGCTTTCTTCTTGTCCTCGCTTGTTCATTCACTTCTTTGTTTTTCAACCATTTGTGGTGCACCTTCAGTAACATCAATAGTTGTATTAGGCTTTAGAATTTTCAAGGGACCATTTGTGATGACAAACCACATATCATCGTTTTCGACTGCAAGATGGGTTTGCATCCTAATCTTCCAATCATCGAAATTTTCCTTTGAGAACATAGGGACTTTGCTGAAATGTGCCATTTCTGTTGTAGATTTTCAGAACAAGAATAACCAGCTCTGATACCACTTGTTGGGGATCGATTTAGAGTTTAGAAAAGGGGTGAATAAACTCGTTCCTTTTTTCGACGTTTTTGCAAAAGTCCTAGAATCCTGTTAGAGATTATAACTTATCTTGCTCGAATATATTTCCAGCAGATCACAATAACTTGTGCGGAAACGATCTGATGGTTTGAGGTGAAAACAATAAAACAGTAGGCAGTAGACAGTAGTTGTTTCTGGAAGTTAGAAGATGAAATCTTCTACATCTCCCCTTCTTCTGTTTCCAGAAGGTATCACTAAAATACTTTGGTTTTTATATTACAACTCTTGTACACACCCACTTCAGTAGGACTTACCCTTCGCCTACTGAAACTCTTAGTTTCACAACACAATATAATGAATACAACAAGGTTCTAGAAAAGACTATTTTCCATATTACAAACTCTTCTCAATAAAATGTAATAAGGTGAATAGCTTGTGAAGAGATAAATAAACATCAGCACAAGACAATCTCAGAAGATCAGATATCTGCTATAAAGAGTGTGCTGCTTTTCTGTATATTGAGCTTGAAGATAAAGAGTAGTTCTTGATTGCTCAAAACAACATTGAAATGATAGACAGAGAATGTGTTCCTTGTTAATAAATAATCGTCCTTTTCTATATTAGATTGATCTTTTAATATATAGAAATCTTGAATCCAACGTCTATAAACAAAACGGCTTCTTTGACTCTGAATGAATCAGCTTTATCACCGAAAAAGGGTCCTGCAAAAAGCTTAAGAATAATAAGTCTTTGTTTTATACCAAAACTAGTAAGGCGTGTTAAATGTCTTCGTACAACATTAAATAGTGCAATTAATACTAGTATTATGTAAGGTAACGGTAACATTAAGACTTGTAATGATCAAACGAAAGACGTTAAGTTCTGCTTCTGTTTTAACGATATGAGTGCTTCTGCTATTTATATTTTCCTCTGTTTTTACTATCACCATCTACTGGTTTTGACTCTCATAACCACAATTAAAGTAAGTCTAATATATAGACATATATGTGTGACGTCTGGATTAATACCTCACTAAGTCTTCAAAGAATTAACCTATGTTTCTTTTATTTATTTTAAATTCCAGATACAGAGGAACCGGAGTCACAACTGGAGGAAAGAAAAAAAATGAGTTAACTAGTAGATTGTATTGTACTGCATTGTAAAATCAAATAAAGTATGATTGTATAGAAAAACGTTCTTTTTGAAAATATAATTTTCTAATTCTTAGTGAATCATGTCGGAAATTTCTTGTGCTAAACCTTTCACGCTCATCAATTTTTTCGAGTTTGGGAGGAATTATGAATCTCATTTTCTGTTCATGTTTTTAAAGTTTAAGAAGATTAGCTATTATTGGCAAACTTCTCTGAAACCTTTGATGATCTTCGTGCTCATATCGGTTCCCTAAAATAGACTTCTGATTTCAGTAATCTCCACTGAATTTGATGATCCTTTAGCTTTGCAGCGCATGGCCCTGTTGAATATATATGGTTTCTTGGCCTTTCAAGCATAGACCTACCCTCCACTATATTCACGATTTTTCCAATTATAATATGTATTTCTTCCACCATACTCCCTTTTCTTGCTAGTTACTCCTTTCACGTATTGATCCTCTACTTCATAAACTTGATCCTTAGGCACCAAATATTTCTAACGACTCTTTTGGGATTCAAATATGCCCATCATCCCTCTCCTCTTTTCAGCGATTAGGGACCTCAAATCAGTAGCATTAACATTAACTGTTGGCACAAGTCGGAAAAATTATCTTCATCCACAGTCATCATCTCCTTTCTTTCTGAAAATTTGAATATCCAATTTATTTTTTTATATCTTGAAAGATAATTTTGAAAGCCCAACAAGTAGTGCTCCCATGATTGAAGAATTATGGTATTTGCAATAATCCTTGCCATTCACCTCATTCTTGTTCTGCATTTGATGAAAAAAAGAAAAGAAATGTTATCAAGACTATTACCTCACCACATTGAATGATAAATCATAAAGTATGTTACAATGTGGATTGCCCATCTCCTCCAAATAATCAAATAAAATCAGGCACCCTACAACTCCGAAGATAAGGATTATCACGATCTAACATTTGTCGATACATATTATGAAATTCTGGTTGTCCTACAAGTCTCAAACTAGGTATGTATAGCTCTTGTCCCACCCTTACTATTTCAAAAAATACATAGCAGTCTGGAATCTGGGAGGATAGAAATTATACGATGTGCCCGAGTGCTAAAATTGAGGTCAACACTCGGGTCAGTCATGCTAAATGAATTCTCATGCATGCATGCCTGATTTTATACCAGGATTAGTTAACGCGCGCACGATCGATGTTTATAGGTTGTTTTCCACTACTTTGATTTATAGTCCAGCTTTATTCCTCTCTACAATGTGGAAGAGTATACCCACTACTACAAAAACGGCAAACGACAACGGATTTTATCCGTTGTCGTAGTCATTTAAAAACTGTTGTAACTGAGGGTGTTGTTGAAAGTCTGTTCAACGACAACGGTTTTTATCCGTTGTGGTAGATCAAATTTGCGACGGTACGAAATAGCGACGGTCTCTAATTCTACCCGTCGCTAATTTTAAATTAGCGACGGTTACATAAACCGTCGCTACTTAAATCCGCGACAGTTATATAAACCGTCGCTAATTTGAAATTAGCGACGGTGGTAATCACGCCCGTCGCTAATTTTAGCGACGGTCATCTTTCAAGAGTTCCGTCGCTAATTTGTTTCGAAAAATAAAAAAAAATACTTTTAATAATTTAATAAATCTAAAAGAAATTAATAATCCAAACTAAAATCGTGTAAAAGAAAAAAAATTTAAATGTTGTGATGTAGTAAAATCGTGTAAAAGAGAAAAATTTTAAGTGTTGTGAAGTGTTGTGGAGGAAAATAGAACGAAAATTGAGATATTTATAGACAGTTTGCGACGGATTTTGGTTAAACCGTCGCTATTGGCGACGGTATATAATAAACTGTCGCATATTTTTATTTGACAACGGTTTGGATTTAAACTGTCGCTAAAATTAGCGACGGGTTCAAAACAATGTCGCTAAATTTAGCGACGGTTATTTCAAAACCGTCGCTACGTTAAACATAGCGACGGTTTTGACAAACCTGTCGCTAAATTAGTGACGGTTGTTGAAATAACCGTCGCTATATATTGCAACGTTTTCCAAAACCGTTGTTGTTTGCCAAAAAAACCACGCTAAAATTAGCGATAGTTATGTTAAAACTGTCGCGAATTTAAACTTAGCGACGGTGTTTACAAACCGTCGCTAAACGTAGTGACGGTTATTTCGTAACCGTCGCTAAATATTGCAACGTTTTCCAAAACCGTTGTTGTGTGTCAAAAAAACCACGGTAACATTAGCGACGGGTATATTAAAACCGTCGCAAAGTTAAACGTAGCGACGGGGTCTCAAAACCGTCGCTAAAATTAGCGACGGTTTTTGAATTAACCGTCGCTAAATATTGCAACGTTTTCCAAAACAGTTGTTGTTTGTCAAAAAAACCACGGTAAAATGAGCGACGGTTATATTAAAACCGTCGCAAAGTTAAACGTAGCGACGGTTTTGAAACACCGTCGCTAAAATTAGCGACGGTTTTTGAATTAAGACAACGGTTTTTAAAAACCGTTGTCTTTGTCCCCCAAAAGACAACGGTTTTCGATAAAACCGTTGTTAAAAAGCATACGACAACGGTTTTTGTCCAAAACCGTTGTCGTATGTGTGTTGTTGTATGCAGAAATTCTTGTAGTGACCTTTCATCTGTCACTAGATATGTGAAAGGTGGAATAATCACGTGTCTTGTTTTGTCTGCTTGAATATTTTCAATGGATTGATTTTGTTCAACATCAGATGCATTTGAAGTATTCTTCTCAGGACAATTTTTTCATTTTACCATAATCACCTTGCTAAAATTCTCCAACTTCTTATTCAATAGCATATCCAACAATGGTTGGATACTGGATATCAACTCCGCATTTCGGCGTCTTCCCCATCATACTTGCCTCAAATTGGTTTATCGCATTCCGGACCAATCCTTCAACATTAGTGTCCCACTAGGTGTGCCAAAACTTGTTTCACATAAAATTTTATAAAGGGTAGGCGTACTAGGTGCCAAAAAGACACAAATTGAAAACAACAAAAGATAAAAATCCGACTCCTAATCTAGACGACACAAAACCCTAGAAGATTGGTTGTTGGTTCTATCATCACCAGATTTAGATGCTTAAGAAATGGATATTTAACAAATGAAACTTACATGTAATCAATTTACAAAAACATGAAAACTAATATAATTATGCTATTTCGAACGACGTCAAACATATTTACTAACTGGAAATGAATGAAGCAAAGTGAAAGGATTGTTTCCAAACACTAGAAATTTATAGAAAACCTACCGAAGGCCAGTGGAAGCCAGAAACATGAAATTGAAAACGTAAATGCTGCTGAAATTTTAGAATTTTTTTCGGAAGTTTGATTCTGGAATTCATTCTCTCCCCTTTTTTGTTTCTTCCCTATTCATTTTTATTCAAGCTCGTTGTAGTTATTGATCTCAACTTTGATTGTGGTCGGTCATTCGGTGTGAATAGTAGATGGCCAAAATAATGACTTTCAACTTTCTTGTTTACTGGACTTTGATTTAAAAAAATTTTGCCAACATTTATTTATATACAAAAAAATTAATATTTATGTACATTGTAATAATGTATAAAATTTAAACATTACTCAACATAAAAAATCATCCATTCGCAGTATGAAAAAATAATTTATTTATTAAATTAATTTAAGAAGAGGTCTATTGTGAAAATGTCTCACAGATCTTTATTCGTGAAACGAGTCAACACTACCTATATTTACAATAAAAATTATTACTTTTGATATAAAAAATTATAATTTTTCTTGAATGACCTAGATAGAATATTCATTTTAGTCATGAAACACTTTCACCTGAATTTTTGTGCCATAATAATAATGTACAAAATTAAGACATTACCCAACATAAGAAAATCATCCTACTTTCTTACTATTAGTGTTAATAAAAAGAAAGCTTTTGGGCCTTGTTTGAGCCCAATCTGTTACGGGCTTTTTGGTGGCTAAACCCGAAACGTCATTTGAATATAACAACTAGGTATTCATCAGTATCCCACCTCCGCCGTTGCTACCTCTACTCATAATTTCTTGCACTCCCGGAGCCATCTACGGAGATCAACCATGGCGGAACAGGTACTCATATATTTGCAGCACGCACTCTTCCACACCACTCTACCTATCTTCCATTGAATCTGTGAATTTTTTTTTTGCATCTGGTTGTTTGTGCTTATCGGGTCTGGTGATTGATTTTGCAGACTGAGAAGGCATTCTTGAAGCAGCCCAAGGTTTTCCTTTGGTAATGTTTTTTTTCTATATCGTAGTTAGATCCGTACTTTTAAAACTTTTTTGTTGATTGTTGAGGGAATGTTCGGTTTTGCAGCTCGAAGAAGTCAGGTAAAGGTAAGGTACCTGGTAAAGGAGGCAACCGCTACTGGAAGAGCATCGGGTTAGGGTTCAAGACTCCTCGCGAGGCTGTTGAAGGTGTAGTTTTACCCGATTTTTGATTTTCTGTTCTCATGTTGTTTGACTTCTTGTTTGTATACATACTATGGCTCACTCCTTTGATAAATTATCCCCCTTTGGTATTGATTTAGTTTTAGTCTTGATATGTTAATTCTTAATATTTTACTAGTTTGTTCACTAGTATTGGTAAATGGATTCTGGGATAAGTTAAGAAACCATTAAATCTCATACGAATTGCGATTAAAATTTCTCACTTCCTGGGATTCAATGTTTCTGAAGATCGTGACTTGTGCTTGTGCCGCGAGTACAACTATCATCTGTGAAAATAGTAAATGTACTAGTAATTATTTTAAACTTTGGTTGTAATTGTTCCTGTTTTTGTAGATAAATCTAAGATCCTAGGATGATTTGATTCTTGTACAAGCACTTCATGATTGATACCCTGGTAGGTTTTGGATATGCTCTACCAATTTGGAGTGTATCTTAGTTTTTTTTTTATATCAGTCTGCACCTTTTACGATTAGGTTGTATTGGCGCCCTGCCGCTTGGTGATCGTTGCATGTCAGTGAAATCTGATGTTGATAGAAATTGTTTGAATCAAACATTTGGGTTCTTTTCTATATTTTTAACTCTCGTACTGTTGCTTGTGTATTCATTGTTATCATATTGATTTCCTCTTTCTGCAGCAGGTACGTACATTGACAAGAAATGTCCGTTCACTGGAAGTGTGTCCATTAGAGGCCGCATCCTTGCTGGGACATGCCACAGTGCTAAGATGATGAGAACTATCATTGTTCGTCGAAACTACCTGCATTGGGTGAAAAAGTACCAGAGGTAAGAATAATGTTTGACCTTTTAATGATATGAAATGTTTTTTTTTTCTTTTGTGGATGTCATTAATTTATAGATTTATTTAGGTACGAGAAACGGCATTCCAACATCCCTGCACACATATCCCCATGCTTCCGTGTGAAAGAGGGAGACCATGTTATCATTGGCCAGTGCAGGCAAGTGTCAACGCTATCTTACTCTTTCATCACATGGTTGCTGTAATTTAATTGTTACGAGTTTCTTGTCATGCAGGCCCTTGTCAAAGACCGTGAGGTTTAATGTTCTTAAGGTGATACCAGCTGGTTCTTCTGGTCGTGGGAAGAAGGCCTTTACTGGAATGTGATACATACGTTTGTTTTTCTTGTTACGTAACCGAGTGATGTGTTTTACGAAAAACTTAAACTTAAGTTGGAACAACCATTGTTGATTTCTCAAAAAAAAATTACCCAGTAATTGAAATCTCGAATTTTGTTTGGTTTTACTAGAAAATTTGAACGATGAGGTAGTAGAGTCCAACATAAGATGCAGATACAAATTCTTGTCGAAGTGAAACCGTGGATGTTATGAATACAGTTCTATAAGTGGCAACGTTATATCGGATAAGACAAGTGAGTAGAATTAAAGTTCGAGTCCTAATTGATTTAAACGGCCGAGCCTCAATATCTAAAGAAAATACTGTTGGCATTTTTTTTCCATTACCTGTAATATTACAGAGCAACTCGGTATACACTCGTGCCAATACATTTCTGTAGAGTCCAATGCTTGTCATTTTAAATAAAAACCAGTGAATGTGGTAAAGCTGATCGTTTCTTTTAAAGTTGAACAGAAGCCACAGATATTTTTCCTCGTACAGTTCACTCTAAACAGAGGAGTAGCCTGTTTGTCATCTTAAGAACCCCAGTTTGGGAGATCGGCAGTGGCATAATTCACCATTTTAACCAGAGTAACCTACCATGTCATGAATAAAAATGTAAAATGGTGGTATAGAAAGGTTACTTGAAGGCTATGTGTTGTCATTTGATCTTTTGTCAAACCTCCACTCTCCCTGAAGGATGTGAAACATAAATTTAAGAACATGAAAAAAATTAAAAGTTTTCCAACTGTATAGATAATAATAATAATCATCACAATAAAAAAACAAAACAAACAAAGAGCCTAATCAGGCAGAAAATACTTGCAAATCATAGTTGCATCCACAAGTATAATGAATTATTTTATCATTACCAACTTTATAATAGGAAACTCTACACGAATGAAGAGCATTTATGTGTTTATTTAGTGATTTGATTAATACTTGAAGATGAGTTTATCAGCTCGGGATATGCAAGTCAAAAAGATTTACACATGTAATATGTCGACTGATGTGAATTGCTTGCTATAAACCATATTAGACACCTAATGTTTAAAGAAAGAATATATTCTTTTTGAAAGAAAACTTCCAGAAATGACAAAAAAGTTACTGGACCTGAATCATGAATTCCTTGTATAAGATGTTACCCACACCATGTAATGCTGAATCTAATGAAACGGCATATGCATACCTAAATTTGCAAAAGTGGATCTTAGGGGCTAAAAAAAGGACAGTCTTATGTAGTCGCTTACATCTCAAGAACCCACCCAAAAGTTTTATCTGTTTCAGGATCCTTCTTCATTGCCAAGGAAAAATTCATCCAAGTGGGAGCTATCTTTTTTAATGAATCCTGAAATCATTTTATCAAATTTAAGGTGCAACACAACTTCCTCAGCACGGCCTCACATTTCTTAGTTTCAATGTAAAAGAAAGGAAAAGCTGCTCCAAGACCATCTCTAGATAAGTTTAGGATGGGACTCACCAGAATGTGGTCTGGCTCGCTGCATCAATATATAGCTGCATAATGTTAGCACAATTATGTGATATATCATTTTCTTATATCATGGAACTATAAGATGATCAAGACATGGGTAATCAGAAATTTGGTATGTGTTTCCATACTCTTCTTCAATATTTGCTTGCTGAAGCCATTGCACAAATGCCCAAGGCCTGTTGAGGACTATGTAACACTGAAATTGTGGAATAGGTCAAAATATAAGCAGAAAGAATCAGGCAATATTCTAAAAGTGACAATTCTAAATTTTAATCAACAAATCAATGAGCAAGTTAGTTTCCATGCATCAAGTTATTTCTTACTGACTGTCAAATGACCGAGCAGCTACCCATAGACAGTTAGTTTTCATGCATCAAGTTGTTTCTTACTGCCAAATGATTCGAGCTGCTACCCCATAAGTATAACTTCGGCGACTGACTTAGAACTAAGAGTGCTAGCACTGCTTGGGCAAGTGAAGAAAGGAAAAAAGTGTGTGAGCTTTGGAAAAAGGTATCATAACCATATCAATGATTGTGCATGTGAACCTCATATCCTTGCCAATTGTGATCTGTTGGCGTTACACAAATATTTTACCATTGAGAAACTACTAACATATCTGGCAAACATCTACACAAATGATTTCATAATTTGACAAGCAGAAGAGACTCCATCCTCAATGTTTCAGACGAGAACATTAGATTATCATATCTCTCAGTTATAAAGAAAAATTATGATACATGAAGTTGTCTAAAGTAAATAAATTCATATGTTTCTCGGATTCTTTTAGACGTAAACTCGCAATCTTTAGATCATTCGGTGGCGTGATTATAGTTGGTTTTGATATATGTCTGCAGAGATATGATTTAATTGAACCATTAAGACAAATGAGGTATGGTTTTAGTCTAATAGAATTTATCAAATTATCTCTAATGAAAATTTTGCTAATAATCTAATATAATTTACAGCGTACTACTTATGGTATAGTATGTGTGGGGCCCACGTAAATAATTTATTCTGGATTTCTGGTCAACGAGTCCCTTGATATCCACTATGGTTTATGCGTTACATCATAACATAACGTGTAGAACAATATATATTACCTGAATAAGTGAATTTATTCGGTTAATTATGTTGTTTATGGATTCAAATGTGATAGGAGAAACACGAAGAAAACAAAGAAAATGATTTTGTAAAAGCAAGTGTTGAACACTTTCTCCTTAAGAAGAATTTGTCCTTCACAATGTGTTAGAAGTTTATGACAATCTTCTCTCAAGATACAACTACAACTCTTGAATAATGAGCACTCAAATATTCAAGTTCTATCACAAAAAAATAAATGAACTCTCTCTTGTTGAAGAAAGAAGAAGAACAATATGCAAATGAGTATGTTATGTGTTATATGTTTTTGATTTTCAATAAATCAATATTTAATGTTTTTCATATGAAAAGACATGATCTTTCAATCATAGTGGTATCCCTTGGCCATTGTAACTGACCACAATCATCAAACAATGCCAAGGAAATGAAAAAATACCAGAAAAATATGAAGGGACACGCGCGCTTGCGCGCAGATCCATGCGCAGCGCTCGGCAGGCACGCGCGCCTGCGCGCAGATCCATGCGCAAGGGCGCGCCTGCTACTGTTCACACTGATTTTTTTTCGTTTCCGTCTCTTACATGTTCCGACTACTCGTTTGAAGTTCTTTTAATATTCGATGAATTTGTTTCGAGTTTAATTCAGAACCAGCGAATTTAATATTCGTTCATTAAGCTTCGTTCTTCGTAATTTTCTTAATTTTCATTCATTAAGCATCAAAATTATCCAACAAATTACTTATAGATTATTGATATCGACCAAGTATTGGTTGGTGCACACAAAAGATTAATTTCAATTAAGGAAAATGCAGAAAGAGAAAATTAATATTGATTAATATGAACTGAATTTAGAATTGAATTTTACTCCAAATCAAATAAAAAAAAATAGGACTAACAATGCATACAATATATAGTTCATCGACATAAATAATACAAAGCCACAAGAAAATTCTTCCAGATTTCTGTTATTTTTTTTAAAAAAAGGGTACACATTGATAGTGAATCACAAAGATGCTCTATCCTGATCAACTGTGTTTTTCTTGCATATCAAGCACCACAACATCCGCTGAAAAAACAAATTCGTCCACCTTGACTAGTATGTCCTCAATTATTCCTGGTGGACACTTTATCGACTTTATCGCCAGTTTCAAGGATACTTTTTGTAGGTTTTGCCTCTTTCAAACCAAGATTCCTAAGAATAGAAAAAGACATCAAGTTAATACTTGCATCTAAATCACAAAGAGCCTTCTGAAAACTGACCACCAATCATGAAAGGAATAGAAAAACTATAGGGACATTACAAAAAAAATTAAAATCAACAACGCACCTACGACAACGGTTTTTACTAAAACCGTTGTCGTATGCTTTTTGACAACAGTTTTAATGAAAACCATTGTCATAGGTGTGTTTTTTAAGCAAAAACAACGATTTTATAAAAACCGTTGTCTTTTAGGTGTCAAAGACAACGGTTTTTAGGGTCAATGACAACGGTTCTATAAAACCGTTGTCTTTGAGTGTTTTTTAACACTCAAAGACAACAGTTTTTATAGAATCGTAGTCTTTTAGCGTGTTTTTTTGGACAATCGACAACGATTTTCTTAAACCGTTGTGTGATTTACAACATATTTAGCGACGATTTTGCTGAAACCGCCGTTAAAATTAGCAACAGTTTTCTAAAACCGTTGCTAATTTAAAAATAGCGACGGTTTTGATATAGCGACGGTATAACATCCGTCGCTAAATTTAGCGACGGTTTTACATAAATCCGTCGCATGTTTTACATTAGCGACGATTTTTATAAAAACCGTCGCTAATTTTAGCGACAGTTAAAAAAACATTGTTGTAAATTTTAAAAATGCGACAATTCTTCGTTAAACCTTCCCTATTAGCGACAATTTAACCAAAAACCGTCGTAAAGTTTCTATAAATACCCGCTCATTCGGTCCATTTTATAACACACAACTTCACAACACTTAAAATTTTTCTACTTACATGATTTTAGTTTCGACTTAGTTTTTCGTTTTATTTTTTGTTAAATTTTTAAGTTTTAGTTAATATCTCATATATTGTTAGTCTATTCAAATTACAAGTTTTTTTTAGAATTATTAATTTATTAAAGGTAATTTTTTTTATTTTACTGAAAATATTAGCGACGGAAATCATGAACTAACCGTCGCTAAACTTAGCGACGGAACTCATTACCTAACCGTCGCTAATTTTAGCGACGGTGTTTGAAACGCGACGGTTTTACAAAAATCCGTCGTTAAATTTATTTGTGACGATTTGTCAAAAACCATCGCAAATTGTAGCTTCAACAATGAATAAAAACCGTTGTCTTTGAGCGCACCTTTTAACAACATGGACTTTAACAACAGTTTTAAAAGACCTATAATAACTGTAAAAAACCGTTGTCGTAGGCTTTTTTTTTTTAGTGGGATCTCTCAACTTATGCAAATTTTGTTTTGCACTGGAGCAGAACAATTTTCAGTTAAGTTCATCATCACATGACCCTCTAGCTTCTTTTTGTTGGCTATGATCTCCTTTAAAATTTAGCATAGCTATACATTTTGTCGATGAATCGGCAAAATGAATATAAATATGTAACTTCTTAAACAGATTAATAATTTTTTTCAAATTGCGCATCAATTTCCTAAGTGCTGTAGGAAAAAGGGTGAGATAATAATATTTGATTGTGAAATGGGTGCTTGTGTAGAATAAGATGACTTACTTTTGGTTGCCTCTGACTATTAAGCTGTCTCCTCATTTTTTGCTTCATCCACCTTGTTCTCCAAAATTTTCCACTCTTCAACTCAATAGCCTTTAATTGCTCCTTTGGATTCTTCTCGATGTCGCTTAGAAAGGTTCCAGGCTCCCTATTTGAAATCATCGTCGCCATCTGCCCTATTTGATTCTCCAAGCTTTTAATTGAAATATCTTGATTTTTCATCGCATTCTCAGTGACCGAAAAAAACTGTCATCATTTGCTCCAAGTTAGGTTTCTCCAGTCGAGGTTCATGCGTAAAAAATAGCTACTTCCCATAGTTTTGATTCCCTTTGATTATTCTGATTAGCCCAAGAGAAATTTGGATGATTTCTCAAACCTAGAATATATGTTTTGGATTATGGATTGTTCCTCAGGCGGTTTTGGCTTCCTACATGGTTAACTGGCTCTCCATTTGGCGAGTAGAGATGACTTCCATCTTGAAAATCTTTGGTGAAATGCTCACCCCTGAATGTATCACAAAACACTTCTTGAAGTCTCGTAGCCAAAGCCCATGCTCAACCCATCAACTGTTTTGTTTATTGCTTCCAACTGTGCAACAAGAGAAGTGAAATATTCCATATGATGCATTCTAGTAGGTTTTTGTGGCCTGTTCCTCTCAAAGTGAGGGTTGTAACTACTGGATGACATTTCCTCTAAAAGATTTAATCCTTGTTTTGGCGTCTTGCGCAGTAAATTACCCCATGATGTTGTATCTATCACATTACTATTATCCGGAAAAATACCGTAGTAAAAATTGTGTAACACTAGCCAATGTCAAGTGGAAATTCATAATGTGGGCATCTTCACAAAAGGACCTTGTAGCGCTCCCAGGCCTCGTATAAGGATTCTAGTGGGCAAAGGTAGTGATTGTCGGCAAAGAAAAGTCAAAGAAAGAATATTAAAAGTTGGCTGAATTTTAAACGTGCGTGGTTGGCTATGCAATGCAGGAAATTTCGTGGAAATATAAATACGCGTATTCACACGGACAAGGGGCTCTATAAATAGAGCTCCCCCTTTCATTCTGAAATCATCCCTTCTTCGAGTTTTCTCTCATCCTATAGCATTTGAGTGTTTAGTTCTATAATATTTGTGAGGTGTTTGTACTCCTGTATTAAGAGAGTGTGTGTTCTCTTTGGAAACACAGTAATTGAGTTGTACACCACAAAATATTATAGTGGAATTCTTTTCATCTTTTCCGTGGTTTTTACCCTAATAATTTTTAGGGGTTTTCCACGTAAATCTCGGTGTCCATTTTATTCTTTATTTTCGGGTTTTATTATCTCAAATTACTACAAGTAGAACCAACAAGTGGTATCAGAGCCTTGGTTTAAAATTTCTTAAAATTCTGAGTATGCTCTGTGGTTGCAGCCTAGACTGATCTTCCACATCAGAAAAGATTTTTTGAGATCTTTTATTTAAGGCGGGATTATTTTGTGCAGTCTACTAAAATTGTTGTAGACATAATGGCAGGCAGGTACGAGATAGCAAAGTTCAACGGAAGTAATTTTATGCTTTGAGAAATAAAGATACAAGCAGTTTTAAGAAAAGAGAATTGCTTGGCGGCTATTAGAGATAGAGCGGTGGAGATTACAGATGATGGAAAGTGGAATGAGATGAATGACAATGCTGTTGCAAATTTACACTTGGCTATAGCAGACGAAGTATTGTCAAGTATCTCTGAGATAAAAACAGCAAAAGTTATCTGGGATACTCTGACAAAGATGTACGAGGTCAAGTCGCTACATAACATGATTTTCCTGAAGAGAAGGCTTTATACTCTTCGGATGGCGGAATCCTCATCGATGACCGACCATATCAACACACTAAATACTCTATTTGCCCAACTCACTTCCATGGGGCATAAAATAGGGGAAAATGAACGCGCAGAGCTTCTACTTCAAAGTCTACCAGATTCATATGATCAACTTATCATCAACATTACCAACAATATTCTTATGGGCTTTCTAAGATTCGACGATGTCTTAACTGCGGTTTTCGGAGAAGAAAGCCGGCGCAAGAACAAGGAAGATAGGTTGGTAACCTCGAAGCAAGCAGAGGCTTTACCGATGATAAGAGGAAGATTTATGGAATGTGACTCCAGTGGGAGCCAAAGACGAGGTAGATCAAAGTCGAGAAGTAAGAAGAAAAATATTTACTGCTTTAAATGTGGCGGTAAAGGGCACTTCAAGAAAGAGTGTACGAGTATCGATAAAAGTTCTCAAGGAAATGTGGCCAGTACTTCAGGCAGTGGTGAAATATTATTCAACGAAGCAGCAACTGTTGTAGAAGGCAGACACAAATTTTGTGACACATGGATTATGAATTTAGGAGCGACGTGGCACATGAATTCTCGAAGAGAATGGTTTGATCATTATGAACCAGTCTCAGGAGGATCTGTATTCATGGGAAATGATCAGGCCTTGGAAATCGCTGGGGTCGGTACTATCAAAATTAAAATGTTTGATGGTACCATTCGCACCATACAAGAGGTACGACATGTGAAAGGACTGACGAAAAATCTTTTGTCATTGGGGCAATTAGATGACATCGGGTGCAAAACTCGTATCGAGAATGAGTTCATGAAAATTGTGAAGGGTGCGCTTGTGGTTATGAAGGCGGAAAAAGTTACTGCAAATCTGTATGTACTTTTGGAAGAAACACACAAATAGGCAAAACTAGTTGTTGCATCAAATGGTTCAGGAGAAGAATTAACAGTGTTATGGCATAGAAAGCTCGGGCATATATCAGAACGGGGGTTGAAAATTCTCTCAGAACGGAAGCTGCTGTCAGGACTTACAAAAGTGTCACTACCCTTTTGTGAGCACTGTGTTACCAGTAAACAATACAGATTAAAGTTTGGCACTTCTACCGCCAGAAGCAAAAGCATATTGGAGCTGATTCATTCGGATTTTTGGCAAGCACCAGTTGTATCCCTAGGAAGAGCGAGATACTTTGTCTTGTTTATTGATGATTTCTCTAGGAAATGTTGGGTGTATCCGATCAAGAATAAATCAGATGTTTTCCAGATCTTCAAAGATTTCAAAGCGTGGGTTGAACTTGATTCAGAAAAGAAAATCAAGTGTCTAAAGACTGACAATGGAGGAGAATATACCAGTGACGAGTTTGATGCATATTGTCAACATGAAGGCATCAAAAGACAGTTCACAAAGGCTTACACACCTCAACAGAATGGAGTGGCGGAGCTGATGAACAGAACCTTGTTGGACAGAACAAGAACTATGTTGAGGACTGCGGGTCTAGAAAAGTCATTTTGGGCAGAAACAGTCAAAACCGCTTGTTATATTATCACTCGTTCTCCTTCAGTGGCGATTGATCTGAATACTCCGATGGAGATGTGGACTGGGAAGCCGACGGATTATTCTCATTTGCATGCATTTGGAAGTCCTGTGTACGTTCTGTACAATGAGCAAGAAAGATCGAAGCTGGATTCGAAATCCAGAAAATGTATCTTCTTGGGTTATGCTGATGGAGTAAAGGGGTTTCGTCTGTGGGATCCTACTGTTCACAAGCTTGTCATCAGCAGGGATGTTATCTTCGAGGAAGATAAAATAAAGGGAGACAAAAGTACACAGAATTCAGAAACTACTATATTTCTGGTGGAAAATAAGACGGACGAAGGTCAAGTTTCTTGTGAAGCAGTACCAGAGCACGAAGAACAAGAACATGTTGAGTCTGAAGTTTCCAATGTGAGGCAGTCAACTCGAGACAGAAGACCACCAGGTTGGCTTTCAGATTATGTCACTGAAAGCAATATTGCATATTGTCTATTATCAGAGGATGGTGAGCCATCGAGTTTCCACGAGGCTACTCAAAGCTCGGATGTATCCTTGTGGATTATAGCAATGCAAGAAGAGTTGGAGGCATTAGACAAGAATAAAACTTGGGATCTTGTTACATTACCACGAGGAAGGAAAGCCATTGAAAACAGATGGGTCTATAAGATCAAGCGTGATGGCAATAACCAAGTGGAGCGGTATCGTGCTAGATTGGTGGTAAAAGGGTATGCTCAGAAAGAAGGCATTGACTTCAATGAGATATTTTCTCCTGTGGTTCGGCTTACAACAGTCAGAGTAGTGTTGACATTGTGTGCGGTGTTTGACCTATATCTAGAACAGCTAGATGTGAAAATGGCGTTTCTTCATGGAGATCTTGAAGAAGAAATCTATATGCTCCAGCCAGAAGGTTTTGCGGAAAAAGGCAAAGAAAAATTAGTTTGCAGGTTGAACAAATCTCTGTACGGTCTCAAACAGACGCCGAGGTGTTGGTACAAGAGATTTGATTCATATATCATGAGCCTTGGATACAACAGATTGAGTGCAAACCCTTGTACATATTTCAAGAGGTCCGGTGATGATTATATCATTTTACTGTTGTATGTGGACGACATGTTGGTAGCAGGCCCCAACAAAGATCAGGTCCAAGGATTGAAGGCACAGTTGGCTAGAGAATTTGATATGAAGGACTTGGGACCAGCAAACAAGATTCTAGGGATGCAAGTTCACCGAGACAGAAGTAACATAAAGATTTGGATTTCCCAGAAAAATTATTTGAAGAAAGTCTTGCAACACTTCAACATGCAAGATAGTAAGCCAATTTCGACCCTTCTTCCTGTTAACTTCAAGTTATCCTCCGAGATGTGTCCTAGCAGTGAAGCAGAGAGGATGGAGATGTCTCGAGTACCATATGCATCAGCAGTGGGAAGTTTGATGTTCGCTATGATCTGTACAAGACAGGACATTGCTCAAGCAGTGGGAGCAGTTAGTCGGTATATGGCGAATCCTGGTCGAGAGCATTGGAGCACTGTCAAGAGGATCCTTATATATATTAAGGGTACCTCGAATGCTGCATTATGTTATGGAGGATCGGATTTTACACTCAGGAGCTCTGTCGATTCAGATTATTCAGGTGATCCTGATAAGAGGAAATCTACTACTGGTTATGTGTTTATACTTGCGAGGGGAGCAGTAAGCTGGGTTTCAAAACTGCAGACAGTTGTGGCGTTATCTACAACAGAGGCAGAATACATGGCAGCTGCTCAAGCTTGCAAGGAAGCAATATGGATTAAAAGGTTATTGGAGGAGATCGGGCACAAACAAGAAAATGTTTCTTTGTTTTGTGACAGTCAGAGTGCCTTGCACATTGCAAGGAATCCAGCTTTTCGTTCCAGGACAAAACACATTGGAGTTCAATTACACTTTGTGCTGGAAGTAGTAGAAGAAAGAAGTGTGGATATGCAGAAGATTCATACAAAGGATAACATAGCTGATTTTCTGACCAAGCCAGTAAACACTGATACGTTTTGAGTGGTGTAGATTCTCAAGTGGTCTAGCGGAAACGTAAGCAGCAGGAAATGACAAGATTGAAAGGATGTGTGGAGATATGTTTGATCCTCAATCAAATCTCCAAGTGGGAGAAATGTCGGCAAAGAAAAGTCAAAGAAAGAATATTAAAAGTTGGCTGAATTTTAAACGTGTGTGGTTTTGGCTATGCAATGCAGGAAATTTCGTGGAAATATGAATATGCGTTTTTAACGCGTATTCACACGGACAATGGGCTCTATAAATATAGCTATCTCTTTCATTCTGAAATCATCCCTTTTTCGAGTTTTCTCTCATCCTATAGCATTTGAGTGCTTAGTTCTATAATAATTGTGAAATGTTTGTACTCCTGTATTAAGAGAGTGTGTGTTTTCTTTGGAAACACAGTGAGTGAGTTGTATACCACAAAATATTATAGTTGAATTCTTTTCAGCTTGCCCGTGGTTTTTACCCTAGTAATTTTTAGGAGTTTTCCATGTAAATCTCGGTGTCCATTTTATTTTTTATTTTCGGATTTTATTATTTCAAATTACCGCAAGTTGGACCAACAGTGATATCGGCTCTCATCTTCTTTGCCCTTGAAGGGGGGAAATATTTCGTCAGAAAGGTTTTGTCCATGTCTTCCCAAGTTATAATGTAACCTACAGGTAAACAATTCTACCAAGATTTAGCTGTATCTCTCACTGAAAATGGAACTAACGCAAGCAAATAACATCTTTTGAAACTCCATTATCTTTAAAGATATCACATGCTTCGAGAAAATTTACTATGTGAGCATTATGATAATCCATTGCTGCTCCCCCAAACTGGACTTAAGATTGAACCATTTGGATCATGGTAAGCTTTATCTCGAACTGGTGTGCTCGCATCATCATTCTTGTGATGCTCGATCAAATTTTCTTTCGACATCAATCAATTTAAATAAAATCAAATAATACAACTTGTCAAAAGTTGAAAAGAACGATCACAAATCAAAGTTTGGGTTAGGATCTCTTAAATTCCAACAAAATTGAACTTAGCCACGCCTAGAATCCATGATCAAATCACGTACTAGATGTTCAATCATAATGAAAAAACGAGAAGAAAGAAGTATGAGAATAAATGCAATCAAGAGTTGCTTGTCGCATGCTCGCCCCTCCCTCTCTCTCTTGTTGATTTGCTGGCGAAAAACGGTTGCTGAAAAGTCCCCCTGAAAACCCAAGTCTCCACTTATTTATACCTTCAAATTTTCCATATTTTCTACACAAAAAGTTTCCTTATACACTTCACGTGTCGCGCCATATTGGCTGAACTTTTCATCCGCTGAGGTGCGCAATGCTTGGTCTTCGTCATTTGAAAATTTGCGAACCTGGCTGTAATTTTTTTTCCATCCTAGGCACGCGATTGTTGCCTCTTCGTCACGGATAATTCGGGTCACCCGCTGTTGCGGATGATAATGCCTGCTTTACCGGGACTTGTCACGCCAATTTTCCATAAGTTCAACCCTAGCAGGAAAAATCCACCGCATGCTACTGCCAGTCATCGAGCTTCAATTCTGTCTTTTCCTAAAGTAATTCATAATTATATGAGCAAATGCAATAATTCTCAAAAACTTGAATTACGTACGGAAGACTTGAAAAATCATGCATGCATGTTGCTTAAAGGACTCAAATGAATTATATTATTAGTATGCAATTTGATTCATATCAAGCAACTCTTGTTAGATCAAGTCTTATCTCGAGGAATACTCAAGCTCAACCTGATAAACAAATAATGCAAATAACATGACAAGTAATTACAATACATAAGAACGCTACTATAGTCTGGAATGCCCGCTCTCCAAGCCTACTAGACACGATAACCGATAACCAATAACCGATAACCGATAACGGGTATTATTCTCTAATCATGCTTTGTATCTTATCTACTATCCTAGCCTTCAATTAACTAAGGATATTATCAGATCATACCTTCATCCATAATCAATACTTTCTTTGGGAACGATAGCTTCGTATCTTGATCCTTGTGTTGCCGACCACTCCAGGAGTGCTTCGTAGCTTGTCGAGTCTTCATAAACAACTGAAAAAGTCTGGAATAACACTAGAATCGAGAGGAAACTTATACTTGGTGTGCCTTGAAATGAAATCTGAGTTGGCCGAGTTTGGAAGCTCGGAACCGGCTTCTGCCTTACGTGTCATGCTCCCTTTGAAACCTCATCGGATGGCGATCGGAAAGTCCGATCTTGGGTTCAGAAGGTCCAAACTCTTACCTGTCGATGCTTATTGGACGTGTTATTGCTTTGATGATTGCATGAATTGGGAAGTTCCGAACTCCTTTTCTTAAGGATTGAATCGTTCGGAGGCTCCGTAGTCTATCTCGGGTATGGATAATGAAAATTTGTGTCCTTTCATCTTTAGAACTTCTCCGTGAAATTAGAGCAGCTCCAAGAATAATATTATATATACATAGAGTATTTTTAACGGTAACGTGGTAGTTTTAGGGGTATAAGAGAGTTGAATTAAACAAATCAAATGCTTGTGCTGGGGTGAAAAATAAACTTTCCTTGGGGTCGATGAAGTTTAGTTTGATTGCTTCCAAACGCGAAACACTCCATAATAATTGCGAATCACAATGTATATAAATATATTTCTAAATTTTGAACATGCTAAATATATTGACGTTGAAATAATAATAATAATAATAATAATAATAATAATAATATTTGGTCATGTGTTCAGTGCTATTCTCACCCCGTGTTTGTCCATCGATCTTCCTTTCTGCCTCAAGTTTTTACACATAAAAATTTTATTACACAAAAGAAAAACATATCTGATCCCAGATTAAAGAAACAAAATGTCCCAAGCAGTACACATGGAATGTAAATTTACTGTCTACAACAACGAAGTGATTCAAATGGTTTGCAGCTGAGAGAAGGAGATTCGTACGGTCGAACCACCAAGTGATGTGGCATGCTTGCACACAAGAGCTTCTGTAGCCTGCTCTTCATTTTCAAAAAGGACGAGAACCTGTTTCTTTCCTTTCATTTCAAAGAGTTTCACACTAACTATTGTTCCACAGTCCTCCAAATGTGCCACCATTTCTTCTTCAGTAATATCCTGAGGAATAGTGGAGATGTGGATCATTTTGGTTGGCGAACAACAATACCGGTAATTTTTAACAGCATTACGATTGTAACGGTTGAGGTTAGAACTGGAGTATTCATGGGTATCAGCTCCAGTTGTAATGTTTGAATGCTTGGAAAAGTTCACCTCTAAGCGCTTTCCAAACAACATAGCACCCTATATGAAAAGCAAATGTAAGATCGACAGCAATTGAAATCAGGAAAGCCACACATTTTCAGTATTTCATACTATTTCCATGCATTAAAACCAAAGGTCAACATACTTTCGAGCGAGAAATAGTGCATCATTCAAGCAATCTAACTATACATAAACTTCAAAAGCAATTTACTGGACCTTCAGAAAATGCACAGCCAATTCAGCCTGAAAGCCATCACTCATTTGGACTAATGCATGATCTGGCTTATTTCGAAGAAGTTTGATTCTGATAATGTTGCCATACAGCGAGAATAAATTAAAAAGCTTGTCCTCGTCAATTCTCTGCATAAAAGAAATTAACATGATGTATTGAACAAAAGAAGTCCTGATGTTCAAGAGTCCTACTAAAAAAATTAAGCAGCAGACGTGCAACTCTCTTTCTTTTTTAAGTTAGATTGGAGCAATGCTGACAGCAGCTTGTAATTGGCACGCAAATCTTTGTGTGTGTGTGTGTGAGAGAGAGAGAGAGAGACTCACATCAGGGTTCAAATTAGATACAAGAACCGTGCACCTGTCATTTGTACCACTGATACCTGGAGGCAAACTGCCTCCAAATGCAGCAGCAATGACAGCAGCATTACCCATCTAAAAATTAAGACAACAAGAGATCCAACACAAACATTTTCAGTGTCTTCTCCAAATATTTCACATGTAATTCTGGAGCCAACCAGAATCATAAATAATAAGATATCAAAGCTTAAATAAGCAAATACAACAAGCCATCACTCCTTCATGCAAGCACTTGCGAGGACAAGCACAAGATTGCATAAATACATCATGACCATGCTTTATGCGTACCACTTTCCATTTGGTTGGAAAAGATGCTAACATACACAAAACTCAATGAATTAAAACAGGTTACGTAATAAGAGTTGTGATGGCAATATCATAAAATTTTTTAAAAGGAACACGACAATGGTGCTGCTGCAAGGCTCTGATAGGCAATCACATAGCTTCAATTCTAAATTTATCAGCATATAACCCCCACCTGTGGAAATCCAACTGAAAAGGAAAAAAAAGAGAGAAGTTAGAAACAGTAAGAAACAAAAAAGTGACAGGTTTTTCAGAAGTTAATTAGAAACCTGGATGGGCATATAGGCCTCCATCTCCATACCCAGGCTGTAGCAAAATGAAACAAAAGTAGAAAATCCAATCACAAAACAGAACCATGGATAAAAAGTAAATAATATAAACAGTAATATTGCAGAAGAATGGCTTTTTCTTGAGTGTACTTGACCTTTTGTTCTGAAGGCAAAGATGGATTTGTGAAATCTCTACATGGAGAAGAGAACACAGTAGCACCTCATCAAATACAGAACAAATCTTGAGGAGAGAAAATGACATTAAGAAAACTCACCAACCTACCGAGAACGATCATTATTATAGTTCACTTGCAACTCTTCAAGGCTAGAACAAAGAAGAGCTAATAAGATACCGATATAGCAACAACACAAGTTGTGGGAGCATACACATCAACAAATGCATGCACGTAAACCATATAATGTTTAAAACTCACTTTGAGTACTGAATGTCCAATTGACAGCAACCATCATATATATTTCGTCCCTGTTGATAGTTGCAAGAGACATGCTGACTTCATCTCATATAAATAACAAATATTATACACCCAATATACCTGGAGAGAGTTTCTTGAAGTAATAGCATTCTGATTTGATTGATATTGAACTAGAGCTTGGAAACCTATATATTATGCAGGTAGGATTAACCAATATCAGTCAGAAACTATAACATAGTAAGCAATCCTATGCATTAAAAATGCAACTTGTAGAGGCAGCATAATCTCATGATTAATAAAGAAACAACAGACATTCACAAATCACAATCCAGGTAAAACTCATTCCATATAAAAGAGTAAGAATTCAATCATTATGCATAAAAGTTTCCTTAAAACCTGGAGATACTGACATAGGAAATTCTTAATGCCTAACAAGATTAGAATTAAGAAAGCGAGAAAAGAGAGAAACTATGAAGATGCTGACCAGCCGACTTCTGAAACGTGACGATCTTCTCGACAAATCCATGAGGAGAAAACACCTGATGCAGCACTTCCACAGTAATAGGATATAGCATGTGATGTATTGTAACTAAGAGAATTCGATTAGGCTGATCATCCAGAAAGAACCCAACAGCAGACCAGCATAGGGACACAATAGACAGAAGAGCCCAACAGCAGACCAGCATCGAGACAGAAGAGATAGAAGAGAAGGAAATGAATAGGATAGAATACAGAAAGAGAGACAGGCAAGGATATAAAAAGATAAATCAAGCATGAAGAAGTAAGAAAACTAATAAACAAGTTAAAAGAGAAGTTGCAACTAATTATAGCCTACAGGGTATAACAAAATTCACCCTCCCCAAGAGTAGGTAATTACCACCCTTGTACTTTCAATTGTAATACTTAGCACCCATAAATAATTGAAAACAGAGATGGTAGAAATAAAAGTCAGCACATAGACATTTTTAGAGATGCACAGGGCACACAGGAGTTTTTATGAAAATGGACACCTTTGTATTGACAGGAACCAAGAAACCAAGAGGCGTGATTTACTGTTTTTAACTCCGAGTCTCTGTCATTGATGGTAGCCGTAGATAGGTGCAGCAATGGGATTGGAGGGTTTGGGCAGAGTAGGGGTTACATGTGGATACTAGGAAAAAGATGAATAGATAAGTAAAACCCAAAAAAACGAAAGAAAAAGTGAAGAAGAGAAGAGACAAATATATTTTGGAATATAAATATCTTTTGACTCATCAATCTTCTCTACTTGATAATATCCTAATTCAGAATTCCTAATAAAGAAAACTGAAGAGTAAATTAGTTATTTCGCGAAAAAATGTAAGTAGTAATTGTGATTCTTAAGAAGGAAAGTATCGGTAATCATATTAAACCTGGTGGGTGTTGCAACTACCCAATAATATTAGTTAATCATATCCCGTAAATTGTATAAAAGGTCACCTACGGACATATTTATGAAATATATGCTAATTAAACAACTTCATAGAAAAAAACAACGTTCTAAGCTAAATGATGATTCCTAGCAAGTAGCACCCACATGATGTTAGCGCATATAATCTCTAATTAATATGACGACGAAAACTTTACAAAGTAACATTAACTCAGACAATTCAAAATAGGTAAAAGAAATATAGGTATCCAAGAAGTTGAAGAAAAAATGTCAAAATTTACGAAATAGTCACCTCATCTCCTCGTGGTTGAGAATTCTGATCCATAGTTGTTAGCTCTTGGTGTGATGAGAATTGAATGTAAACATTTCTACCCCTACGGACAACAAGAACTAATAGACCAAGTGGATACCAAAACAATAGGAGCGTTTTGAACAAGAAGTTGAATTGAATGGAGAGACATAATCAATCTATCGGATACCTTATGCTTGGCTGAACATTTGTGTAGTATTGTATTGAATTTACTGCTGAAGGGATATCTTGCATTTGAATGAGAGCCTGCCATTTGGGTAAAAACAATAATATAATGAAATATACTTTTAGCCATGCATGTATAGCTCCTTTAAAACTTTAACAAGAAACATACTTGATTTTTGGCTCGAAGCATCACAAGCTTGGTTATAACGCCAAATGGTTGGAAGATCTGGAGCAAATCATTCTGGGAAAAAATGAAACAAATGAAATGGTAACAGGGACCGAACCTAGAACTATTCTGCAGCTTGTGGTATAAATAGATACATGTAAGTGTGTGAGTGAAAGCGCCTGTGACAATTAAACTTCCGAAAAGAAAATCGGTGAACGTAGTTTCAGATTCTTACCACGACAATATTAAACAGAGATGAACATTCTAAAAAAACATATCACCAGCTAACTATAAAACCCAAAAGCGGAATTCACATATTCATAGTTAGATTGAGATATCATACCTCGGAAATCTCATGCCCCACATTGCGGACATGGATGACTTTTGAGGGTTCGGCCATGACAAACTAGCTTGAACCAAAACCAATCTTACCTAATTTAAACTGACATCAAACTGATCAATCAGCACACCCTTCCCTTGCAATTCATCAATTCAACAGATTTTTTCAAAATTAAAAATCGATTGCAATTGATGCACAATACATTTTAGCAGCTGAAAATCCCATTGCGGTGCAGAATCATTAGTGCCGGAAAAATGACAGCAACGAAGGACCACGGTTTGAAGAGTCGGGAGCTAGGGTTTGCGTTCATTCAACATACAGTAATCTCTCTCTGTCTTAATTAATTTATGTTTTTTAACAGTCACTCTTCAGAGATCACTGTCTTGAAAAAGAACAATCAAGTTGTAATCTTCCTTTGGTTGAAGCAAAATAATCTTTCTACATTGTCTTTTTAATAATCAATAAAATATTAATAATATTATTTATTAACAGTAATATTATAATTTAAATTCAATGATTCAATTTATATAAAATAAATAATAAGTAAATATATGATTGGATAAGATAAACTATAAATAAATTAATAATGTGCAACTTCAAACGGTACCTTATTGTAGAAGATGTCATAGTTTTTCGTTCTCCAAATTATGATAATTAAAAAACAACAATATCCCTATTGAAATGATCTCCATGCACATGATATATTTTGTCTGGTCTTCTATGAGACTGTATCGCTGATCTTTATTCGTGAAATATGTTAATTCGGTCTATACATAAAATAAAAAGTAATATTTTATACATAAAAATAATATTTTTCACGAGTTGGGTTGGAGATTCTTCTAACAAAAATTAACTCATGAGACGGTCTAATAAATTTTTTTTTGTTATATCTAAATTATAGGTTTAATTTATTTGCAGAGTGATATCTTGTTACATTAAGTAGTTTTCATGTCATAAATGATTACGAGTCTATATATGACTTCGAACAATAATGATGATTTTATTAGTAATTTAAACATCACTCATTGTACTAATTTCTTTTCCACATTTTCTCAATTTTAACCTTATTTACCATTATTTTAGACGTAGAAAATCATAATAAATCAAATATCTAAAAATTCTTATTTTGTGAAAATAATAACTAAATCAATTATTTAATAAAAATTATTAACACAAGCAATATAAATATTTCATATATTATATTATACACTAACAACATATGTGATTTGATATTAATATATACTACATCATAAAGTTTGAGGTCATAATTAGAGTAACCACTTTGATATGATATGACCTATCAAAACAATTTTTTTTCAAAGTTACCCAAACATCCAGTATAAACGATATTTCATTTTATATACTTATAAGTATTTTTAACACATCTCACCAGTCTTTCTCCATATTTGTCGTCGCTAATNTATGTGTGCTTATCTTAAATTACTTTGCAAGTCAGAATTACTATTATTAAATTTAAGTTATTTACAAAATTTAATTCACCAATTTATCAATGGTTTATATACCAAATGATTTTTACTCGAAGCAAAAGAGTAAGAGTGAGTCTCATATGAGACCGTCTCACGGATCCTAATCTGTGAGACGGGTCAACACTACTCATATTCACAATAAAAAGTAATACTCTTAGCATAAAAAGTAATATTTTTTCATGGATGACCCAAATAAGAGATCCGTCTCACAAATACGACCCGTGAGACCGTCTCACACAAGTTTTTGTCAAAGAGTAAACCTTTTCCATTTTGATATATTTGCCTTCAAATTATAAGAATTAATGGGTTCCAGTCATAAAAACTCTGAATTTTTGTATTTTTTAACATGAAACTTTCTTGAATGTGTTTTTGAACAAGTCTAAAAATATAATAATAAACTAAAAATCCTTTTGATTATGAATGATAGTCTATAATTTTTCGATTGTTAATTCTAAACAAAACCAATTTTCTACAAAATGAATTCAAGGATCGGATAAATAGTGGCTTATAAATTATGATTATATGGATGATGATCATTAAATTTCTGAAAAATCAAACAGAGAAAACCATGTCTGTCCTCTGATCTCTTATTCACGGTTGGCCATGCGTTTATCCTCTTTACTCTCTATTTATAAGTAGCCGTCAACCTCGTTACCACTTCTTGTAGGTCCGAACTTCTGAAAATAAAAACATTAAAAAAAAAGGAATAAAAAAATTCAGAGGTCTCTTTATTAGGGAAAAAAATGTATGTAGAAACATGTAGAATTGTTTAGAGTGCCTCTCTATCCGTTAGTTAAACTTGTCTTTTTAATTGAGGTTTCATTAGTTATTCAGCGTTTGAATATCAATCAGAGGTGAAAATACAGAGTAACTTAGAAAAATTAGCGAGTTGATCAAGTTAAGATGGCAGTAGGAGGTATCGAAATCGGGTCCGGAAGCGGGGCGAATTATGAAGCCCGTGTGACGCCTTTTGTGGTCATCGCCTGCTTGGTTGCGGCGACGGGTGGCCTGATTTTCGGTTACGATATAGGCATCTCAGGTTCGTCTCATTTTACGTTACGTATGTTTGTTCAAATATTTTGGCAAAAATGTAAAAATAATCATGTTGATTGTGGGATGAATTTGCAGGAGGAGTTACGTCAATGGATGAGTTCTTGCAAAAGTTTTTCCCCGGAGTGTACGCGAAGCAACACTCTCCAGGGAAGAACTATAATCAGTATTGTAGTTTCGAGAATCACTTGCTTACCTTATTCACTTCTTCGCTGTACTTGGCTGCACTAATTGCTTCCTTCTTCGCCTCCGCGACAACCCGAGCATTTGGCCGCAAAATCTCGATGACCGTTGGAGGTCTAGTCTTCCTGTCTGGTGCCATACTCAATGGTGCTGCTTTCGATGTCGAGATGCTCATCATCGGCCGTATATTGCTAGGTGTCGGCATTGGTTATGCTAACCAGTCCGTACCTGTTTACCTCTCAGAAATGGCGCCTCCAAAACTAAGAGGAGCCCTCAACATTGGCTTCCAGATGGCCACAACGATCGGCATTTTTGCGGCAAATCTTGTTAACTACGGGACAGCGAAGATGAAGCACAATGGATGGCGGGTTTCTCTTGCTTTGGCTGCTGTTCCTGCTGTGATCATGACGATTGGTGCTCTTTCCTTGCCTGATACTCCTAATTCCCTCATTGAAAGGGGAAAGAAAGAGGAGGCACGAGAAATGTTGCAGAAGATTCGCGGCACGGCGCATGTGGACCTCGAGTACAGTGATCTTGTGGAAGCAAGTGAAGCATCAAAGCGTGTGGAGCAACCATGGAAGCAAATAACAGAAAGAAAATACAGGCCACAATTAATAATCACTTGCTTGATTCCCTTCTTCCAGCAGATCACCGGCATCAACGTCATCATGTTCTACGCGCCTGTTCTTTTCAAGACACTTGGATTCGGGAATGACGCGGCGCTCATGTCTGCGGTTGTGACAGGCCTGGTAAATGTGTTCGCCACGGTGGTGTCAATCTTCACAGTCGACAAGTTCGGGAGAAGGGTCCTGTTCTTGGAAGGTGGAGTACAAATGATCATCTGTCAAATCGCCGTTGGATCGCTGATTGCCTCGGTTTTCGGGGTTTCGGGTGAAGGGTCTTTCAGCAAAGGAATGGGAGACCTGACATTGGCGTTGATATGTGTTTATGTGGCTGGTTTTGCTTGGTCTTGGGGTCCATTGGGGTGGCTTGTTCCCAGTGAGATCTTTCCACTGGAAATCCGATCCGCAGGGCAATCGATCAATGTGTCTATTAACATGTTTTTCACATTTATCATTGGACAACTTTTCTTGACAATGCTGTGTCACTTGAAGTTCGGTCTCTTCTACTTCTTTGCTGGATGGGTGATGCTGATGACGATTTTCGTGTACTAGTTATAATAACCAGAACGTATAGATTAAAAAAACATAGTATGTTAGTAAATTAAAAAAACAATGCATCTTTTGTACGTTTGAGAAACTCTCTCTTTTGCTTCATTAATGCTCATCATCTGTATCTATAGAACCTATTAACAAGCTCTTCTTTTTACACAGCAACCATATGTATATTAAAAACTTTACGGGCATTCCAAAATTATATAAAATTTTAAATATTTAATAAGACGAAAATTAAATACTTCATAAATGCCTCCACCTTCCCTTTCAATTTTACCTGCCGAATCATTCATGGGTTTTTTTTATAATTAATTTAAAAATAAAAATTTATTTAAAAAATAATTTTTAAAAAAATTTATTTTCACATATACTGTACGAAACACGGATATAGATCAACGTGAGCATTATCCGTGCTTGGTAAGCACGGATGCTCCAACGTGGAGCATTATCCGTGCTTCGTAAGCACGGACGCTCCACGTGGCACGGATATCAATAATAATTTTTTTGCCATATATTCGTACTTATTTTTCTATCAATAATTTTTTGAATCTTCACGTGATTTCTGAATTTCATTCAATAATTGAATCTTCACGTGATTTCTGAACTTCAATGAATGAGTTCTAAATTTCCTTCAGTAATTTCTTTCTATATATATAATGTTGTGAAATTCGATGAATGAGTTATAATTTTTCTCTTTCATTCTGCATAAATTTTCTCTCAAACTTCATCGGCAAAATGTCTAACATCGATTTACTCTTATTTTTTTGGTGTTCATGTAGTTATCGATAATGGATCAGTTGAATATAATATTCCATTTGTTAGACCGATACGAGTATTACGATCTATTAATTTGTTGGAGTTGGTTGAAGTTGGGCATAAAATGTTAGGAATCGATCCAACGAAGTTTAATATGAAGTTATCAACCAAATATTCATTCATGGAGAGATCATCTTGGAATGAAATTCAAGTCAATCTCGTTGATGATGACGCTTTACAGTTTATAATGCAATGTGACAATATGCATATGTTGCATTTATACGTGGAAGAAAATTCAATTGAGCATCATATTGGATTTGATGATCATGAATCCTACGTTCGACATGCATCCGATTCGGGGTTCAATAACCAACCCGGTACTTTTACATACGATGGTTTCCAGGATCTAGAACCTTATGTTCCACAGGTTACTGAAGGACTCGATAATATAAATTTCGATAATGTAAGTAGGTCTTGGGATCAATATATCAATGTCTCGTTGGAACAAAATCATGCTCCATATTGGCCGAATACAACATTAGATACGAGTGCTCGTTTTCCAGATCTGGCCACTAATAATGATATTTCTAGGAGTGATTCTGAACCCGATATGTCATATAGTGAGTCTGAAGAAGAAGAAATTAATGATGATGAAGAAGTGAATACATTTTCAAATCCTGATGAGGGACATTATCTCGGCAACCATCTCGTGACACTTTACAGAGGCAGACCATACCATTTCTTTCAAACACTTCTGAGATGCCATAATTTTTCAATAAATTTTTTTGGGAAGAGCCTCTTGATTATGTCGATGTACCTTCTGGAATGTGAAGAAGCTATTATAATCCGGAGAGAGGTGAATTATGCGTTAATATGTTATTTAAAGATAAGAACGATCTTATTGCATCTGTGAAGGATTATTCCGTTAGAGTTGTTAGGCGTGACTACTGTGTCGTGGATAGCACACAAAGTTTGTGGAAATTACGTTGCAGAAATCATTCTTCTACGGTCATTTGTCGATGGGGACTACGCGCTTCTTTGAAGACCAAAACTGGTTATTGGAAAATAACAAAATATGGCGGGCCTCACACATGTATATATACCTCTGTTGGTATAGACCATAAGAACTTGAACAATGATATGGTGGCACATACGCTATTGGGAGTTGTTCGTTGTGATCATTCGTACTAGATTAAGTATGTCATTGAAAATATGAAAGATAAATATGGATATCAAATCTCGTATACGAAAGCATGACGAAGTTTGAAACGTGCTATGAAAATTGCTTATGGTACATGGGAGAGCTTCGTTCAATTACTTTCAAAATATATGTGTGCTTTGTCCAAATATAATTCGAGAACAGCTGTGGAGTGGAAGCATCTCAGAGCCAACACTGAAATGATTAAGACACTGAACTATGTTTTTTGGGCATTCAGGCCGTGTATTGATGGGTTTCGACATTGTCGAAAAATAATTAGTGTCGATGGTACACACTTGTATACCAAATACAAGCATAACATGTTGATCGCTGTCACTCTGGATGCGAACAATCAGGTTCTACCGCTAGCATTTGCTATTGTGAGTGAAGAAACATCAGATTCTTGGAAATGGTTCTTGTAGAATCTAGGACGACATGTCGTTTGTGGTGAAAATGGTGTGTGCCTAATTTTTTATAGGCATAAGGGAATTGTGCGAACAACTGTAGATCTACCATATTTTCAACCTCCTTATGGTGTGCATCGTTTTTGTTTGAGACATATGTGTTCAAACTTTAATGCTAAATTCAAATATGTGCATTTGAAAGATTTATGTTGGGCGGCAGGCACAAGAAATCAAATTTGTAAGTTTGAAGCAACAATGGAGGCAATTAAGCAAAAAAACATTTTGGCGCACAAATATTTGGCTGGAATTGCGAAAGAAAAATGGAGTTTAGCTCATGACAGTGGTTGGCGTCGTGGGGTGATGACAACCAATATGTCAGAGTGTTTAAATAGTGTGTTGAAGGGTGCTCGTAGACTTCCTATATTTGCGATAGTACAGTTGACACTTCTGAGGTGCGTACAATATTTCATTGAACGTGTGACAAGAGGTGGTCGTATGGTTCAAGAAAATCATCTGTGGTCAAATTGTGCATGTCGAAAGTATGAGAAATGAGCGAGAAAATTTAGTGAACATCGTGTTGCCAAATATGATGTACGTGAGCAAACTGCTTCAGTTGCAACTGTAGTATGACCAAGTCATGGCCAAAATATGCAGGTGGTCAAGTTATCAACGAGTGATTGTTTATGTGGTAAATGGACGATTTTTGGCATACCATGTTCCCATGCTAGTTGCACCGCTAAGTGGCACTCGTTAGATCCCACAACACTTGTACAACCATGGTATAACATATCTGAGTACTTAGCAACGTACGAGGGTAGATTTCAGTCTTTTGCAGATGAGAGAATATAATGGGATTCTCCAACGTTCAAGTTGCACCACAACCCGGTTAGACGTAAAAGAAGAAGAGTTGGTAGAGATAGAAAAACTATATTGAGAAATGAGATGGACAAACTGGTAGTTAGAGAGATACAACAACGATGAAGTTGTACGTAAATCACCTTGAGCAATAAGAAATAATTAATATCGACTATAACGATGTACACAATTTTTTTTCTTGATATTTTAAAGTTTTGTGCAAATGAAGTCTTTTGATAAATTGTGATAACGACTTTTATGTAAACTACTTAAATTTTTTTAAAAAAAAGTTGGAAAAAATTTCTGCTGACTCAGTGCCTAGGCGCTATTCAGTGTTCGTTGCAGCGCCAGTTTTGTGCAAAATTGGCACCGCGGCGCTACATTTTAAGCGCCAGCTTTGCGCAAGTGTAGCGCCGCGGCGCCATCTTTTCGCAAGGCTAGCGCCGCAGCGCAAGCTTTACGCAAAACTAGCGCCGCGGTGCTATATTTAAAGTGTGCAGCGCTAGGCTTGCGCAAGACAAGTGCCGCGGCGCTACTCGCTAAGCGCTGCGGCGCTAGTGTCATGAAAAGCAAGCGCCGTGGCGCTACTTACTCAGCGTCGCGGCGCTAATACACTTTTATATATATAAAAAAGGACTTCTCAAACTCATCACCCTACACCAGGAACGAGCGGAGCGCCTCCCTATTTCTCCACCACCAAAAATCGTTCCACTTCCACAAGTTGACTCCGGACGAAGTGCAATAAAATTTTGGTCCTATCAAAAGGTAAACGTTCTTGGTGTTATGAATCTTCAATTCCATGTTCAATTTTGAATTAATAAAGTTATAGAGTTTGTGCATATAACGTGTTCGATATATTGCTTCAATGAGATTGTTGTTGATAATTGGTTGATTGTGGCATTGTATATAACATGGGTGTTCATATTGTAGGCGCTATATTGTTGGAGTTGTCATTGTTTGAATCGTTCTTGTTGGGGACAAGTACTAGCGAGCGAGGATTATTGTTTGAGTTGAAAATACCTCCGAGGAAGAAAACTGAGCAAGTTCAGTCTGGGGATGGTGAGTTGTCTGATGCTAGTTTTGATAGACGACGGTTTTGGGATGCAGTTGCCGCAGAAAATTATACAAAATTACAAGATAAAAACATGCAACGGGAAAGAGGGATGGATCAGAGCGTCTCGGGTTGTGAGACATTAAATCTGGCTCAGTATTTGCATTGGACAGAGTTTGTGAAGCCACCGGCAGATGCTGTGATGTCACTTGTGCGGGAATTCTACGTTAACTTAAAGGTTAGGCATGACGATTACCACGTGAAAATAAGGGGGCAGATGGTTCCTTTCGACAGTAGGACTATTAACTCGTTGTACTCGATGCCTGAATATGACACCGACGAGTACACGAGATTTATGAGACATGCCTATCCCTATTAGACGATAATCAACACACTTTGTGAGCCGGGCACAGTTTGTAAGCTCAATAATCAGCGAGCTCCGGTCACATTTCCTGCGACATCTATGATTAGGGAAGCATATAACTGATGTCATTTTGTCGCCTCGCGGTTGATTCCATCTGGGCATGTTTCTGATGTGAAAAAAACGAAAGCATCATTGGTCTATTGCATCATAACCGGCAAGATAGTAGATGCAGGCCGGGTGATCATGAATTCGATTTTGTAGGCTGCACGGGGCACATCCACAATTAGCATGCCCCATTTTTCGACCATCACGGAGCTCTGCCGCCTAGTTGGGGTTACATGGAATGATAGTGAGCCAGTCTTGCACAAAAAAGGCGATATCTTACTCGTTGGGAAGCTCCCAAGGGATGAAAGACGAAGGCAAATTGAGAGTCGCCCGAGCGAGGCTTCAGGGAGTGGAGCACAGCCACATCCTGCCCCACAGGCACAACACGCACGACAGGCATGTGCAGAGAGGGGACACCCCGCTCACCAGTGTCTCGATAACTTAGAGCACATGATGAGGAGACAGTGGCGGATAACACACAAGCACATGGATTGCGTGCATGATTTTAATCGTGTGCTTGCGCAGGGCTTCCCTGCGACTAGTGCCTCTGACGAGCCATTTCCAACCCCGCCAGCATTTTCATACCGACCCATCGAGGATGATGATGAGTATTATGATGAGGATGAGATATCAGGCGAGGACAGCGAGTCCTGATGATCGCTGTATGAGGTACGAGATCCTATGCTTTTCTTGTTTTATTACTTTTGACGCATTGCATGATTTGTTATCATTGCAAAGTAGAATCTAGTCTTGAGTGTGAACAAGATACACGCACGAGCCGAAGATCGGGAATGCAAAGATCGATCACGAAGACGAAGAACAACGAATCTAGGGACAGAGACGCCGACTCTTATTTGTCATGTTATGTTTCGCTTCTTTAATTTCTAGTATTACGATGTGTAAATCTTCATACATCTTCAAACATGATGTTGTTTTGCGGATACAATGATTTGACATGGTTGTTTATATGATTGAATTCCAATTTGATTTACTTGTGTTTCTTTGTTTTTATTCGAAGATAATTTACTGGCCATGGATTTTTTTTTGTCTGAAAAAACATATTGTACTGTACCTCAATCGATTAAAACAACATGTAGAAATAATACAATTTATACGATGCAACAATGCAAATGGTACAACAATACAAATGATATAGTTACAATCAATTAGAAGAATCATCATCAAAATTACAATGATACAAATGACTCCCGGTTCCACAAGCTGGTGGATTGCGTCTTCTCGTTCTTCTACGCAATCCAACATCATCAGGATTTTCCTCATTTGAGTAACCTGGAAAAGTAATAGGTGAAATAACATTCTTTTGTGGTCGCATATCATGAACAAGCTGCTGAGGACCAACATTAAGCAAATTTGTGAAACTTTGTATGTTTGACCAAGATGGAGTCATATAATCCCGTGACCAAACGAATGTAAGTCACCAATCCCCGAATCACTGAAAAATCAGGTTGAGTAGTAGAGGGTCCTGCAGTATTCAACTCAGTTGACGGAACAGTAGTGCCAAACTCACTTGGTTGCCTAACCATATCACTTCCCCACCCGAATGATGACTGATGCGAAAAAGGAGAAGGCGTACTGAAATTTTGTAGGACATTAAATTGCCCGGCAAAAGTATTGTACGGATATGGTTGAAAACCAACGACATTAACTGTAGGTGATATGTTGCGTACAGTTATTCGATTATACCATTGAAAGTAGTCTTCGTCGGTTTGCATTGATCGCCCGTGTCGTACCCCTTTAGCAACATATCTCAACCTACTATTCCGCAACTCAATTGAATTTTGATGATAATCTCTCCAATTTGTGTTTCGATAACTTGTTCTCGTGATATTTAGCAGATCATCGTTGTCGAGGGAGGCCCCTGGAATTGATTGTCGTCTTCTGAATTGTCACATCACCCTATTAGGACGATTCATCTCCACGATGTCAAAGCAAATAAGGGGACAAACACATCGCCATATTATGTTGTCGCATGAATCAATAATCGTCTTTACATCTAAGTCATTCTTATGGTAAACGATCCAATTAAACTGTAAAAAAATGGTTATAATTTAACATTCATTTAATCATAAAAAACTTTAATATTCATTTAATCAGAATTTAAAACTAAACATTCAATTATACCTCATTTTGATTCATACGATCTAGAGAATTCCTTATAATTCTTACAACACGTGTAGGCGAATGTGTGCAACTAAATCCAATTTTCCACATACAATTTAACAAATACAATTACATATCAAAAAATTATAAGAGATATACATGGTTTACCACAATAAATTTTAAATATTATCGTGCACCATATGGAGAAACTAGAATAATATCATCTGGATCAATGGGAGTTACAACTAATGTTAACCCATTTCGGTCGGGGTTAACACATTTAATCATGATCCATGCACATATCTGCTTATAATAATAAAAATAGTTTAACAAAAGTAAAAAAAAAGTTGTGTTAAATAATCACATTACATTATTTATACCTGCAGGATATATAAACGTCCAGCCATTGTAGTCTTCTCTATATGTGTTGTAACAACTCATGGTATAGAAATGCTAAAACTGCACTACCCCAACTATAAGACTTTACATTATCAATATCCCGTAGCAGTTGCAAAAATATGAGTATAGCAGACCCTCCTTGATAGTCAGGGAACAATATCCCTCCAATAATCATTAAAGCTACACAACAGGTATATTTCACAACATCTACTTCTGAACTATAATCATTAACAAGGTTAGACATGCAATGGTCGTGTAGTGCAGTCATAGACAAATGACTACCTTTCAAATGTTTTGATGATGGCACAAATCCCAACAAATCCAAACATATGTGTTTCCATTCATCGACTCTATGTGACACATCTATTCCAGTAACTGCTTCACCATCAATATTTAGATCCCAGATGATCGAAACATCTTGTAACGTGACTGTGAGGCCCGGGGCCGAAGAGGGTGGGGGGTGATCGCCGGTGCCATGAGGTTGCACGGACAATGAGCGGCTCCTGGCAGGCTTCTAAGCGGAGGGAACATGAATGAACCGATTTTACACCGGAAGGAGAGGGATTCCGAGACTGTTCAATTTAATGGACTGTACAGTTGAAGAGGTCTTAAAAGATTTGATATGTACAACTCATACCATGAAGGTGCATCTTCTTTTCGGTAGCTCATCACATAAGAACTCTAAAGTTAAGCGTGCTTGACTTGGGGCAATTCTGGGATGGGTGACCTCCTGGGAAGTTTCCTAGGGTGCGTGTGAGTGAGGACATAAGCACGCTGGAAGACTCGTCCTGGTACAGTGAGGACAGTCGTCGAATCTGGGGCGTTACTGTTGGTATCAGAG
This sequence comes from Primulina huaijiensis, assembly GCF_012295235.1. Lineage (NCBI taxonomy): Eukaryota > Viridiplantae > Streptophyta > Magnoliopsida > Lamiales > Gesneriaceae > Primulina > Primulina huaijiensis. Next base: position 7,377,002 of record NC_133312.1, read on the forward strand.
CTGACCTCTCCTAGTACGGTGTGGGTTTGGGGACGAACCAAGCGGAAGCTGGTGGGCATGTGAGGCCCGGGGCCGAAGAGGGCGGGGGGTGATCGTCGGTACCATGAGGTTGCACGGACAATGAGCGGCTCCTGGCAGGCTTCTAAGCGGAGGGAACATGAATGAACCGATCTTACACCGGAAGGAGAGGGATTCCGAGACTGTTCAATTTAATGGACTGTACAGTTGAAGAGGGCTTAAAAGATTTGATATGTACTACTCATACCATGAAGGTGCATCTTCTTTTCGGTAGCTCATCACATAAGAACTCCAAAGTTAAGCGTGCTTGACTTGGGCAATTCTGGGATGGGTGACCTCCTGGGAAGTTTCCTAGGGTGCGCGTGAGTGAAGACATAAGCACGCTGGAAAGACTCGTCCTGGTACAGTGAGGACAGTCGTCGAATCTGGGACGTTACAGTGACAGTTGCTTCACCACATGTAAAATGAAAAGTGTGTGTCTCGCGTCGCCAACATTCAACAATAGCAGTAATCAAATGATTATAAAAAACTTAAGAGCCACATTCTAAAACTCCATAAAAACCCATACGATTCAAGTATGCAAGTACACGATTGTGTATGTAATTATCAGTGTATAACTTCCAAATCAAATTCTTTGACCTCTTCACTTTGACAATATCATCAATGGTTACGGAAGAAACTGTAGATGACATATGTGTCTCTTGTAAATAGAGGACACTGAGATCTTCTGGACCTCGATTGTCTGTCATTCTGAAATAAGTTGTCGATCTTCTAAACTTCGTTATAAGGTAAGAAATGAGCTCAAGATGCAGTGAGGAAGGGAGGATTTTCGAAAGCCATAGAAAAAAATAAAGAGGAGAGAAAGGAAGGAGGAAGAAGGAGATGAGAATGAAAAGATAAGGTGCGGTGCGGGTGGAGGGAATAGCTCCACGTGGCTGGAGCATCCGTGCTTCGTAAACACATATTCTTTGCAAGAATCCGTGCTTACGAAGCACGGATAATGCTCACGTGGACTTTAAATCCGTGCTTCGTAAGCAAGGATTAAAGTATTTGTGAGAATTTTTTTAAAAAAATTATTTTGAACTAGTTTTTTATTTTTAAATTATTTTAAAAAAAACCCAATCATTCATCTTAAAGCAACAATAATTAAAGTAGGTTCACATGCCCAGAGCCATAGAAAATCATACATACCTCGGTTATTAAAAAATCTCTGAGAATCCTTAGAATGTATCCAAAACTGTATCTTACACACAATAGCCATAGATCGTAATCTAGTTCAACACCAGCAATAATTTCAACCTTTATAATTGTTCTAAAATCATCAAATAAGAAATGAAATGATACAAATTTTATTATGAATAAAGTATCATTTGAACATGATTAAGCTGTCAATACTTAAGCAAATTGAATTAAGTTTTCATCAGCCAGATCTGAACCACTCAAACTATGTTCAGAAGCGCGGGTCGGTTTGGACCTTCCGAAGGTGAGTTCGAATCTTCCGATCTCACTCATACGATGAGGAGTCAAAGCGTCCAATGAGAATCGACACATAATAGTTAGGACATTCCGGACCCAGTATCGGAGCTTCCTATCTCACTCGTCCGAAGAGGAGTCAAAGTGAGCATAAGACATATATCTGAAGCCAGTTCGGAGATTTCGAACCTGAGTTAGGTGCTTCTGAACTCCAACTAAAAATAGTCCATTCGAGATTTATTTAAGTGCACCAATTATATATTTCATCTCTCATTTCTAGTATAAATTATAGGCATTTCTAGTCATTCTCGAAGGTCGTACGCATTGCGCAACACTTACATGGTAGTCGACAAGTCAACTATTGAGCGGCGAAGCTATCTTCCCCAGAGAGTTTTCTACGGATGAAGGTATGGTCCAAAAACCTTAGTTATTTTGGAGGACAAAATATGAGAATTAGAAAGCATGTTTAAAATTACGTGCATAATAGCTATAAAAAAATGTGCAAGTCTGGAAAATTAGTAATGTTACCTTGTTTGTTGTCTAGGATCAATGAGTAGATCTCAAGTATCACAAGGAATGTTTAGAGGTATGTAAATATTGTTTGGAATCGTGTTTTTCGCATACAAGGTGCATCGAAAGATTAAATTTTTTTATTTTATTGCATAAAACACTTGGATGCTTGATGAATCGGTTTGGAGGATAAATCGCTGATCTACAATAGCTCGGTTCTTGAAATATTGAACACCGATGAATTAAATCGAGTTTGATTTTCAAACCAAGCGGAAGACAATCGAAATAATCCTTCGTAGAAACCAATCAAACATTTTGTAAATTATTTAAAATATATGCAAGTTGAATGAGTAAAAATATTTTGGTTGAAGCATTTTATCAAACACTTTGGATGCAATATTTTGGTATTTGAAGAACACATAAAATTATTCAACAATGCATCTTCAAAACAGTGGAAATAATAAATAAATAGACACAAATTTTTTTATAGATGTTCGGAGACTTCAAATGCTTCTACGTCAGCCCTTTTTTCTCTTGGGAATGATTCACTAGACTCTTTGATTTATACAACTCTTTGTACAAACCCACTCAGATTAGGACTTAAACTACTGCCTAACTGAACTCCTAGCTCTCAAGATTGTAGGCAGCACCTCACAATCAACATATTGTTTAATGTCTCATATGCAAAGACTACATACACAAGTTTATTGTCTTTGTGCAAGACTCACCCAACTAATCTTTGAAGTTCAACTCTCTTGTATATGTGTGAGTGATTGTGTGTGAGGAATTTATCAGTTACAATGTACATCTCAAATGTATCCTCACACAAGAGCTTGTGTTCTCAACTAGCTGATTTCTTCATGCTAACTGACCATACTTTGAATCTTCTTCAAAAGCACTTGTTTAATTTTCAAGATGTTTTATTTATAAGCTCCAACAATGATATGTACGTTAGACACAAAAATATGACCGTTTGGAAAGTTTATGTACTGTTTCTGAAATTGCAACGGTCAAATTCTTCTTGCTGGACATTTTCTCGAGTGGTCAACGCTGGTCAACTATTTCAGTTCAATTGGTTCAGTTCAGTTCAGTTGGTCAGCTGCTGGTTCAGTTTAGTTCAGTTGGTTAGCAGCTGGTTCGGTTCGGTTCAGTTCAGTTCAGTTGGTCAGATGCTGGTTCAATTCAGTTTCAGCTGGTGTGATGAAATCAGCCTAGATGATTTAAGTTTGTACAAAATCAGTAGCTTCATTATCATTTATCAGTATCTTAAACTTCGATTCAGACTTTGAATTCTAAAGATGATTTGTAGATCATTGTCGTATCTTTCCAACGCATACTGAATCACTTTATTCAAATAACCGAGCTGAGAGATATGACTAAAATACAGCAATTTCTCATACCCAATTGATTGCCGTTTTCGTGCAATCAGTTTGGTAATTCAGCGATCAGTTAGACCTTGATAACATCCGAATTTGTCCAACTTACGTGAAATACGACTTGTTTCAAATTGTGTTTTCTGATCATTCATGTTAGCGGATTGTCATTTGAATCATCCAACAGAGAGATATCGTCAAAATACCAAAGCTTGCCAGAAATTCGGTTTGTGCAGAATTCAGTTTCAGTTTGCTTCTTGAGCTAATAACTTCACACTTGAGTAAATATGTTAGAAACACAATAACAAGTTTTTTTAACATCAAAATCAAGAATGCGAACATGAAATGTTCTAACAATCTCCTTCTTTTTGATGATCACAAAACTTGGATAAACAATCTATTTAACTAACATATTCCTCTCCCTTTTTGTGTGAATCAAAATATCATATTTTCAAAATATTTTAAGCACAAAATTTTCTCCCTCTCAATATTTAAAAATAATCTCTCCATTAAAATTTTAACGAGTTCTCCCCCTATATTTCAGAAATTTTGAAAATTATAAAAGAAGAGGGATAACTAACCAATTTTTTCCATGGCTCATTTTCTGCTGCAGCACATATGCTCTGCTTTCAACGAATAAATTGTTTTTTTCTCAAGCATAAATAGGCTGAAAATTTTATTCCACTGTAATCTTCTATGAGTCTAGTTTGCAACGCAAAAAGCGGTTTGTCATTTGGACACTCGAGCAAGGAGATATGCCATTTTTCCCATGGTCGCTGCAAGCTGCACGAAAATTCAGTTTTGCATATATATGCTTAAAAAATCTGAAATTTTTGAATTTTAAACATCAAAATCAGTTTCAATGTTCTTTCAAGAACAACCCGCTCTGATACCCATTGATGGATCGGTTTTGGGGATAAATCGTTGATCTACAATAGCTCGGTTCTTGAAATATGGAACACCGATGAATTAAATCGAGTTTGGTTTTCAAAACAAATGGAAGAAACTCGAAATAATCCTTCGTAGAACCGAATAAACATTTTGTAAAGCATTTAAAATATATGCAAGTTGAATGAGTAAAAATATTTTGGTTGAAGCATTTTATCAAACACTTTGGATGCAATATTTTGGTATTTGAAGAACACATAAAATGCTTCAACAATGCATCTTCAAAATAGTGGAAATAATAAGTAATGCAATAAATAAATAGACACGAAATTTTTTTATGGATGTTTGGAGACTTCAAATGCTCCTACGTTACCCCTTCTTCCCCTTGGGAAGGATTAATTAGAAGACTTTGATTTATACAACTCTTTGTACAAACCCACTCAGCTTAGGACTTACACTACTGCCTAACTGAACTCCTAGCTCTCAATATTGTAGGCAGCACCTCACAATCAGCATATTGTTAAATGTCTCATATGCAAAGACTACATACACAAGTTTATTGTCTTTGTACAAGACTCACCCAACTATTCAACTCTCTTGTATATGTGTGAGCGATTGTGTGTTAGGAATTTATCAGTTACATTGTACATCTCAAATGTATCCTCACACAAGGGCTTGTGCTCTCAACTAGCTGATTTCTTCATGATTACTGCCCATATTTTGAATCTTCTTCAAAAGCTCTTGTTTGATCTTCAAGATGTTGTATTTATAAGCCCCAACAATGATATATACGTTAGACACGAGAATATGACCGTCTGGAAATTTTCTGTACTGTTTCTGAAATTGCAACGGTCAAATTCTTCTTGCTGGACATTTTCTCGAGTGGTCAACTGGTTCAGTTCAACGTGTCTGGTTCAGTTCAGTTCAGGTGGTCAGCTGCTAGTTCAGTTCAGCTGGTCAACTGCTGGTTTAGTTCAGTTCAGTTGGTCAGCAGCTGGTTCAGTTCAGTTGGTCAGCTACTGGTTCAGTTCAGTTTCAGCTGGTGTGCTGAAATCAGCCTAGCTGATTTCAGTTTGTACAGAATCAGTAGCCTCATCGTCATTTATCAGCATCTTAAGCTTCGATTCAAACTTTGATTTTTGAAAATGATTTGTATATCATCGTCTTATCTTTCCCACGCATACTGAATCGCTTCATTTCAATAACCGAGCTGAGAGATATGACTAAAATACCGCAACTGCTCATTCCAACTATTCTAAGATCCACGGAGATAGCACTTCTTGTAAATTCGCATGAACGAATCTTCTCTTCTTGATCTCAAAGTGAACTCCTCAATTAGGTCCATGATTGGATTCCAAATCCTGTAACTCGATTTCACTAGAAAACAAGTGGATTTTTCCTTGAAATGAAGAACAAAGATTGTACACAAAATCCCTAAAATATAGGAGAGATATTTCGGCAATCCCTCGCAATATTTGGGCGAAAATTTAGAAATTCAAGAGTTGATGTTGTCTCAAAAATAGGATCACGTAGCCTATTTATAGATACGTAACCAACCCATGTAGGGCACCTACTAGTTTGATTGGGTTAGGACTTGTACACTCCAACTTTCTCAAATTAGGATTTGTACACTTCAAGTCAATCAAAACTCTCCAAATGTATTAGAACCAACTTTTGATTCATTTCAGAATGTCAATCGATGATCTGATATCACATATGTGACGAATATAAATAGTTTGTTATTATAATTGTAATGCCCAAATTCTGTACACGTATAACCCATTCATTTATTTAATTATTAAATCATTTGATTAATTGATTTTTTTACCATGCATGATTTATTTAAATGCATTATTTTAAATTACTTATGTTATATGATGCACGTTAAAATATTTTTCAAGTTTCATGTTTCAGGCGATTATTCGAGGTGGGATTGAGGAAAAGAACCGGTGACAATTTTGGACAATTTTAATGGAGTATTTTATTTTGAAGTTAAGGTTGGGGCATTTTAACTAATTTATTCAGTTTAGCATTTTTTTTAAAAGCCTTATTTATGTATTTATTGATTTAAGAGTTTAAAGCTTTTAAAATTAGCATTTTTGGGTGTGTTATTTTGATTTAAGAGTTTGTTTAAAATTAATGTGGGTTGAACTTTTTATTAGCATTTTAATTAGTTGTTTTAGTAAAAATCTCTCCTAATTAAAAACCCACACACACGTTACACACACTCACACACACTTACACGTTTTTACACACACTAAAACACACAACACACTCTACACATCTTATTTTCATATTCTTTTTTTAAAAAGAAAGAAAACCTAGAGTTCTCCTTCGCAAGAGTAGCAGCAGCCCCTCCCCTATATTTCCCAGCAAATTTCGTTGATTTTCTTCAAAGAAAATCGAGCCACCATCGTCCCGGATCAAGCCTCGCATCGTTCCCGCGTCGGTATCGTCGTTTCTGTATTTTAATCATCAAAAAGCACGTATATTTTGTTTCTTTCTGCGTCGATCATGTCATAGTATGCGTTGCGATGTATTTTGTATGAAAATCATGTGTATGTTGTGTAGAAGTTAGAGAAATCATGTTTAGATCAAGTTTGAAAGGATTTTTGGATCACAAATCACAATTTTGCTGTCTTTTTAAATACTGCGATTTTTCGGTCGTGATTTTGAGAAAACGTTCAATACAAAAATCGTAGAAATTTTTGATACCTTCAATTTGAAATAAAATTCAAAAATTTTGGGTAAATATTGAGTGAGTTATGACCGTTTTTGTGGGACTGCTCAAACTGCGTTTTCCGAAAAATATGTTATTGATGAATTCTTGAAGTTTTATTATTGCAGGCTTCGTTGGGGATCGACGGGTGATCGCTGCTGCATATAAGTATATTGTTAAGGATGTTGGGATGGTTATTGACGTTTCGTTTTGTGTCGTTAGGCACTTGTGAGGACGAGTAGTCGTAAAAACTATTTTGGTGTCAAAATTTGAGGTTATGGGTTTTATTGTATTGCGTGAGGTGCGTCGTTTCTTTGGGAACGTTTGGGACGTTTTTACGAAGTCGAGTCAGTGTCATAGTGTCCTAAGATGAGTCTCGATGGATTGGTTAAAGAATAGTATTATTGAGTTAGGAGTATTAAGATGCAAGTCGCGGAGTCCAGTAGACTCGGCACCTGAGCGGTAATTTCTTACCGCCCGAGCGCCACCTTCACTGTTGAGAGTGTCATTTTTGTAAGCTCGGCGCCCGAGCGGTAATGTTTTTCTGCCCGAGCACCACTCTTTCTGTTCGAGTGCAGGTCTCCAGAAGACCTGGCGCTTGAGCGGTAACATATTACCGCCCGAGCGCCACCCCATCTGTGAGAATGTTTGGTTTCCACTTATGTTCAAGTTCAAATAGTGAGTTCATGTCTTTTATTGTTGGGAAATGTTCACACGTCATCTTAGAGTGTGTTTCGGGGTTTGATGTCATGGTTAGTACGATTAAACGAGGTCAAGTCCCGAGTGATCTAGAATGTCATAAGCTACTTATTCACTTTGGTGGTGAGCTTGAGTACCTAAGTCTAAGTTATGCAAGTTAAGTATCTTAAAATCATGTTAGTCTGTGAAGCAGCGGCCCCAAAGCGAGCTTCAACGAATCCCTCAACGCCAAGTAAGTATGTTCGACGTGCAAAAGAAATATTTTCAAGTTTTTGAGGTATGCTAACTGTCTTGTGACCAAATTATGTATGGGGTTGGAAAGCGTTAAATCATGAACGGGGACCAAACCACCCCGTTAAATTATGAATGGGATTAGATCAGGATTGGAAAGCGTTAAAGCATGAACGGGGACCAATCCACCTGTTAAAGAACGAACGGGGATCTCATGTATGTGGCAGTGGATACGTCCCTGTCAGCCCAGTACTGTGGTTTGTCTGATCAGGCATTTATTACGTATGGGTCACTTGCTTTGAAACATGCCTCTACGAAAAATGATGAATTTATGTATATTCAAGTACGTTCTAGTATGCAGCATGTTTGAGAAAAGTTTTCACGTTATGGCACGTCTATGTTGTGTAAGCATGTTCCAGTTCATTTCAAGTTCAAGTATGTATGTCCTATTTTGAAGTTGCATGTGGTTTTATTATGTATTATTTGTTACTATCAGTTTATGAGTGTTGAGTCTTTAGACTCAGTAGACTTGATCGATGCAGGTGAAGATGTTTACGAGGAGGCTGGAGGTGGGGACCAAGGAGCAGGCTTGGACTGAGCGGGAGGCTAGACCCGAGGACCGTCCAAGTTTTAATGACATTTGAACTGTTTAAATACTTCGATTTATGTTACTGTTTTGATGACCTTGCAAATACTTTTGGCAAACATTGTTTTGAGATCTTCCGTTGCAACTATTTTTGAGACGTACAGTTTACTTTATCAAAATTTGAAGGTTCACGATTTATTTAAGTAGTAAAAGTACGGTACGTTACAGTTGGTATCAGAGCGGTGTTCTTGTAAAGAGTTACGCTTACTGCCAGTGGCAAGAAGCTCACGAAGTCACACCTCAAGTCTGTAAGTTTTAAAGTTTTGCATTATGTATGTAGTAAGCATTGAATCATGATTTCTGCATGTCCATGTTTTTAATTCAAATTACGTGCATCTTATAATATTAGTATCATGTTCATGCATATTGGGTTTACGTGGTGGGTAAATTGTTGGAACAGTATGCCTCCCAGACGTGTGATTAACCGCGAAGCTAGAGAGGAGAACCGAGAGGCCCGAGAGGAGGAGAGGGTCACTCCTCCTCGTCCACCTCCGGATATGCAGGCACAGATGCTTGCAGGTATGACGCAGTTCTTCGCGCAGTTTGCGGGGAACCAGGCTGCAGCGAATGCAGGGGCAAGGCCCAGACCTGAAGCGGTGTATGAGAGGTTTCAGAGGATGAATCATAAGGAGTTTTCGGGAACTACGGACCCGATGGTGGCAGATGGATGGATTAAGTCCATCGAAGTGATATTTGATTTCATGGAGCTGCAGGATGCAGACCGAGTCCGTTGTGCCATATTTCTTCTAGCAGGGGATGCCAGGCGTTGGTGGGATAGTGCGTCGGTGGCAGTTAATTTGCCGACTTTGTCTTGGAATGGGTTTAAGGAAATATGCTTCGCCAAGTACTTCACTGAGGAAGTACTGTAGAGCCCGTAACTTAGACTACGTATAAGTCATGCATAATTCTAGCATTTAAATTAAAATGATATTTATTGCATGAGTATTTAAATTTAATTATTTTCCGTAGCAGTTTAATTTTTAGTATTTCAGTTAGTTCAGTGAGGCCGGACTGGAGTTGGAGTTTTGAGATAAAATTTAAGATTCAGAAAACATTTTCAGGATTTATTTTAGCTAGCAAGTAAGTTAATTTAAGTTAATATGAAGGTTTAAGGAATTATTTATACAACTTGAGGTGAGAAGAAAATTAGTTCATTTAAGTTCCAATAATTAAGGGGTTAATTCACTAAATTATTTAAAAGATAGGTAAGGCTTTTAAGGGATAAAAATTTACTAAATAAGCAACATTTTCCCCTTCATTTTATTGTTGAATTTCGGCCCCCTAGATGATTAAGTACTGCCTTGCCAATTCATCATCTTTGACCCATTCTTTGTTAAGTTTAGCATGCTAACCTTATAATTATTAATTCACCCTAATTAATTAATTAATAAGCCATATCCTAACCTATTCCTAGCCTAGAATAATCGGCCACCACCTCCAACAAGACACCCAACAAATGTTTGATAGCCATCAAAAATTCAAAATTCAAAATGGTGGAGACTTGGTCTTGATTTGTTCCCTATATTTTGCACCCATTCCCTCACTCCCCTAACCAATATTATTCCCTCCTCTCCACCAAAATTCAGTGCCATTTCACAGCCATAAAACCGTGAGGTTCATAGCTTAAAAGAAGAGAGAAAAATCGAAAGCAAGGAAGCAAGAAAAGAAAGTGCTCCACCTCCTCCGAGCCGTATCGTCTCATTCTTTTGTTTTTCTTTCAAACGAAACCAGGCATGCATATATTCTTCCTTGACTCTTCAATCAAGTCCTATTATCATTTATTTTCATTGCATGAACATCATTTCCATGGCAAAAACCGAAACACACCAAGAAATTTCAGAAAAATAAACATGCAGATTTCGGCCCCTCCATTTCAAGCTTCACGGTTTCATTTGTTTTGATGGTTTCAGGTGTTGGTTCGATTCCAGGCTTCCAAGGCAACATCTAGACATGTAATAGGATGCATTAGGACCAAGTTGGTCCATTCATGTCACCCCATGAACACTGGAAGTCGAGAAAATGACAGCAACTCACCATTTGTGCCCATATGAGTTTCGAAAATTCAGTTTGCTGTCAAAGGGAAAAGTTTCTGATCATGGCTGCCCAAAAGGCCTATAGCCATGGTTAGAACACTTCCCTAGTATGTCTAAGACGCGACTAAGTCTCCCTTTTGGATGCTTGGTCCATGGTGAATCGGTTTTTACAAAATAAAACAAGAACAGCCCCTTTTCCCCTTCGGCCTTCACATTTTACAGCAAGTATGGTTCGAGTTTGGTGGAATAGTATGGATCTTGGTTGGCCTATGGCCCTTAGCCATGGTTCATACCATGCCCCTAGATTTCTAGATTGTGTCATTGTCAATCAAATGGCCACTGGAACGATCTGTGACAGTAAAACAAGAGCAACGGCCCGATGTGCAGAATTGGTGCTCGGGTAGGACTTTTCGGATTGTTGCTGGAATATTTCGAATTGTGGCTGGCCTAGGGCCCTTAACCATGATTCAAATCATTCCTTGGGATGTTGGTAAGAGTCTCTGGTCGGTGGTTCAAGCCCCAATGGCCGGTAGTCTCGAAAACGACACAAGAAATGCGATTGCACAGCTGCTGTAATTTGACAGCAAGTGGTGCTGTTGTTCTCAGGCGTGTTTCGAGTTCTCTGTTGGCTTTTAGCCTATGGCCTTGGACCAGAAAGTGCCTCATCAAGTTAGGAAGGTCATGTTTTTAGCCGTTTGCGATTCGGATCATTTTTGAGGTCGTACGAGAATTTACGGTGCGATGTGCCAAATTGACTCTCGAAAGAGCGTTTCATGTTTTGGCCTCCATTCACCTAGATTTCGGCCCTCACCATTTTTGGAGCATTATTTCATCATTTTAAGCGTATTTTAATCATGAATATATGACGGTTCAGTGTTGGTTCGGCTTGGTTCGGGGTCATGATTAAATACGGAGTCGTTGGACGTAATTGTCGCATTNTTCAGGGACCACTTGCGTAGACCATAATCTCACCAGAAAATTATTACAGTTATTTCATGACAGGGCTCCAAGGAGCAAACATTTTCATTATGATTTTCAGTTCAGTTATGCACGTATTATAATTGCTCACGACAAGTTATTTTCACATTATGCCTCATGACATGATATTTTTATCCCATGCAAAACTTTACTATTTATTTACTTGTTATTTACGATATATGCATGTTGAGTCTTTAGACTCACTAGACTTGATTGTTGTAGGTGCTGATGATGATGTCGGGATCGAGGGAGGGGACCAGTGAGCCAGCTCGAGTCAGCAGTAGTAGGACCCGAGGACCTCAGTTCAGCATTTTTTATTATTTGATTGCTCAGACATTTTTATATATTGTTGGATAAATTTTTAACTGTTGTTTCGAAAAATGTTAATTTCTTCCGCTGCCACTTTGAACATCAAACTTTATTTATCAGTTCAACTACGAATGGGGCAATTTTATTTATTTAAAAAGAAAAATTTTAAATTATCCGCAATTTTTCAAGCACGGATTTTTAGGCCCCTACAGCTGGTATCAGAGCAATGATTCTGTATAGGGTTGTACTACTACTGACCTCGAGAAGCTCACAAAGTCACGTCTTCGGTCTGTAAGTTTCATTTATGCATTTTTATTTAAAGCATGAATTAGTTTCAGCAGCATGATTTCATGAGATATTTGCGCCCATATTTTTATTCTTCAGTATTTAAATGTAAATAAATTATGGAATTATGCATGTTAGTTAAGTATGGGTTATGTATGAAACAGTATGGCCCCTAGACGCATCCTCGAGCGTACGAGAGTGGATGAGCCTCGCCAGGAGGACCGAGATGAGCAGAGGCAGGAGAGGTACGGACCTCCACCCCCTCCTCCAGATATGAATGCCCAGATGCTTGCTGGGATGACGCAGTTCTTCGCACAGTTTGCGGGGAACAAAGGAGTTTTCAGGGACGTTGGACCCCATGATTGCTGAGAGATGGATCAACTCCCTCGAGGTTATCTTCGAGTTTATGGAGCTTGGAGATTCAGATCGAGTTCGTTGTGCTTCTTATCTGTTCGGAGGAGATGCCCGCCTATGGTGGGAAGAAGCTTCAGCAGCCCTTAACTTGGCTACACTGTCATGGGTGCGATTTACGGAGGTGTTTTACTCCAAGTATTTCACGGATGAGGTGCGTTCGTGTCTGACCAGGGAGTTCATGACCCTGAGGCAAGGGGAGCTGACTGTTACGGAGTTCATCCGTAAATTTGAGAGGGGCTGTCACTTTGTGCCCTTGATTGCGAACGATGCCAGTTCCAAGCTGAGGCACTTTCTGGATAGACTGCGACCGATCTTACGCCGTGATGTTAGGGTTGCTGGCCCTACTACCTTTGAGGTTGCCGTATATAGAGCTCTGGCTGCAGAGCAGGATCTGATCGATATAGAGAGGGATCGCTTGGGAAAGCGACCAGTTCAAGTACCACACCGCCCTCCTCCTCCTCAGCAGCACCAGCATCAGCATAAGAGGCCGTATCACGGCCCGCCCAGGAACAGAGGCGGACCTCAGCAGCATCAGCAGCAGCAGCAGCAGGGACGTGCCGTCCCGAGGACTTTTGAGCACCCAGTCTGTCCCAAGTGCTCACGTCGCGACCCAGGAGTATGCATGTTTGGTTCAGGGAAATGTTATAAGTGTGGCAGCACGGACCACATGATGCCACAGTGCCCCCGGAAGAATCTGCCTACCCAAGGCAGGGTTTTCGCTCACCATGCTGCGGAGACGAATCCCGATACCATGTTGATGACAGGTACCTTACAGCTTTAAGTTTATATTTGTGCATTCCAATGTTTTGGGAATCGGGATTAAGATTTTGAACTTAGAATTGCAATAGGATTGCATGCTCTACTCAGTATTATTTTCGGGATTTAGTTAGGAGAATTGTGACCTTTGCATGTCTATAAGCTTAGCTCTTATGATTATTTTGGTTCAGCTTAATGTTCCGAACTTTCAGGGAGAATTTTCATAGCTGGCTCAGCTACCAAAGCCCTGATAGATTCAGGGGCTACCCACTCATTTATCTCAGAGGTCTTTGCATACTTTCTCAATGTTAAGACCATCGGGCTAGATGTAGCCTATTCAGTATCGTTGCCTTCGGGAGAGGAGATCACAGCCACCAACGTGATCCGTGACATAGACCTTGAGCTGCATGGAAATCTTGTGTATGCGGATCTGATCTTATTGCCGCTGCCAGAGTTTGACATCATATTGGGCATGGACTGGCTACTGCGGAACAGAGTTTTGATCGACTTTCAGCGGAGATCCATTTTAGTCCGACCACCTGGAATGACTCAGTTCTTATTTGAGCCGGACATGTACTTTCCTTTACCGCGCATTATTCCTTATGTCCAGGCTAGGAAGCTCATGCATAGAGGGTGTCGGGCATTTTTAGCAACTTTTATATCTGTCCCCGAGACACCCAGTCAGCCAGCCGCAGATGTTCCGGTTGTTAGAGACTTCTTAGATGTTTTTCCTGAGGACGTCTCTGGTATGCCATCTGAGAGAGAGGTGGAGTTTTCTATCGAGCTTATGCCAGGTACGGCTCCGATCTCCAAAGCACCGTACCGACTTGCACCAACAGAGATGGCAGAGCTTAAGAAGCAGATTCAGGAACTTCTTGATAAGGAGTTCATCCGCCCGTGTTTCTCACCTTGGGGCGCGCCGATTTTATTTGTGAAGAAGAAGGATGGCACAATGAGGCTTTGTATTGACTACCGGGAGTTGAACAGGGTTACAGTGAAGAATAAATACCCACTTCCGAGGATTGAGGATCTGTTTGACCAGTTGCAGGGAGCTTCAATTTTGTCCAAGATAGATTTGCGTTCAGGTTATCACCAGTTGAGGGTGAGATACGCCGATATTTCGAAGACAGCTTTCAGGACTCGTTATGGCCACTACGAGTCCCTTGTGATGCCGTTCAGTTTGACGAATGCGCCAGCAATTTTCATGGATCTCATGAATCGCGTATTCCAGCCGTACCTCGATCAGTTTGTGATAGTGTTCATAGACGACATCTTTGTCTACTCCAAGAATCAGGAGGATCACAGCAGACATCTGACCATAGTGTTGCAAACATTGCAGAAGCACAAATTATTCGCAAAGTTCAGTAAATGCGAATTCTGGTTGGAGAAGGTGGCGTTCTTAGGCCACATTATTTCTAGCAGTGGCATTGAGGTAGACCCAGCGAAAGTTGCAGCAGTCAGAGATTGGGTTGTGCCGCAGAATGCATCAGAGATCCGCAGTTTTCTTGGCTTAGCAGGATACTACCGGAAGTTCATTAAGGGATTTTCCTCGNCATGGGAAGGTGATAGCTTATGCTTCTAGACAGCTGAAAACTCATGAGAAGAACTACCCTACCCATGATTTAGAGTTGGCCGCCGTAGTTTTTGCCTTGAAGATTTGGAGGCACTATCTGTATGGAGAGAAGTGCCAGATCTTTACCGACCACAAGAGCCTCAAGTATTTCTTTACGCAGAAGGAGCTGAACATGCGTCAGAGGCGTTGGTTGGAGCTTGTGAAAGACTACGATTGTGACATTAGCTACCACCCGGGTAAGGCTAATGTAGTTGCAGATGCACTGAGCAGAAAAGTTGCAGTGATGGCTCATTTGGCAGTTTCGAGACCTCTTCAGTTTGAGATGCAGAGGTTTGATCTTGAGACTTATCCTCGAGGTAGAGTTCCCCGTCTATCTACCTTGACCATTCAGTCTTCCCTTCTTGACCGTATTCGCAGTGGTCAGGCAGCAGATGAGCAGTTGGCCAAGTGGAAGCAGAGAGATGAGGCCAAGGGCAGTGTTTTGTATTCAGTCAGCGACGGCATAGTGAGATACCGAGACAGGATATGGGTTCCTAGCAGTGATTCTATCCGAGCAGACATCTTATCATAGGCCCATATGTCTCCGTACTCTATTCATCCAGGGAGTACGAAGATGTACAAAGATCTGCAGCTATTGTATTGGTGGCCTGTATGAAGAAGGACATCAGACGGTTTGTTTCCGAGTGTCTGACTTGTCAGTTAGTGAAGGCAGAGCATCAGAGACCAGCAGGGTTGCTCAAGCCTCTTCCTATTCCCGAGTGGAAGTGGGAGAATGTTACCATGGACTTTGTGACCGGATTGCCAAAGTCAGCCAGAGGATCGAATGCCATATGGGTGATTGTAGATCGTCTTACCAAATCAGCGCACTTCTTGCCTATTAAGACGACATTCACCATGGTTCAGTATGGAGAGTTGTATATCCGAGGGATAGTCTGACTTCATGGTATTCCAGTTTCTATCGTATCTGACAGAGATCCCAAATTTACTTCCTCGTTTTGGAAGAGTTTGCATTCGACTATGGGGACGAAGTTGCTGTTTAGCACAGCTTTTCATCCGCAGACAGATGGGCAGTCAGAGCGAGTCATTCGGATTTTGAAGGATCTTCTCCGAGCTTGCGTCATTGATTTCTCAGAGAGTTGGGAGTCGAACTTACCGTTGGTAGAGTTCACCTATAACAACAGCTTTCAGTCGTCTATAGGAATGGCTCCGTATGAGGCTTTGTATGGCCGTAAGTGTAGATCTCGTTGTTCGTGGGATCATGAAGGAGAGAGAGCAGAGTTGGGTCCAGAGATTATTCAGCAGACTGTTGATGTAGTAGCTCGGATCCGTGATAGGATGAGGACTGCTCAGAGTCGCCAGAAGAGCCATGCAGATCAGAGAAGGAGAGAGTTAGAGTTTGCTGTCGGCGACCATGTCTTTGTGAAGGTGGCACCTATGAAGGGTGTCATGAGATTTGGGAAGAAAGGGAAGCTCAGCCCGAGATTTATTAGACCATTTGAGATCCTTGACAGGGTTGGGACGTTAGCTTATCGTGTTGCTCTTCTGCCGAATCTGGCCGGAGTACAACTGTGTTCCACGTCTCCATGCTGAGAAAGTATATGGCGAATCCTTCGAATGTGCTGACTTTTGAGCCGTTGCATCTCACTCCGAACCTATCTTATGAGGAGAGACTAGTGCAGATCCTAGACAGGCAGGAGAAGAAGCTTCGGAACAAGCTGGTTAGGCGAGTCAAAGTCAAATGGCTTAACCATTCAGAGGAGGAAGCGACGTGGGAGTCGGAGCCAGAGATAAGGAGTCGGTACCCCGAGCTAATCGGTGAGTCTTAATTTCGAGGACGAAATTTCTTTTAAGGGGAGAAGGATTGTAGAGCCCATAACTTAGACTACGTATAAGCCATGCATAATTATAGTATTTAAATTAAAATGATATTTATTGCATGAGTATTTAAATTTAATTATTTTCCGTAGCAGTTTAATTTTTAGCATTTCAGTTAGTTCAGTGAGGCCGGACTGGAGTTGGAGCTTTGAGATAAAATTTAAGATTCAGAAAACATTTCCAGGATTTATTTTAGCTAGCAAGTAAGTTAATTTAAGTTAATATGAAGGTTTAAGGAATTATTTATACAACTTGAGGTGATAAGAAAATTAGTTCATTTAAGTTCCAATAATTAAGGGGTTAATTCACTAAATTATTTACAAGATAGGTAAGGCTTTTAAGGGATAAAAATTTACTAAATAAGCAACATTTTCCCCTTCATTTTATTGTTGAATTTCGGCCCCCTAGATGATTAAGTACTGCCTTGCCAATTCATCATCTTTGACCCATTCTTTGTTAAGTTTAGCATGCTAACCTTTTAATTATTAATTCAGCCTAATTAATTAATCAATAAGCCATATCCTAACCTATTCCTAGCCTAGAATAATCGGCCACCACCTCCAACAAGACACCCAACAAATGTTTGATAGCCATCAAAAATTCAAAATTCAAAATGGTGGAGACTTGGTCTTGATTTGTTCCCTATATTTTGCACCCATTCCCTCCCTCCCCTAACCAATATTATTCCCCCCTCTCCACCGAAATCCAGAGCCATTTCAGAGCCATAAAACCGTGAGGTTCATAGCTTAAAAGAAGAGAGAAAAATCGAAAGCAAGGAAGCAAGAAAATAAAGTGCTCCACCTCCTCCGCGCCGTATCGTCTCATTCTTTCGTTTTTCTTTCAAACGAAACAAGGCATGCATATATTCTTCCTTGACTCTTTAATCAAGTCCTATTATCATTTATTTTCATTGCATGAACATCATTTCCATGGCAAAACCCGAAACACACCAAGAATTTTCAGAAAAATAAACATGCAGATTTCGGCCCCTCCATTTCAAGCTTCACGGTTTCATTTGTTTTGATGGTTTCATGTATTGGTTCGATTCCAGGCTTCCAAGGCGACATCTAGACATGTAATAGGATGCATTAGGACCAAGTTGGTCCATTCATGTCACCCCATGAACACTGGAAGTTGAGAAAAAGACAGCAACTCCCCATTTGTGCCCATATGAGTTTTGAAAATTCAGTTTGCTGTCAAAGGGAAAAGTTTCTGATCATGGATGCCCAAAAGGCCTATAGCCATGGTTAGAACACTTCCCTAGTATGTCAAAGACGTGACTAAGTCGCCCTTTTGGAGGCTTGGTCCATGGTGAATCAGTTTTTACAAAATAAAACAAGAACAGCCCCTTTCCCCCTTCGGCCTTCACATTTTAGAGCAATATGGTTCGAGTTTGGTGGAATGGTATGGATCTTGGTTGGCCTTTGGCCCTTAGCCACGGTTCATACCATGCCCCTAGATGTCTAGATCGAGTCATGGTCAATCAAATGGCCACTGGAACGATCTGTGACAGTAAAACAAGAGCAACGGCCCGACGTGCAGAATTGGTGCTCGGGTAGGACTTTTCGGATTGTTGCTGGAATATTTCGAATTGTGGCTGGCCTAGGGCCCTTAGCCATGGTTCAAATCATTCCTTGGGATGTTGGTAAGAGTCTCTGGTCGGTGGTTCAAGCCCCAATGGCCGGTAGTCTCGAAAACGACACAAGAAATGCGATTGCACAGCTGCTGTAATTTGACAGCAAGTGGTGCTGTTGTTCTCAGGCGTGTTTCGAGTTCTCTGTTGGCTTTTAGCCTATGGCCTTGGACCAGAAAGTGCCTCATTGAGTTAGGAAGGTCATGTTTTTAGCCGTTTGCGATTCGGATCATTTGGAGGTCGTACGAGAATTTACGGTGCGATGTGCCAAATTGACTCTCGAAAGAGCGTTTCATGTTTTGGCCTCCATTCACCTAGATTTCGGCCCTCACCATTTTTGGAGCATTATTTCATCATTTTAAGCGTATTTTAATCATGACTATATGACGGTTCAGTGTTGGTTCGTCTTGGTTCGAGGTCATGATTAAATACGGAGTCGTTGGACGTAATTGTCGCATTTTCGGATTTAATTGCATAGTTGGACATTATACAGCTATTGCATATTTTTCATGACACATTTAGGTTGCAGCGAGCCTGGGAGCGATCCAGTCCAATCAGTAAAATTATGACATGATATTTAATTATGTTAATTAATTATATTACGTGCAAAAAAAATACAAATTTTGAGATTTATGCGATATTGCTTGTGGTCACTTTACTATCATGATTAAGTCCGGTCGCCAGTTACCGGCCCGGTCGCCAGTTACCGGTCAGTTCAGTTGTTTCTCCCAGTATACTGTGGCAGTAGTCTGATCAGACATACATTATTAAGTCCGGTCGCTAGTTACCGGCCCGGTCACCAGTTACCGGTCAGTTCAGTTCTGTTCAATTCAGGGACCACTTGCGTAGACCATAATCTCACCAGAAAATTATTACAGTTATTTCATGACATGGCTCCAAGGAGCAAACATTTTCATTATGATTTTCAGTTCAGTTATGCACGTATTATAATTGCTCACGACAAGTTATTTTCACATTATGCCTCATGACATGATATTTTCATCCCATGCAAAACTTTACTATTTATTTACTTGTTATTTACGATATATGCATGTTGAGTCTTTAGACTCACTAGACTTGATTGTTGTAGGTGCTGATGATGATGTCGGGATCGAGGGAGGGGACCAGTGAGCCAGCTCGAGTCGGCAGTAGTAGGACGCGAGGACCTCAGTTCAGCATTTTTTATTATTTGATTGCTCAGACATTTTTATATTTTGTTGGATAAATTTTTAACTGTTGTTTCGAAAAATGTTAATTTCTTCCGCTGCCACTTTGAACATCAAATTTTATTTATCAGTTCAACTACGAATGGGGCAATTTTATTTATTTGAAAAGAAAATTTTTAAATTATCCGCAATTTTTCAAGCACGGATTTTTAGGCCCCTACAAGTACGATCCAAACTTACCAGAGAGTTCATGTCTCTGCGACAGGGAGACAGCAGCGTGGCAGACTTCGTCCGGAAGTTTGAGAAGGAGTGTTACTTTGTGCCCCTGATAGCTAATGATGTTCGAGAGAAGTTGAGGCATTTTATGGATGGATTGCGTCCGGTCTTGCGCCGTGACGTTCGAGTTGCTGTTCCTGCTACTTACTCAGTTGCCGTATCAAGAGCTTTGGCGGCAGAGCAAAATCAGAGGGATATTGAGGCTGACAGGCAGGGGAAGAAGCCTTATCAAGGATTACCGAAAGGCAAGGGTCCTATACAGCAGCAGAAGGTGCCTCAGATACCTGGGAATTTTCCAGTGTGTCCTAAATGCAATCGCCAGCATCCGGGAGAGTGTTTATACGGATCAGGCAAGTGCTTTAAATGTGGAGCAAGTGACCACATGTTGACGGAGTGCCCACAATGGAAGCAGCCAACCCAGGGCAGGGTATTCGCCATGCATGCTCAGGAGGCGAACCCAGACACTACACTGTTGACGGGTAATTTATTTAATTCAGTACAGTATTAGATTTTTACCTTGCATGCTCGTTTTTTTTTGGGATTATTAAGTTGCTAGTTGGAATTTTGGTATATTTTGTTGCATAAGATTTATGATAGAGCTTTTGAGATATAAGTTTCGTGTCGTGCTAACGTCTTTCAGGAAATATCTTCATTAAGAGATTAGCCACAAAGGCCCTGATAGATTCGGGAGCCACTCACTCTTTCATCTCGGAGGCATTCGCTAATCAGTTAGACATCAAGTCTATCAGCCTTGATGTGAACTATTCAGTGACAGTCCCATCAGGGGAAGAACTGTTTGCTACCAGTGTTGTCAGAGATATTGATCTAGAACTGCAGGGCCACCTGGTGTATGCCGACCTGATAGTACTGCCGATGCCAGAATTTGACATTATCTTGGGAATGGACTGGCTGAAAAAGAAAAGAGTCTTGATCGACTTTCAGAAGAGATCAGTTTTGGTTAGACCACTGGGCATGGAGCAGTTTCTGTTTGAACCAGCCAGATGGAGAAGTTTCCCTCGTATGATCTCCTGCATGCAGGCTAGGAGACTTATTTCTAAGGGATGTCAGGCTTTCTTGGCCAACATCGTATCCACACTTGACTTGACCACTCAGTCGTTATTGGACGTGCCAGTAGTCAGAGACTTCCCAGACGTCTTTCCTGATGACGTCACAGGTCTTCCACCAGAGAGAGAGGTGGAGTTTGCTATCGATCTTATGCCAGGCACAGTGCCAATCTCTAAGGCACCGTACCGACTAGCTCCAGCTGAGATGTTAGAGCCCAAACAGCAGATTCGGGAGCTTCTGGACAAAGAATTTATTCGCCCTAGTTTCTCTCCATGGGGAGCGCCAGTGCTTTTTGTAAAGAAGAAGGATGGGAGCATGAGACTGTGCATCGATTACCGAGAGTTGAACAAAGTAACGATCAAGAACAAATACCCACTTCCTAGAATCAAAGACTTATTTGATCAGCTGCAGGGAGCTACAGTGTTCTCAAAAATAGATCTTCGATCAGGGTATCACCAGCTGAAGGTGAAAGATGCAGATGTTCACAAAACAGCCTTCAGGACCACGTATGGGCATTACGAGTTCTTAGTGATGCCGTTTGGATTGACGAATGCTCCAGCAATTTTCATGGACCTCATGAACCGAGTATTTCAGCCTTACCTTGATCAGTTCGTCATAGTATTCATTGACGATATTCTTATTTACTCGAAGAGCCATGAAGAGCATAGCCAGCATTTGAGGACAGTTTTACAGATCCTGCAGAGTCGCAAGCTGTTTGCGGAGTTCAGTATGTGCGAAGTTAGGTTGGAGAAGGTAGCGTTTTTGGGGCATATAGTGTCTAGCAGTTTTATTGAGGTAGATCCAGCTAAGGTAGCAGCAGTAAAGGAATGGGTTGAACCAAAGAATGCATCAGAAATCCGCAGTTTTCTGGGTTTAGCCAGTTACTACCGTAAGTTTATTCAGGGGTTTTCGTCGATAGCAGTGCCACTAACTTTGCTGACAAAGAAGAATGCTAAGTTCGTATGGAGTGTCGAGTGTCAGAAGAGCTTCGATGCTTTGAAGCAAGCTATTATTTCCGCGCCATTGTTAGCCATGCCATCAGGGCTAGGGGATTTTGTGTTATACACCGATGCATCTAAGCTCGGTCTAGGCGCAGTGTTGATGCAGCAGGGTCGGGTTATAGCCTATGCTTCCAGGCAGTTGAAGGTACATGAGAAGAACTACCCGACTCACGATCTTGAGTTAGCCGCTGTAGTCTTTGCGTTGAAGATTTGGAGACACTATGTGTACGGCGAGAAATGTTAGATTTTCACTGATCATAAGAGCCTCAAGTATGTCTTCACGCAGAAAGAACTGAATATGAGACAGAGACGGTGGTTAGAGCTGGTAAAAGACTACTATTGTGAAATTAGCTACCATCCAAGGAAAGCTAATGTTGTGGCAGATGCCTCGAACCGTAAAGTTGCAGTCGTAGCACAGTTGTCAGTACAGAGACCTCTTCAGTATGAGATTCAGAGGTTTGGGTTAGAAGTTTATCGCAAGGGCAAAGCTCTGAGGCTGTCTAATCTGACAGTCCAATCTTCTTTGCTAGACCGTATCCGAGCAGATCAGTCTTCAGATGAGCAATTACAGAAGTGGGGGCTGAAGGTTGAAGCTAAGGGCAGTGTACTTTACACAGTTTCAGATGGCATTGTGAAATACAGAGGTAGAATGTGGGTGCCTAGTGTTAATTCGATCAGACAGGATATTCTGACAGAGGCACATGCATCTCCGTATTCAATCCACCCAGGAGGTACCAAGATGTACAAGGACCTACAGATCTTGTATTGGTGGCCAGGGATGAAGAGAGACATCCGCAAATTTGTGTCTGAATGCCTCACTTGTCAGCAGGTGAAGGCAGAGCATCAGAGACCAGCAGGATTGGTTAAGCCACTCCCCATCCCAGAGTGGAAATGGGAGAATGTTACAATGGACTTTGTGGTTGGTTTGCCGAGGTCAGTCAGAGGATCGAATTCAATTTGGGTGATAGTGGATTGACTCACTAAATCGGCACATTTTTTGCCAGTGAAGACGACTTTCTCCATGACGCAGTATGCAGAGCTTTATATCAGGGAGATCATTCGATTGCATGGAATCCCAGTTACTATTGTGTCCGACAGGGACCCGAGATTTACTTCATCCTTTTGGAAGAGTTTGCATGCAGCCATGGGGACAAAGTTGCTATTTAGTACAGCTTTGTACCCGCAGACAGATGGCTAGTCTGAGCGAGTGATTCAGATTTTGGAGGACTTATTGCAAGCCTGTATGATCGATTTCCAAGGGACTTGGGAATCTAAGCTACCTCTAGTGGAGTTTACATACTGTTGGAAACTTAATTTCGGATGTTTGACAAACCGATTATTTATTGGAACTAACTGATCAAATATTCGATCTATGCAGCTTGCCTAACTGAAGAGTATCGCGCATATTATCTAAGGAAACCGAACCCAGCTGAACTGAACTTTCGAAGAAAACCAACTGATCAGTTGGAAACTGATCAGTTGAACTTAATTGAATTCTCGAAGACAGCTGACTGATCAGTCGGAAACCGATCAGTTGATATATTCAGCCGTATGCTTCCTTCAACTAAACATGTCTCGGGAAAGAACGATCAACTGACAAAGAGACATAGAAGATTGCAATGCCGCACTTAAATCAATACAGCTTAGAACAACGCATTTCGGCAAAAGCAGTGAAGACGACGCATCACAATAAATGAAGGAAACAATATCCAAGGAATAATCAAGTAAAAAATCAACGGATACAAAGATTCAAATTCAGCTCAAGTTACCGTTGGAAAGGAAGCATATAAATAAATGAACAAAGCAGCTGAGAAGTAAAACCATCAACGCATTATTGAATCTTGCTGTTACGCTGCTAAAATCACAATTCACAGCTCACGTATATCAGACATATCAGTAGCATCTAAAGCTACACTTTGAGCAAGTTAGCACTTTGTAATTCATTCAAGAATATATCAGTTGTGCTAAGATCAGTCACGAACTGATAAAAGCTGTTGTATGCTAAGAGTTTCAGTTTTGGCTGTGTTAAGTCCAAACTGAAGTGGGTCAGTACAAGTCTTGTATTCGATCAAAGTCTTTTAGAGGAAATCCTATCCTTGAGATAGAAGGGGTGACGTAGGAGTGATTGAAATCTCCGAACATCCAGAAACAATCCTTGCGTACTTTGTTTCAGTTTTGTATTCTATCTTTCAGTCAGTTATTTTCCGCAACTACTCTTAGTTTAACTGATTGTCATTGACCAACAAGATTCAGAGAATCAGTTTGTCACCAAACTGAATTCAAAATTCGAAAAGATTCATTTTAATTGTGAGTGTTTATTCAACCCCCCCTTCTATACACTCTTGATACGTTAATCGATCCTATCAAGTGGTATCAGAGCAGTTGAATCTTGTTCTTGAATACTTTTGATCTATATACTTGCTAGCATGACTTCATTCAACAAAATCCCTATGTTCTCCAGAGAAGAATTTGATGATTGGAAAATCAGAATGCAGGCTCATTTAGCTGCACAAGATGATGACATGTGGTATGTCATAACTGATGGACCCATGAAGATTCTGAAAACTAATACAGCAGTTGCCATAACAGAAGGGGCACCACAAAGAATAGAAAAGCCCAGAGAAGAATGGACAACTGAAGATAAAAGAAAAGCCAATCTTGATAATGTGGTTAAAGACATTCTGTACAAGAAGCTGGAAAAAATAACTTTCAGCAAAATAAAGATGTGTAAGACAGCCAAAGAAATTTGGGAAAAGCTGTTCCAGCTTTGTGAAGGAAATGATCAAACCAAGGAAAATAAACTTTCAGTTGCATTTCAGAAGTTTGATAATATCAAAATGAAAGCAGGAGAATCAATGCACGAGTATGATGAAAGAGTAAGCAGTATCATCAATGAGTTAAATGCACTTGGAAAAGTGTATACAAACAAAGAGGTTGCACTGAAGGTAATGAGAGGTCTTCCCAAAGAATGGGATGTCAAAACTACGGCAATGAGAGAATCCAAAAACCTGAACCAGATTGAACTTCATGATCTATTTGCTGATCTTAAAGCTTATGAGTTCGAACTGCAAACCAGAGAAGGAGAACCATCCACACCAGCAGCCACAACTGCTCTAGCTGCTGTCAGAACAGAACCAACTAGTTCAGTTGAGAAATCTACTGATCAGTTAAGCAATGATGCTATGTCACTATTCATCAAAAAGTTTGGAAGGTTCATGAGAAAGAATCAAGGAAACTTTCAGAATTCAGACCAAAGAAACAACTCCAAAGATGAAACAAATGCTTGTTACAATTGTGGCAAATCAGGTCAATTCGTTGCTGACTGTCCTAAACCCAAGAAGGACAGTCAAGGCTCAACTGATCGAAGAAAGAAATCATATGAGAACAAAAGAAAACCCAATGATGATAAGAATTCCTTCAGAAAGAAACATGAGGTACTCTTAGCCGAAGAAAGCAAATCTAAATGGGCACAAACTGACAGTGAGGAGTCAGAACCAGAAAGCTCATGCAGCTCTAATGATGATGAGGAAGACAAGTGCCTGATGGCTAATGATGCAGAAGAAGAATCATCTAGTCAACATGTATTTGATTTCAGATCAACTGACTTTACACGAGAAGAACTCATTTTAACACTACATGATATGGTAAATGAATATCAAAAGCTTGCATCATTATTCGAAAAAATCAAAGCAAAGCAAACTGATCCCACAGACAATAAAACCAAAACTGATGAAGCAGTTGACGGGTTGAGTCTGAAAAGGGAAATTGCTGAGTTAAAAACAGAAAGAAACAAAGATCAGTTATTAATCAAAAAGTTGGTTCTTGAAAACTCAAAACAGACTGAGCTCATTCAATCTTGGAACAAGTCATCTACTGCACTAAATGAAATGCAGAATTCACAAAAATCAGTTTCTGATAAAACTGGTTTAGGGTTCAACACTCAAGGAGAAATGTGACCAAATGACACTCAACCAAAGCTAAAAATAGACAAAGGGAAATATATTCACTTTGTTAAATCAGCAGTAGTACAAGAACAAATTGAGCCTAGTAAGCTGATTGAGCAACGTACTGTAAATATGAACAAGGCTAGAAGATATGAGATTGGTTATAGTAAAAAATCCTCAACTGATTCACAAAGTCAGTCGTCAAAGAGGTTTCACAAAAACTATTCAAGTAGCTACTTCAATTACTATAACTGCAAGCCAGTTCAGAAGAGATACAGACTAAACAATCAGTTGAATAAACCTAAAATACATAATGTATCATCTGTACACTACGCACCATGCACACAAAAGCCGAGAAAAACAATTTGGAATACAACTACTGGAAAGTGTGTTAGACTAATCCAAGTGTGGGTTCCTAAGAGACTAATCAACTCAGGACCCAAATAAGTATGGGTACCAAGTTTTATTATGTGTGTGATTGCAGATAACAGGTACAAACAAGAACTCAATATGGTATTTGGACAGTGGATGTTCGCGACACATGACAGGAGATGCAAGTGTGCTATCTCAACTGACCAAATACAGTGGTCCAAACATCAGTTTCGGGGACAATTCCAAAGGTAGAACTGTGGGTAAGGGTAAGCTTATCCATGGTAACTTTACTTTTAAAGATGTTCTATTAGTAGAAAACCTGAAGTATAACTTGATTAGTATCAGTCAGTTATGCGACAGTGGATTCTCAGTACAATTTGACAAAAATTCATGTTCAGTCAAAACTTCAACTGATGAAATCATACTAACTGGCAAACGTTGTGGAAACACATATAAAGTCAGTTGGAATGATCAAACTTATGCACCAGTTTGTTTTATTGCTTCCAAGTCATCTAAAAACTGGTTGTGGCATAAGAGACTAAATCATTTAAACTTTAAAACCATTTCCTATCTGAGTAAACATGAACTTGTAACTGGTTTACCCAAAATAGATTTTTCAAAAGAAAAATTTTGCTCAGCATGTCAGTATGGTAAACAAGTACGATCCTCTTTTAAAAACAAGGGTTGTAAATCTTCATCCCGATGCTTAGAACTGTTGCACATGGATCTTTTTGGTCCTATACCAGTCATGAGTTTAGGGGGAATGAAATACACCTTGGTGGTCGTAGATGACTTTTCAAGATTTACTTGGGTTATCTTTCTCAAATCCAAGGACCATACTGCTTCACAACTGATAAAGCTCTTCAAAAGACTTTTAAATGAAAAATCAGTTGGAATTGATCGAATCAGATCTGATCGAGGAACTGAATTCATCAATCAAACTCTTTCAAATTTTCTAGAAAATGCTGGAATTGAGCATGAGCTCTCATCAGCCAGAACTCCTCAGCAAAATGGTGTAGCTGAGAGAAGAAATCGGACCCTTAAAGAAGCTGCTAGAACAATGCTTGCTGATTCTGGTATTTCTCAAAGGTTTTGGGCGGAGGCAGTAAACACTACGTGTTATACTCAGAATAGATCAATGATTAATAAGAATCATATGAAAACACATATGAAATCTGGCATGGAAGAAAAATTATAATTACTTATTTCAAAATATTCGGCTGCAGATGTTTTATCCTTGATAATGGTAAAAATTATTTAAAAGCGTTTGATGCTAAATATGCAGAGGGAATATTTCTTGGATACTCATCAGTTAGTATAGCTTATAGAGTCTTCAACAAGAAAACCCTAAATGCTGAAGAATCAGCTCATGTTGATTTCGATGAAACTGAACTAACTGATAAGCCAACTGATCAAGTTGAGCTAGCTGATCGATTTACAGATATCAGTTTGGAAGATGATAGCAAAAATGAAAGTCACAGCAATCAAAACAGATTTCAAACACCTGAAAAAGAAGTACTGGACCAATCAGATGTACATAAAGTCGTTGCTGATGATCAGTTGATAGAGCATAATGATAACACTCAAATGCCAGTTGACGAAGCACCAACTGAGACTGAAAATTGTGTTCAGTTACCAACTGAAGAAATTGCTGATACAACAAATACTGAGTACAGATGGAAAAAATCACACCCACCTGAACTGGTAATAGGAAATCCATCAGATCCAGTAAGAACTCGAAATCAAATGCTAAATTTATTTATCCATTCAGCTTTTGTTTCACAACTAGAACCGAAGAAAACTGATGAAGCTCTTGCTGATCCTAACTGGGTAAATGCAATGCAAGAAGAGCTAAAGCAGATCACTCATAACGATGTCTGGAACTTAGTTCCAAGACCAATTTCAAAAACTATTATAGGTAATAAATGGGTGTACAGGAACAAACTGAATGAAGACGGCTCAGTTGTACGCAACAAAGCAAGACTTGTGGCACAAGGATATAGGCAAGAAGAAGGAATTGACTATGATGAAACTTATGCACCAGTTGCAAGACTGGAGGCAATAAGAATCTTTCTTGCTTATGCATCACACAAGAACTTCAAAGTATACCAGATGGATGTGAAGAGTGCTTTCTTAAATGGTCAGCTGCAGGAAGAAGTATATGTTGAACAACCTCCAGGTTTTGTAAATCATAGTTTACCTGATTATGTTTATCATTTGAACAAAGCCCTGTATGGTCTTAAACAAGCTCCCAGAGCTTGGTATGAAACCCTTTCAAAATTTCTAACTGATCATGATTTTTCCGTAGGATCAGTTGATAAGACTTTGTTTAAATTTTCTAAAAATAATCATATCTTACTTGTTCAAATTTATGTTGATGACATTATATTTGGGTCAACTAAACCCAAATTGTGCGAAAAGTTTGCTAAGTTAATGCAGGACAAGTTTGAAATGAGCATGATGGGTGAACTGACATTCTTTCTTGGACCGCAAGTGAAGCAACTGGAGACTGGTATATTCATCAGTCAGACTAAATATACAAAGGAATTGCTAAAGAAATTTGGAATGGAATCATGTTCAGCTGCAACCACTCCCATGAGCTCATCAGTTAAAATGGACACTGATCAAGGGGGAATATCAGCTGAGGCGACGTTGTACCAAGGTTTAATAGGTTCATTATTATACCTAACTGCTAGTCGTCTTGATATTGTTTTTGCAGTTTGTATGTGTGCCAGATTTCAAGCAAATCCTAAGCAATCACTTTCTCAGCTGCCAAAAGAATTTTGAAATATCTTAAGGGCACACAAAATGTCGGATTATGGTATCCTAAAGATTCTTCTTTCAATTTAATTGGATATTCAGATGCAGATTATGCAGGATGTAAGCTAGACCGTAAAAGCGCAACTGGATCATGTCAGTTTCTTGGAGACCGACTGATTTCTTTGTTCAGCAAGAAGCAGACATCTAATGCTACCTCAACAACTGAAGCATAATATCTAGCTGCTGGTAGTTGCTGTGCACAACTGATCTGGATCCAGCTACAACTGAGAGATTATGGAGTAATTACAAATGAATCGCCCATATTTTGTGACAATACGAGCACAATTGCCATTACCTATAATCCAGTTCTTCACTCAAGGACAAAGCATATAGATGTCAGACACCACTTCATTAGATATCATGCTTTGAAGAATGACATTCGACTGGAGTATATATCATCTGAGCAACAAGCAGCTGATATCTTCACCAAACCATTACCCGAGACTAAGTTTTCTTACTTTCACAATATTCTTGGTTTAATTGATTTATCATAAGAAAATTGTTAATGCTACTTTACTAATGAAATTGTCTGCAGAAAATAAGGACACAACAATAAACTGAAAAATGATATGTTATTAAGAATAAAAACGATTCCATCTTACAGTAGACAATTCAGAACCAACTGAATCCTGCCATTCTGTAATAAAATTGTTCAATTCATAAATTCGGATTCTAGAGAATGATTTAGTTATAGAAATCTTCTTAATCACATGCCACTCCTTCCACAGCATTGCTTGTAACAGAACCTTGTCATCGACAAGCTCTGTAACATGTCTGACTTCAAATCGTTCCAAGTATCTTCTGGCTGTTGCTGCTTGAACTCGAGAAGGAGTCGCACCACTACTACTTATTCTCTGCAACTCATGAATTTTGAACCATGTTGACATCACCTTTTTCAAGACATATTCTTCCATCTTCTTCTTCAACTCTTCTAAATAAGCACTTGTTTCTTCAGTAACGTGAACATGCGTACTACTACAAGCATCGGAAATATCTGAATCTGCCATGTTTAAATGATATTATCTCACAACTCACTGCTATTATCTTATTTATAGACAGGTGATATTTAATGTCAAAGAAGTTGAAGAGTCTCAAGCCAACAAAGCTTTTTCTCAATTACCCAGGCTTCTTATCTATCAGTTGCTTATTTGATATCAGTTTGTTAATTACCAGTTGATTCATTTTTTCAACTGATATCAGTCTGGTTTTTAAATCTTAACTGATTTCAGTTTACAGTCAACTAATATTAGTTCTTTAACAGTTCATTTGTTCAGTTAGTAATTCATTTACAACAACTAATGAAAATGCCAATTTGCAGGAATGAAAAAGACAAAATTAACTCGGATAAATATTTTATTCAAGCATAAACATTAGCTCGCATTACAGCATAATATTTTTCCTCTACATCAATTATCCACATCTTCAACCAAGTGGATAAAGGTGGAGTGGACGTCTTGGCAAAGCTGTGTGAATAAGCTATGCGCCTCAGGATCTTCAATTCCTTTCGGAGAATCAGCTGATGACTATGACCATCCTTAAAGACGTCAATCCACTCAGTTATGAGCAAGTGCTCCCGCACCTTCCTCAGCTCTGCCACCCATTCAGGAGTGGTAGCCTCTCCAGTGTTATACAAGAACTCAAGTTCTTGTAACTTCTCCCAGTACTGAAGATTCTCATAGAAGACTTCATCTTCTATCTCAGCCTTCCTGGCTTCCAGAGAAAACGGCGAAGCACTCGAGCTACTCGTATTTGCCATTCTTTTTGTCTTAAATATTTTCACCAATATGACTGAAACTAATCGTGTTACTTCTATTTACAGCCGAATATCATGGAAGCTGAAGGGCCGTCAACGTTCCAGCAAACGATAATCTTTCTGACCCTTAAATTTATTTTATATCATTTTAATTATTCTATGCACCAATTAAGGGGGAATATCAGTTTTTGAAAATGTTAACTGAGAGGACAATTGTTTGTGAATACTCAACTAAAATGAATCAGTTTCCCAACTGATTGTTCAATTGGATGTTTTACAAAACTTCTCACATAAGTTAACAAATTAAAAAACTTATTATATTCCAAATCAACTGACGTGACTGCAGCTTCATAACGTGGCCTATTTTAAAACCACTCACTTTTTGCACATACGCTTATAGCACACGTACACATATTATTATTCAAAAATTTTTTGGACTGACACGTGTCCTATAATTCGAACAGTCACGAACATAAGTACTTTACCCGCCCCATTTCAGTTCTTCTTCTTTACGCTTATCCAAATTTCTCAGAGCAAAAACAAATTCAAGCATTCTCTTTCGCATGAAATCATTCAGTTCAAATGGCAAACCAGATCCCAGCTCACATGTTGAATGCTATGGCCATTGATTTTGACTCAGTTTTATCAGTTCAGGAAGCTGATGTTAAGAACGTTTTTCTGAAGATTGAATCTGCTGGTCTCAGAATGTTTTTGGGACAATCTTTGCAGGATATCTATCCGAAGGAACTTCTTGATTTCTACTCCAATGGTTCTGTCAATCCCGATGGTATCATCACCTCTACTGTTAATGGTCAATTTTTGACCTTATCTGAAGACTCTTTCGGAGAAACATTTTTGTTGCCGTCTGATGGATTGGCACACCTTGCTGAAGTCAAAGCATCAGATGTTGAAGCTATGCAAACTCTTCTTTCTGCTGATGGACGGAAAATCAAGGTCTTTGATCCAAAGAAAGAACTGAAACATGAAGTTCAGTTACTGGCTAATATTGTAGCCAAAGGGCTATTGGCAAAGGCAGGATCCTTTGCTGCTTTAACCTTGGAAAAATTCCAGGCCCTTGCTGTTATTATGGCCGACCGACGACACAACTGGAAGCACCTCATCTTCAACACTTTGAAGAAGATGTTTCAATCAAACAAGCAGTCCAAGGGATTCGCTGTTCAGTTAAGCTACCTGATTAAAGTTAAAGGATTGGTGGCTGATGATTCGGAGAGATCATCCAAATTCAAAATTTTCAATGCCAAAAATATGTTGCCACCCAAGGCCAAACTGGATCTCGATCCTGATCAGTTCATTAAGATCAAAAAGGAAATTGGAGCTCAATAGGCTGCTCCCAAGTCTGTAAAAAGGGCAAAAGCGCTGACTCAACTGAAGACTACAAAGAGAAAGTTAATTATAAGTGAATCAGAATCGGAGAAAACTCTGTCTCCCCAGGTTGTCAAGAAGCCTAGAACTAAGAAGACAAACCAATAGCTTCCCTGGAATCTATTCCTACTGAAAGGTTGAAATCATCGGACGCTCAACAACCTATTCAGGCTATTCCATTAAAAACCGTTTCAGATGAAGCCTCAGCAAAAGATCAGTTGCCTCGAACAACTGACCCATCTAAGAAGGAGTCAGTTAGGATCATGTCCTCTCTGGAAACAGTTAATCGCCCTATTTTCTTTGCTCTTGCTCGACCAAAGGGAATCTCTATTCGGAAGACAGTGGAAACTACTCGTTCAGGATTGAACATTCCACACATTCTCACCGACAAGAAAGGGAAGGGCAAGTTGATTGAAGAGCCCAGGCCAACAAATGCATTTCAAACCCATATCGACCTCATTTGGGAACAGGTAAATGAATTTGCCACAACCAAACTTAAAACTTATGACGCCTGAACTATGTACAGAACTCATACTTTTGCAAAACAATTAAAGAGAAAGTCCCAGCTGAATAAGTTTATCAGGCTGGAAGAAATTGTCTTGAGGATAGTCAAAGCTGCCACTATCGTGCAGGCCTTGCAAAGAAAAAATTATTTCTTTGATCTAATGAGAGCCAAAAAGTTGGCACAACTGGTTGAAGAGCTGAAGACCAGCTACATTCCTACGAATCCAACTGCCTACAATGATCAAGCAGTGCTTACTCAATTGGATTCAGATCTTAACTCTTTTCACTTACAGATAAAATTCTGGGAAATAGATCAGGAATTTGTCATTCATGGAGGGCCTTCCGAAGAAGAAGAAGAAGAATCCACATCACCGAATAAAGAACAAGCTCAGGATATGCCTCGATCCTCTGTTGCTGATCCTCAAATGTACTAAGAAGCTGACTCGACACTCGCCAATATTGATGAAATTATTCAGTCAGTGATTCAAGAATCTCAAACAGAGGAACTTGTTTCTGTCTCAGTTGACCACTCAACTGATCGAGCAGTTCTAGAGGATCCCGTCTTACCTGAAGAGCTTGTTCAGCCTACTGATGTGCCAGCTCAGTCACCTAGTCAAGAAACTACTGAAAATGTGGAGGCTCAGTTGCTACATTCTGAAAATATTCCAACTGACGAGCCAGTCCTCGTTTCAGCTGAATCTCTAGCAGAAGCAACAGTTCTTGATGCTCCGACTGAAGATACCACAAATTTGCCTATTCAATCGGACAATTCAGTTGCTACTCAGGATCTATCTTCTCCTCCCCCATATCAAATTGGAGTTGCTGAAATAATTGTTCCAGAACAGACCATTGCAGATACAGTTATAACTGACAGGACCTTAGTGGTTTTTGATCCAGTCTCCGAAGGACAAGCACCTGGAACTTCTAGACATTCACCACCTCATTCATCTGATGATCTTGAATTAGTTCTTGAAGAAATTCAAGATATTCAGAATAATATGCATAAAATTCTCTCTGCCATCTCTAACATTCAGCATACTCAACTCGCCCATTCTCTGAAACTGGAACATGCAGAAGTATTTAACTCAGAGAAACTGCAGGCAGTTCAAGCTACCGTGACCTCTCTTTCCTTTGCAATTGCTGAAATCAAAAAGAATAGATGTATAGCAGAAAGTCTCTCAGCGACTCAAGACACTATCAGCAAAAGAGTTGATGCGGTGGAGACACTCGTATCAAGAAAAATAGACTTCATGCAAACCACTGTGCTCAATGCAGTCGCAGACGTAGCCACTTCTGTAAAGATTCTTTCAACCGATGTTAAGAGATTATCTGTCAGAATGGAGGCGTTTGACAAAAAGAGGGAATAAATCATCAGATCAGCAGTTCAATGGAGATCAGCTCAATAGATTTGATACAATGTTGCTACAGATTATTTCATTCAGATTATTTCATTCTTTCATTGTACGAATTTGTACACAACAGTTGATTATGTTATCTACAACGAACTTGAAGATCATATAAGCTTCATTGATCAGTTATTCATTGCTTAGTTTTGTCAAACACCAAAAAGGGAGAAATTGTTGGAAACTTAATTTCGGATGTTTGACAAACCGATTATTTATTGGAACTAACTGATCAAATATTCGATATATAAAGCTTGCCTAACTGAAGAGTATCGCGCATATTATCTAAGGAAACCGAACCCAGCTGAACTGAACTTTCGAAGAAAACCAACTGATCAGTTGAACTTAATTGAATTCTCGAAGACAGCTGACTGATCAGTTGGAAACCGATCAGTTGATATATTCAGCCGTATGCTTCCTACAACTAAACATGTCTCGGGAAAGAACGATCAACCGACAAAGAGACATAGAAGATTGCAATGCCGCACTTAAATCAATACAGCCTAGAACAACGCATTTCGGCAAAAGCAGTTAAGACGACGCATCACAATAAATGAAGGAAACAATATCCAAGTAATAATCAAGTAAAAAATCAACGGATACAAAGATTCAAATTCATCACAACTTACCGTTGGAAAGGAAGCATATAAATAAGTGAACAAAGCATCTGAGAAGTAAAACCATCAACGCATTATTGAAGCTTGCTATTACGCTGCTAAAATCATAATTCACAGCTCACGTATATCAGACATATCAGTAGCATCTAAAGCTACACTTTGAGCAAGTTAGCACTTTGTAATTCATTCAAGAATATATCAGTTGTGCTAAGATCAGTCACGAACTGATAAAAGCTGTTGTATGCTAAGAGTTTCAGTCTTGGCAGTGTTAAGTCCAAACTGAAGTGGGTCAGTACAAGTCTTGTATTCGATCAAAGTCTTTTAGTGGAAATCCTATCTTTGAGATAGAAGGGGTAACGTAGGAGTGATTGAAATCTCCGAACATCCAGAAACAATCCTTGCGTACTTTATTTCAGTTTTGTATTCTATCTTTCAGTCAGTTATTTTCCGCAACTACTCTTAGTTTAACTGATTGTCATTGACCAACAAGATTCCGAGAATCAGGAACTGAATACAAAATTCGAAAATATTCATTTTAATTGTGAGTGTTTATTCAACCCCCCTTCTAAACACTCTTGATACGTTAGTCGATCCTATCACATACAACAACAGTTTTCAAGCATCTATTGGAGTGGCTCCCTATGAAGCATTGTATGGAAGGAAGTGCAGATCGCCGATTCATTGGGATGAATACGGTGAGAGAGCAGAACTTGGTCCAGAGATAGTTCAGCAGACTGCAGATGTGGTGGTCAAGATTCGTGACAGGATGAAGACCGCCCAGAGCCGTCAGAAGAATTATGCTGACAAAAGGAGGAGAGATCTCGATTTTGCCGTAGGTGATCACGTTTTTGTAAAAATAGCACCCATGAAAGGTGTTATGAGATTTGGGAAAAGAGGCAAGCTGAGTCCGAGGTTTATTGGACCTTTCGAAATTCTTGACAGAGTTGGGACACTAGCGTATCGTATTGCCCTTCAGCCGAATTTGGTCGGGGTACACAACGTGTTCCACGTCTCGATGCTGAGGAAGTACCTAGCTAATCCTTCGCATATTCTGAGCTATGAGCCGCTACAGCTTACTCCAGACTTGTCTTATGAGGAAAGACCCGTCCAAATCCTAGACAAGCAGGAGCGCAGACTCCAGAACATAGTGACCAACTTGGTCAAAGTCCGGTGGCTAAACCAATCCGTGGAGGAAGGAAGCCACTTGGGAGTTAGAAGTGGACATGAGGATTCGCTACCCGGAGTTGTTCGGTAAGATTTAATTTCGAGGACGAAATTTTTATAAGTGGGGGAGGAACTGTAGTGCTTAAATTCTGTACACGTATAACCTATTCATTTATTTAATTGTTAAATAATTTGATTAATTGATTTTTTTACCATGCATGATTATTTAAATGCATTATTTTAAATTACTTATGTTATATGATGCACGTTAAAATGTTTTTCAAGTTTCATGTTTCAGGCGATTATTCGAGGCGGGATTGAGGAAAAGACCCAGTGACGATTTTGGGCAATTTTGACGGAATATTTTATTTTTAAGTTAAGGATGGAGCATTTTAACTAATTTATTCAGTTTAGCATTTTTTTTAAAAGTCTTATTTATGTATTTAGTGATTTAAGAGTTTAAAGCTTTTAAAATTAGCATTTTTGGGTGTGTTTATTTTTATTTAGGAGTTTGTTTAAAATTAATGTGGGTTGAACTTTTTATTAGAATTTTAATTAGTTGTTTTAGCAAAAATCTCTCCTAATTGAAGCCCACACACACGTTACACACACTCACACACACTTACACGTTTTTACACACACTAAAACACACAACACACTCTACACATCTTATTTTCAGATTCTTTTTTTAAAAAGAATGAAAACCTAGAGTTCTCCTTCGTAAGAGCAGCAGCCGCCCCTCCCCTATATTTCCCAGCAAATTTCGTTGATTTTCTTCAAAGAAAATCGAGCCACCATCGTTCCGGATCAAGCCTCGCATCGTTCCCGCGTCGGTATCGTCGTTCCGGTATTTTAATCATCAAAAGGCACGTATATTCTGTTTCTTTCTGCGTCGATCATGTCATAGTATGCGTTGCGATGTATTTTGTATGAAAATCATGTGTATGTTGTGTAGAAGTTTGAGCAATCATGTTTAGATCAAGTTTGAAAGGATTATTGGATCACAAATCACGATTTTGCTGTATGTTTAAATACTGCGATTTTTTGGTCGTGATTTTGAGAAAACTTTCAATACAAAAATCGTAGAAATTTTTGATACCTTCGATTTGATATACAATTCGAAAATTTTGGGTAAATATTGAGTGAGTTATGACCGTTTTTGTGGGACTACTCAAACTGCATTTTCCGAAAAATATGTTATTGATGAATTCTTGAAGTTTTGTTATTGCAGGCTTCGTTGGGGATCGACGGGTGATTGCTGCTGCATATAGGTATATTGTTAAGGATGTTGGGATGGTTATTGACGTTTCTTTTTGTGTCGTTAGGCACTTGGGAGGACGAGTAATCGTAAAAACTATTTTGGTGTCAAAATTTGAGGTTATGGGTTTTATTGTATTGCGTGAGGTGCGTCGTTTCTTTGGGAACGTTTGGGACGTTTTTATGAAGTCGAGTCAGTGTCATAGTGTCCTAAGATGAGTCTCGATGGATTGGTTAAAGAATCGTATTATTGAGTCAGGAGTATTAAGATGCAAGTCGCGGAGTCCAGTAGACTCGGCGCCCGAGTGGTAATTTCTTACAGCCCGAGCGCCACCTTCACTGTTGAGAGTGTCATTTTTGTAAGCTCGGCGCCCGAGCGGTAATGT
This sequence comes from Primulina huaijiensis, assembly GCF_012295235.1. Lineage (NCBI taxonomy): Eukaryota > Viridiplantae > Streptophyta > Magnoliopsida > Lamiales > Gesneriaceae > Primulina > Primulina huaijiensis. Next base: position 7,414,526 of record NC_133312.1, read on the forward strand.
TTTATCATCCGAGCACCACTCTTTCTGTTCGAGTGCAGGTCTCCAGAAGACCTGGCGCTCGAGCGTTAACATATTACCGCCCGAGCGCCACCCCATCTGTGAGAATGTTTGGTTTCCACTTATGTTCAAGTTCAAATAGTGAGTTCATGTCTTTTATTGTTGGGAAATGTTCACACGTCATCTTAGAGTGTGTTTGGGGTTTGATGTCATGGTTAGTACGATTAAACGAGGTCAAGTCCCGAGTGATCTAGAATGTCATAAGCTACTTATTCACTTTGGTGGTGAGCTTGAGTACCTAAGTCTAAGTTATGCAAGTTAAGTATCTTAAAATCATGTTAGTCTGTGCAGCAGCGGCCCCAAAGCGAGCTCCAACGAATCCCTCAATGCCAAGTAAGTATGTTCGACGTGCAAAGGAAATATTTTCAAGTTTTTGAGGTATGCTAATTGTCTTGTGACCAAATTATGTATGGGGTTGGAAAGCGTTAAATCATGAACGGGGACCAACCCACCCTGTTAAATTATGAACGGGTTTAGATCAGGATTGGAAAGTGTTAAAGCATGAACGGGGACCAATCCAACCGTTAAAGCATGAAAGGGGATATCATGTATGTGGCAGTGGATACGTCCCTGTCAGCCCAGTACTGTGGTTTGTCTGATCAGGCATTTATTATGTATGGGTCACTTGCTTTGAAATATGCCTCTACGAAAAATGATGAAGTTATGTATGTTCAAGTACGTTCTAGTATGCAGCATGTTTAAGAAACGTTTTCACGTTATGGCACGTCTATGTTGTGTAAGCATGTTCCAGTTCATTTCAAGTTCAAGTATGTATGTCCTATTTTGAAGTTGCATTTGATTTTATTACGTATTATTTGTTACTACCAGTTTATGCGTGTTGAGTCTTTAGACTCACTAGACTTGATCGATGCAGGTGAGGATGTTTACGAGGAGGCTGGAGATGGGGACCAAGGAGCAGGCTTGGACTGAGCGGGAGGCTAGACATGAGGACCGCCCAAGTTTTAATGACATTTGAACTGTTTAAATACTCCGATTTATGTTACTGTTTTGATGACCTTGCAAATACTTTTGGCAAACATTGTTTTGAGATCTTCCGTTGCAACTATTTTTGAGACGTACAGTTTACTTTATCAAAATTTGAAGGTTCACGATTTATTTAAGAAAATTTTAAATTTTTTCGCAAATTTTAAGTAGTAAAAGTACGGTACGTTACAATAATACCTAGTTAATTTTCAATACAATTAATACTTTAAGGGCGACTGTTAATTTTGGAAAACTTCCATACAAAATATGTAGCTGTACCGTTTTTTAGCAGTCTTACTGTCAAACTTTCAAAAATAGAATATTCTTATAAACTATTTTTTAAGCAAAACGTTTGCTGATATTAAACTCTTATCCCAAAATTCAACTCCTTGAATTGTACTTTTTCAACGAGAATAGGGAAATCAATACTTTATGTGACTGTTAGTAGTTCGAGGATACAACTATTAATGGGTTCACAAATCTTTTTGATTCATGAAAAAATTTGTTTCTTATTCGGACTCACCTGAATTATCCACATTATGATCAGAATGTGAGAACTCATGTCTGATTGGATCAATCAAATAATGGTAAGAGTGTCTAGTAGTCTAGCCCCATGATTATCTAGTTATTACTTACAGTTCCTCCAAGAACCAATAGGTTATGATTAACATATATTACGTTCAGCTCATATATTTTGATCGAATCAACAACCATTGAAACATCGAGGGTTGATCGAAATTCTATAACTGTGTGAAGAATATTAGAGAATACATAGTGGCACCATGTATGCAACTAGAGAACCCTTTCTCTCTAAAGCACACATCTTGCTTCCCAGAGATTATGCACTATTATTTTTGCAGATCACATAGGATATCAATGAACATAGGCTAGCAGTGAATCCAAGACTAAAATGCACCGGCTCTTTTATGTTTTTTAAATATATCCAATCTCGCCACTTGATGACTCTCATGAAGAAAGTAAATGAGTCAAAGCGTAGCATTATAATATTTAGTCTCAATGTTGTATCTGGTCGTAAGGACTATAGTGTACAAACATAATCACGAACTTATCCATTTGATAAATGATAACTACATGGAAAGTTTGAGCAAGGTTAGTTTGATGAACACATCGTATGTGTACCCATCTGTATCTTTCAACATCTCTATGTACATATCAATTAAATGTGATACACAACATCACAGATGTTAATATCATATTCAAGCTTCATTTTTCCTCCTTTTAGGTAGCTGAATCGACTAAAAATGTGTTTATTGTTGGAGCATTTCATGTTCGCAATCTTGATTTTAATGATAACAAAACTTGTTATTTTTTTCTAATGATTTACTTTAGTGCGCAGGAAGCTGAAACTGATCAGGCTTCTAACTGATCAGTTACCGAGCCTAAACTGAAGCTTTCAAAGAACAAACTGAAGGTGCCAACTGATTGCCCAAACTGAATCAGTCCAAATGATGTATCAAAGACCAGTTCCACTGATTGATCAGTTGATAAGTGATTCAGCTGAAGACCTTCAGAAGCCCGGCCAGCTGATGAAGAGCTCAACTGACCAGTTCAACTGAATCACTAAAATCAGTTCAGCTGACGAGCCAACTGGTTTCATCGAACCAGTTCAAGACCAATTCAACTGACCAGTTCAGAGCATCAGTTAAGCATCAAACAATTTGCAGAACACGACAAGCTTATTCAAAAGAATCCAGATGTGCGTACTGGGTAAAGCATATGTACTATGGATAGTACAATAATGGACGTTGCAGCAAAGATTAAAGTTTAGAGATTCCTAAATGAGTGTCGGAAAAGTCGAGACACAAATTTCAAGGAACACGTTCAAGCTGCAACGGATACAATAATTGAGTCTTACTGTACGATCAAGCCTTCACACCTATAAATAGAAGATCAGTGAATACAAAAATACAGAAGTGAGAAAAAGAAGATAGGGCACGCTTGCTGCTTATCAGCTTACAAGAAGCAATCAACCCAGAGGGAATACAAAGTCATATAAGCTTAGTTTAGGAGCTATTTTCTCTCAATGTGTGAGAACACCTTTTCGGTGTATTCACTGTTCAGTTCTCACACACACTCACTCACCTCCACCACCTAAAATATAGTCTTGCACAAAGACATTAAACTTTTGTATGTATTCTTTGACACACAGACGTTAAAGAAGTTTTGGTCGGAAGGTGCTGTCTTCAGTCTAGTCTAGGAGTTCAGATTAGGCAGTAGCGTAAGTCCTAAGCTGGGTGGGTTTGTACAAAAAATTGTATAAATCAAAGTCTTCTAGTGTATTCTACCTGAGGAGGTAGAAGAGGTGACCTAGGAGCAGTTGAAATCTTCGAACATCCATAAACATATCTTGTGTATTTTACTGTTTAATTATTGTTTTTGTAAAGGCCTAAAAATCCGTGCTTGAAAAATTCCGGAAAATTTTAAAATTTTCTTTTTAAATAAATAAAATTGCCTCATTCATAATTGAACTGATAAATAAAGTTTGATGTTCAAAGTGGCAGCGGAAGAAATTAACATTTTTCGAAACAACAGTTAAAAATTTATTCAACAATATATAAAAATGTCTGAGCAATCAAATAATAATAAATGCTGAACTGAGGTCCTCGGGTCCTACTACTGCCGACTCGAGCTGGCTCACTGGTCCCCGCCCTCGATTCCGACATCATCATCAGCACCTACAACAATCAAGTCTAGTGAGTCTAAAGACTCAACATACATATATCGTAAATAACAAGTAGACAAATAATAAGCTTGCATGCAAGTGAGGATCTCATGTAATGAGGCATAATGTGAAAATAACTTGTCGTGAGCAATTATAATACGTGCATAACTGAACTGAAAATCATAATGAAAATGTTTGCTCCTTGGAGCCCTGTCATGAAATAACTGTAATAATTTTCTGGTGAGATTATGGTCTACGCAAGTGGTCCCTGAATTGAACAGAACTGAACTGACCGGTAACTGGCGACCGGGCCGGTAACTAGCGACCGGACTTAATAATGTATGTCTGATCAGACTACTGCCACAGTATACTGGGTGCAACAACTGAACTGACCGGTAACTGGCGACCGGACTTAATAATGTATGTCTGATCAGACTACTGCCACAGTATACTGGGTGAAACAACTGAACTGACCGGTAACTGGCGACCGGGCCGGTAACTGGCGACCGGACTTAATCATGATAGTAAAGTGACCACAAGCAATATCGCATAAATCTCAAAATTTGTATTTTTTTTGCACGTAATATAATTAATTAACATAATTAAATATCATGTCATAATTTTACTGATTGGATTGGATCGCTCCCAGGCTCGCTGCAACCTAAATGTGTCATGAAAAATATGCAATAGCTGTATAATGTCCAACTATGCAATTAAATCCGAAAATGCGACAATTACGTCCAACGACTCCGTATTTAATCATGACCTCGAACCAAGCCGAACCAAAACTGAACCGTCATATAGTCATGATTAAAATACGCTTAAAATGATGAAATAATGCTCCAAAAATGGTGAGGGCCGAAATCTAGGTGAATGGAGGCCAAAACATGAAACGCTCTTTCGAGAGTCAATTTGGCACATCGCACCGTAAATTCTTGTACGACCTCAAAAATGATCCGAATCGCAAACGGCTAAAAACATGACCTTCCTAACTCGATGAGGCACTTTCTGGTCCAAGGCCATAGGCTACTGAACTGAGGTCCTCGGGTCCTACTACTGCCGACTCGGGTCCTACTACTGCCGACTCGACCTCAAAAATTAACATTTTTCGAAACAACAGTTAAAAATTTATTCAACAATATATAAAAATGTCTGAGCAATCAAATAATAATAGATGCTGAACTGAGGTCCTCGGGTCCTACTACTGCCGACTCGAGCTGGCTCACTGGTCCCAGCCCTCGATTCCGACATCATCATCAGCACCTACAACAATCAAGTCTAGTGAGTCTAAAGACTCAACATACATATATCGTAAATAACAAGTATACAAATAATAAGCTTGCATGCAAGTGAGGATCTCATGTAATGAGGCATAATGTGAAAATAACTTGTCGTGAGCAATTATAATACGTGCATAACTGAACTGAAAATCATAATGAAAATGTTTGCTCCTTGGAGCCCTGTCATGAAATAACTGTAATAATCTTCTGGTGAGATTATGGTCTACGCAAGTGGTCCCTGAAATGAACTGAGCTGACCGGTAACTGGCGACCGGACCGGTAACTAGCGACCGGGTTTAATAATGTACGTCTGATCAGACTACTGCCACAGTATACTGGGTGAAACAACTGAACTGACCGGTAACTGACGACCGGACCGGTAACTGGCGACCGGGTTTAATAATGATAGTAAAGTGACCACAAGCAATATCACATAAATATCAAAATGAACATTTTTGCACGTAATATAATTAATTAACATAATTAATATCCTAATTTTACTGAATGGATTGGATCAATCCCAGGCTCGCTGTAACCTAAATATGCCATGAAAAATATGCAATAGCTTTTACTTGACCAAACTATGCAATTAAATCCAAAAACTGAGACAAGTGCGCCTAATGACTTCGTATTTAATCATGATTCCGAACCAACCCGAACCAACACTGAAACATCATATAGTCATGATTAAAATATGCTTAAAATGATGAAGTAGTACCCCTAAAATGGCGAGGGTCGAAATCTAGGTGGATGGAGGCCAAAACATGAAACGCTCTTTCGAGAGTCAATTTGGCACATCGCACCGTAAATTCTCGTACGACCTCAAAAATGATCCGAATCACGAACGGCCAAAAACATGACCTTCCTAAATTGGGGAGGCACTGTCCAGTCTAAGTCCATGGGCTAAAAGCCAACCAAGAACTCAAACGAGCCACTGAATCGTGACCGCAAGTTGCTGTCCAGAAATACAGCAGCTGTACATTTGCTTTTCTTGTGTCGTTTTCGAGACTACCGGCCATTGGGGCTTGAACCACTGACCAGAGACTCTTACCAACATCCCAAGGAATGATTTGAACCATGGCTAAGGGCCCTAGGCCAGCCACCATTTGCACCATTCCAGCAAACATCAGAAAACTCCAACCGAGAACACTCATACATGCGTGTGTAGTGTTGTGTTTCATTTGCTGTCTCGTGTTGTTCCAGTGGCCATTTGATTGACCATGGCATGATCTAGACATCTAGGGGCATGGTATGAACCGTGGCTAAGGGCCATAGGCCAGCCAAGATCCACACCGTTCCACCAAATTCGAAACACACATGCTGTCAAAAAAATGAGGGGCCGAAGGGGTGCTGGGGCTGTTCTTGCGTTTTTTGTAAAAACCGATTCACCATGGACCAAGCCTCCAAAAAGGGCAACTTAGTCACGTCTTAGACATCACAAGGAGAGGTTCTAATCATGGCTATAGCCCTTAGGGCAGCCAGGACCAGATCCATCACCTTTGACAGCAACAAGGAAAAATCGAATGCACAACGGGACACGTTTGTGGAGTTGCTGTCATTTCTTGATTTCGGCCAACATGGGACTCGAACAAATGGACAAATGTGTTCCTAACATGTCCTAGTACATGCCTAGGAGTCGCCTTGGGAGCCTAGAATCGAACCATCCACCTGAACAACAAAACAAGAGAACCCGTGAAGCTTGTCATGGAAACCGAAAATCTGCATGTTTATTTTCTGAAAAATTCTTGATGTATTTTGGTTTTTGCTTATCAAAACATGATCATGTAATGAAAATAAATGATAATAGGACTTGATTGAAGAGTCAAGGAAGAACATATGCATGCCTGGTTTCGTTTGAAAGAAAAACGAAAGAATGAGACGATATGGCGCGGAGGAGGTGGAGCGCTTTCTTTTCTACCTTGTTTCTTACTCGAATTTTTTCTCTCTATCTCCCACTGAATTCTCACGGTTTTACACTCTGAAATGCTCTCAAATTTTTGGTGATGGGGAGGGGAAATGGTGGTTAGGAGAGTGAGGGAAATGGTTGCAAGATATAGGAAAAAAGCAAGACCAAGTCCACCATTTGAATTTTGAATTTTGGTTTGATATCAAATGATTTGTTGGTGTGTTTGTTGGGTGTGAGGTGGCCGATTCTACATGTTAATCAAGGCTAGGATAGTGATCTAGTATTAATTAATTAAGGTGGATTAATAATTAAAAAGGTTAGCAAGCTAGAACAACATAGAATGGGTCAAAGGTGAGTTGGAATATAATTGCTTAATCCACTAACAGGTGGCCGAAAATTCACTTATAAATGGAGGGGAAATATTTTCTAGCTAGTAAATTTATAACCCTTAAAAGCCTCACTAATCCTTTAATTAATTTAGTGAATTACCCCTTAATTATGGAACTTAAATAAACTTATTTCCTACACACCTCAAGTAACTTAATTAATTTCTTAAACCTCTTTTTTACTTAAATTAACTTACTTGCTAGCTAAAATAAATTTTGGAAATGTTTTTTGTTCTATCTCAAAACTCCAACTCCAGTCCGGCCTCACTGAAATAACTGAGACGATAAAAATTTAAACTACTACGTAAAATAATTAAATTTAGAAACTCATGCAATAAAAATCATTTTAATTTAAATACTAGAATTATGCATGGCTTATACGCAGTCTAAGTTACGGGCTCTACAATCCTTCCCCCCTTAAAAGAAATTTTGTCCTCGAAATTAAGACTCACCGAATAACTCGGGGTACCGCCTCCTCAGCTCTGACTCAGACTCCCACGTAGCTTCCTCCTCTGAATGGTTAAGCCAGTTGACTTTCACTCGCTTAACCAGCTTGTTCTGAAGCTTCTTCTCCTGCCTGTCTAGGATCTGCACCGGTCTCTCCTCATAAGATAGGTTCGGAGTGAGCTGCAACGGCTCAAAATTCAGCACATGCGAAGGATTCGCCACATACTTCCTCAGCATAGAGACGTGGAACACATAGTGTACTCCGGCCAGATTCGGCGGAAGAGCAACACGATAAGCTAGCGTCCCAACTATGTCAAAGACCTCAAATGGTCCAATAAATCTCGGACTAAGCTTCCCTTTCTTCTCGAATCTCATGACACCCTTCATAGGTGCCACCTTCACAAAGACATGGTCGCCGACTGCAAACTCTAACTCTCTCCTTCTCTGATCTGCATAGCTCTTCTGTCGACTCTGAGCAGTCTCATTCTATCACGGATCCGGGCTACTACATCAACAGTCTGCTGACTTATCTCTGGGCCCAACTCTGCTCTCTCTCCTACTTCATCCCAATGAACAGGAGCTCTGCACTTGCGACCATACAAAGCCTCATACGGAGCCATTCTTATAGACGACTGAAAGCCGTTGTTATAGGTGAACTCTACCAATGGTAAGTTTGACTCCCAACTCCACGAGAAATCAATGACGCAAGCTCGGTGAAGATCATCCAGAATCTGAATGACTCGCTCTGACTGCCCATCTGCTGCGGATGAAAAGCTGTGCTAAACAGCAACTTCGTCCCCATAGTCGAATGCAAACTCTTCCAAAACGAGGAAGTAAATCTGGGATCTCTGTCAGATACGATAGAAAATGGAATACCATGCAGTCGGACTATCTCTCGGATATACAACTCTGCATACTGAACCCTGGTGAATGTCGTCTTAATAGGCAAGAAGTGAGCTGACTTGGTAAGACGATCTACAATCACCCATATGGCATTCGATCCTCTGGCTGACTTCGGCAATCCGGTCACAAAGTCCATGGTAACATTCTCCCACTTCCACTCTGGAATAGGAAGAGGCTTGAGCAACCCCGCTGGTCTCTGATGCTCTGCCTTCACTAACTGACAAGTCAGACACTCGGAAACAAACAGTCTGATGTCCTTCTTCATACCAGGCCACCAATACAATAGCTGCAGATCTTTGTACATCTTCGTACTCCCTGGATGAATAGAGTACGGCGACATATGGGCCTATGATAAGATGTCTGCTCGGATAGAATCACTGCTAGGAACCCATATCCTGTCTCGGTATCTCACTATGCCGTCGCTGACTGAATACACAACACTGCCCTTGGCCTCATCTCTCTGCTTCCACTTGGCCAACTTCTCATCTGCTGCCTGACCGCTGTGAATACGGTCAAGAAGGGAAGACTGAGTGGTCAAGGTAGATAGACGGGGAACTCTACCTCGAGGATTAATCTCAAGATCAAACCTCTGCATCTCAAACTGAAGAGGTCTCGAAACTGCCAAATGAGTCATCACTGCAACTTTTCTGCTCAGTGCATCTGCAACTACATTAGCCTTACCCGGGTGGTAGCTAATGTCACAATCGTAGTCTTTCACAAGCTCCAACCAACGCCTCTGACGCATGTTCAGCTCCTTCTGCGTAAAGAAATACTTGAGGCTCTTGTGGTCGGTAAAGATCTGGCACTTCTCCCCATACAGATAGTGCCTCCAAATCTTCAAGGCAAAAACTACGGCAGCCAACTCTTGATCATGGGTAGGGTAGTTCTTCTCATGGGTTTTCAACTGTCGAGAAGCATAAGCTATGACTTTCCCATGCTGCATCAATAATGCGCCCAAACCGAGCTTCGAAGCGTCGGTATATAGCACAAACTCACCGGACCCTGACGGCATGGCCAAAACTGGTGCTGAGATAAGAGCTTGCTTCAAAGTATCGAAGCTCTTCTGACACTCCTCGCTCCAAACAAATTTCACATTCTTCTTTGTCAGTGCTGTGAGTGGAACTGCAATCGAGGAGAATCCCTTGATGAACTTCCGATAATATCCTGCTAAGCCAAGAAAACTGCGGATCTCTGATGCATTATGCGGCACAACCCAATCTCTGACTGCGGGAACTTTCACCGGGTCTACCTCAATGCCACTGCTAGAAACAATGTGGCATAAGAATGCTACTTTCTCTAACCAGAATTTGCATTTACTGAACTTTGCGAATAATTTGTGCTTCTGCAATGTCTGCAACACTATGGTCAGATGCCTGCTGTGATCCTCCTGATTCTTGGAGTAGACGAGGATGTCGTCTATGAACACTATCACAAACTGGTTGAGGTACGGCTGAAATACGCGATTCATGAGATCTATGAAGATCGCTGGCGCATTCGTCAAACCAATGCGCCAAACCAAACGGCATCACAAGGAACTCGTAGTGACCATAACGAGTCCTGAAAGCAGTCTTTGAAACATCGGCGTCTCTCACCCTCAACTGGTGATAACCTGAACGTAGATCTATCTTGGAGAAAATCGAAGCTCCCTGCAACTGGTCAAACAGATCTTCAATCGTCGGAAGTGGGTATTTATTCTTCACTGTAACCCTGTTCAACTCCCGGTATTCAATGCAAAGCCTCATCGAGCCATCCTTCTTCTTAATAAACAAGACAGGCACGCCCCAAGGTGAGAAACTCGGGCGGATGAACTCCTTATCAAGAAGTTCCTGAATCTGCTTCTTAAGCTCTGCCATCTCTGTCGGTGCAAGTCGGTACGGTGCTTTCGAGATCGGAACCGTACCTGGCATAAGCTCGATAGAAAACTCCACTTCTCTCTCGAGTGGCATACCAGAGACGTCCTCAGGAAAAACCTCTAAGAAGTCTCTAACAATCGGAACATCTGAAGCTGACTGACTGGGTGTCTCGGGGACAGATATAAAAGTTGCTAAAAATGCCCGACACCCTCTATGCATAAGCTTCCTAGCCTGGACATAAGGAATAATGCGCGGTAAAGGAAAGTACCTGTCCGGCTCAAATAAGAACTGCGTCATCCCAGGCGGTCGGACTAGAACAGAGCTCCGCTGGAAGTCTATCAACACTCTGTTCCGCAATAGCCAATCCATCCCTAATATGATGTCAAACTCTGGCATCGGCAATACAATCAGATCCGCATAAACAAGGTTTCCATGTAGCTCAAGGTCTATGTCTCGGATCACATTTGTGGCTGCCATCTCTTCTCCCGAAGGCAGTACTACTGATTAGGCTACATCTAGCCCGATGGTCTTGATCTTGAGGAAATTAGCAAAGATCTCCGAAATAAATGAGTGGGTAGCCCTGAATCTATCAGGGCTTTGGTAGATGAGCCAGCTATGAAAATTCTCCCTGAAAGTCAAGAGCTAAGCTTATAGACATGCAAAGGTCACAGTTCTCCTAACTAAATCCCGAAAATAATACTGAGTAGAGCATGCAATCCTATTGCAATTCTAAGTTCAAAATCTTAATCCTGATTCCCAAAACATTGGAATGCAATTATAAACTTAAAGCTGTAAGGTACCTGTCATCAACATGGTATCGGGGTTCGTCTCCGCAGCATGGAGAGCAAAAACTCTGCCTTGGGTAGGCAGATTCTTCCGAGGGCACTGCGGCATCATGTGGTCTGTGCTGCCACACTTATAACACTTCCCTGAACCAAACATGCATACTCCAGGGTGGCGGCGTGAGCACTTGGGACAGAGTGGGTGCTCAAAAGTCCTCGGGACGGCACGTCCCTGCTGCTGCTGCTGCTGCTGAGGTCCTCCTCTGTTCCTGGGCGGGCCGTGATGCGGCCTCTTATGCTGATGCTGATGCTGCTGAGGAGGAGGAGGGCGGTGTGGTACCTGAACTAGTCGCTTTCCCAAGCGATCCCTCTTTATATCGATCAGATCCTGCTCTGCAGCCAGAGCTCTAGAAACGGCAACCTCAAAGCTAGTAGGGCCAGAAACCCTAACATCACGGCGTAAGATCGGCCGCAGTCCATCCAGAAAGTGCCTCAGCTTGGCACTGGCATCGTTCGAAATCAAGGGCACAAAGTGACAGCCCCTCTCAAATTTACGGATGAACTCCGTAACAGTCAGCTTCCCTTGCCTCAGGGTCATGAACTCCCTGGTCAGACGCGAACGCACCTCATCCGTGAAATACTTGGAGTAAAACACCTCCGTAAAGCGCACCCATGACAGTGTAGCCAAGTTAAGGGCTACTGAAGCTCCTTCCCACCATAGGCGGGCATCTCCTCCGAACAGATAAGAAGCACAACGAACTCGATCTGAATCTCCAAGCTCCATAAACCCGAAGATAACCTCGAGGGACTTGATCCATCCATCAGCAATCATGGGGTCCAACGTCCCTGAAAACTCCTTTGGACGCATCTTCATGAATCTCTCGTACACTGCCTCGGGCCCTGTCGGCCTGGTCACCACGACGTTGTTCCCCGCAAACTGTGCGAAGAACTGCATCATCCCAGCTAGCATCTGGGCATTCATATCTGGAGGAGGGGGTGGAGGTCCGTACCTCTCCTGCCTCTGCTCATCTCGGTCCTCCTAGCGAGGCTCATCCACTCTCGTACGCTCGAGGATGTGTCTAGGGGCCATACTGTTCCATACATAACCCATACGTAACTAACATGCATAATTCCATAATTTATTTACATTTAAATAATGAACAATAAAAATATGGGAGCAAATATCGCATGAAATCATGCTGCTGAAATTAATTCATGCTTTAAATAAAATGCGTAAATGAAAAACTTACAGACCGAAGACGTGACTTCGTGAGTTTCTCGAGGTCAGTAGTAGTACAACCATTTACAGAACCATTGCTCTGATACCAGCTGTAAAGGCCTAAAAATTCGTGCTTGAAAAATTGCGGAAAATTTAAAAATTTTCTTTTTAAATAAATAAAATTGCCTCATTCATAATTGAACTGATAAATAAAGTTTGATGTTCAAAGTGGCAGTGGAAGAAATTAACATTTTTTGAAACAACAGTTAAAAATTTATTCAACAATATATAAAAATGTCTGAGCAATCAAATAATAATAAATGCTGAACTGAGGTCCTCAGGTCCTACTACTGCCGACTCGAGCTGGCTCACTGGTCCCCGCCCTCGATCCCGACATCATCATCAGCACCTACAACAATCAAGTCTAGTGAGTCTAAAGACTCAACATGCATATATCGTAAATAACAAGTAGATAAATAATAAGCTTGCATGCAAGTGAGGATATCATGTCATGAGGTATAATGTGAAAATAACTTGTCGTGAGCAATTATAATACGTGCATAAGTGAACTGAAAATCATAGTGAAAATGTTTGCTCCTTGGAGCCCTGTCATGAAACAACTGTAATAATTTTCTTGTGAGATTATGGTCTACGCAAGTGGTCCCTGAACTGAACTGAGCTGACCGGTAACTGACGACCGGACCGGTAACTGGCGACCGGGTTTAATAATGTACGTCTGATCAGACTACTGCCACAGTATACTGGGTGAAACAACTGAACTGACCGGTAACTGACGACCGGATCGGTAACTGGCGACCGGGTTTAACAATGGTAGTAAAGTGACCACAAGCAATATCACATAAATCTCAAAATGAACATTTTTGCACGTAATATAATTAATTAACATAATTAAATATCCTAATTTTACTGAATGGATTGGATCGCTCCCAGGCTCGCTGTAACCTAAATATGCCATGAAAAATATGCAATAGCTTTTACTTGACCAAACTATGCAATTAAATCCAAAAACTGAGACAAGTGCGCCTAATGACTTCGTATTTAATCATGACTCCGAACCAACCCGAACCAACACTGAAACATCATATAGTCATGATTAAAATATGCTTTAAATGATGAAGTAGTACCCCTAAAGTGGCGAGGGTCGAAATCTAGGTGGATGGAGGCCAAAACATGAAACGCTCTTTCGAGAGTCAATTTGGCACATCGCACCGTAAATTCTCGTACGACCTGAAAAATGATCCAAATCACAAACGGCCAAAAAAAAGACCTTCCTAACTTGGGGAGGCACTGTCCAGTCCAAGGCCATGGGCTAAAAGCCAACCACGAACTCAAACGAGCCACTGAACCGTCACCGCAAGTTGCTGTCCAGAAATACAGCAGCTGTACATTTGCTTTTCTTGTGTCGTTTTCGAGACTACCGGCCATTGGGGCTTGAACCACTGACCAGAGACTCTTACCAACATCCCAAGGAATGATTTGAACCATGGCTAAGGGCCCTAGGCCAGCCACCATTTGCACCATTCCAGCAAACATCAGAAAACTCCAACCGAGAACACTCATACATGCGTGTGTAGTGTTGTGTTTCATTTGCTGTCTCGTGTTGTTCCAGTGGCCATTTGATTGACCATGGCATGATCTAGACATCTAGGGGCATGGTATGAACCGTGGCTAAGGGCCATAGGCCAGCCAAGATCCACACCATTCCACCAAATTCGAAACACACATGCTGTCAAAAAAATGAGGGGCCGAAGGGGTGCTGGGGCTGTTCTTGCATTTTTTGTAAAAACCGATTCACCATGGACCAAGCCTCCAAAAAAGGTGACTTAGTCACGTCTTAGACATCACAAGGAGAGGTTCTAATCATGGCTATAGCCCTTAGGGCAGCCAGGACCAGATCCATCACCTTTGACAGCAACAAGGAAAAATCGAATGCACAATGGGACACGTTTGTGGAGTTGCTGTCATTTCTTGATTTCGGCCAACATGGGACTCGTACAAATGGACAAATGTGTTCCTAACATGTCCTAGTACATGCCTAGGAGTCGTCTTGGGAGCCTGGAATCGAACCATCCACCTGAACAACAAAACAAGAGAACCCGTGAAGCTTGTCATGGAAACCGAAAATCTGCATGTTTATTTTCTGAAAAATTCTTGATGTATTTCGGTTTTTCCTTATCAAAACATGATCATGTAATGAAAATAAATGATAATAGGACTTGATTGAAGAGTCAAATATTCATTGTTGTAAATATTGAAACTTCTTTAGAAAAAATATAAAAATAATCATCTCTATCAAGCATAAAAATAGAAAGAATTTTTTAACCAAATCCGGAACAAATAAAATATCCAACTTAAAATCAATTTTTAATATCAAAATAACATCTTCTATGGCCTTGGCATCAACTCTTGCTCCATTCTCCAGTCTCAGAAAGGTTTCCCCATCTATAAGCTTCTTGATTCTTGTCATCAGTTGCAAATCATTGCAAACCTAAGAAGAATAGTTAATTGATATATTAACTTCTGCATAAAACATACCACTTCCAAAACGCTTTTGGGCTTGATTTTCCTCGTAATTACGACTCCAATGTCCAGGTTGCTTGCAGTGGAAAAAAACTTGATCAAACTTGTTGGGCTATGGATTTTGATTGGACTTTTCTTTCTTGGAAGAGGCATAACGCTTCTTACCAATGCCCTTGGCCATTTCTTGGACCCAGAGCATGAGCCCACGAAGAAAATGGGTCGGGTTTTGCCTTTCTTATGGTTGCTTTCAAACATGGTAAACATATTGACCAACTCTTCAATGGTGACTTTTATCTTATTCATATTTAAGTTAACCAAAAATGGGTCAAACAAGTGCGGGAGCGAAAGAAGGAGAATATCAATGGCCAACTCGTGAGGTATAACCAAATCTAGTCCTACTAATGTTTCGGTTAGCCCAATCAAGTGAATTCCATTCTCATGGACCGAAATCCTATCTAATAAACGAGTTATCATTAGCTCTTTGACAATTGCGTGCATAATAGTACAATTTTTGTATCATACAACTCTTGCAGGTGCATAGAGATATCAGCAGCGTGAATGACATCCTCGAAACATCTCTGGAATTTGCTTGACATATAAGACAACGTATACTTCTTAGCTTGGTGATCATGGTCCCACCATTTCTGAAGCTTTGCTTGTTAAGCAGGACTTGCATCAGCCATTACCTCCTTTAATGGAGACTTAGTGAGCATATATGTTATTTTTTCCGAGTTCAGAAAAAATGTGTAGATTGCTAGCCGGTATTTATAATTAAGGCCAACGAGTTTGTTTTGATCGAAAACATTAATCATGGCTCTCAATAATACTTTCGCATCATATATTTTGGTATATAATTTTCTCATGCCCAAGACACAACAAAATTTCTAATTTTTCTTATTTCGTCATACAAAATGAACCTTGGACACTCGAATGATTTAATAACGATAATAGGGTGTTTATACAATTTATTATCTCCAAATTTAAATGTTTGGGAATGAATTCAACTATTCTAGGATTAGAACAAATAGCTCTTGATGTCTAGTCCACCAACGAACGGGGCATCTACTTTGATTCTCAAAATATCTCCTATAATCTTTCTTTAAGATCTCCCTTATAATCAAGTCCAGTAAAGGTGACTTTGGTTCTACTATTTTGCACTATAAAACAAGAAGAAATTTTGCCGTTGAGATGATCGAACAAGAACGACGGTAAGGTCTAGAAATTAGAATTACGTAACCTGAATGTATGCAATATAGGGTTTTACTAAATATGTGTTTAATTATTTTATTGCATGGTCTTGTCTTCGGGTGAATCACGTACGGTTGATTGCATGGACAGCAGGCGAGCTTAGAGTTGGTCCAGTAGGGTGTCCTCGGTCTGAACTTGGTCCTAAGTAGCCATGGTTCATGGCTGGTTCGGGTTGGTTAGGCCTAGGATCGAATAATCGAGGGCTTGGTGCATTAGGGTTTGTAGGAATCAAGGTGCCGAAAATTCCAGCAGGTAGCAATGGGTTTTAAGGGCTTCTAAACGGCTAGAATAGTGTTGTTTAGGGACTGGTAGGGTGTGAATAAGTATGCAAAAATAATCAAAGCATGTGTAATATAGTTTGAATGATGCGTCAAAGGAATTTAGAAACGTGCCTTTGCGTTTTAGAATGCTTGAATATGCGATGGTTGGCGTGGGGTGCGAAGAAGAACGAACGGACGACGAAGACTACTTGTTTCCCAATAACACCTATTTAATTGAAAAATAAAAGTTTATAAAAATTAGTTTTCAAAAATAATGTGTTTGATATTTTAAAAGTCCCTTGTTTGCCCAAAATCGGTTTCCCTGTAAAATCGAGCTCGTCTCGTAAAATAATTTGAACTCTATCATTTTTTAAAAAATTTAATCATATTAATAAGCCTTGAAAATATTTATTGAAAAATATTTATTTTGTCTTGGTCATCCCCGGTCTCTTTTCCCCAGCCTAATATCGAATATTCGGGTAAAATACTTCAATTTCATGAAATCATGCATTTTAAACATTTAAGCATGTAAAATATATCATTTGTATTTAAAATCAATTAAGAAAAATAAATATGAAATTTAAATCATTTGCATGCGTGTGGTTTACGTGTACTGATTTTTTGGGCGTTACAGTTCCGAACTCATTTTCTTTGTTTCATGTGATGTAGGATAAAAGGTTAGAAACATTTCGGTTTTTCAAGCCGATGTGAAGATCATATGCCACCTAGCTGCTACAAAATATGGACTGATTGTGTTATGATATGAATGAATTAAGAATGACCCAAACTACTTCGATATCCCCTGTTTTATAAGTTTTGAGGGTCTAAAACATGTTTGCATTTGTATGCCTATATTTTGTAGGAATGAATGATAGACTTGGAATGCAATAGGAAGTAGCCATGTTGGTTTTGGAATGTGTCATGTTGATATGTATATTGATGTTGTGTAAATCATGAAAAAATATTCTAAAATATTCTAGTAATGCTTGGATTGAGTTATGTTGTTATATGTATAATGGATTTAAAAATTCATAAGTTGTTTGAAACAAAAGGATTTTACAACATATGTATTGATATTTGCATTATCTACTAATTCATATAAAATTTACTTATATTAAGAGTTTATGTATGACATATGTGTTGGTGTTTATATATGTAGATTTTTGTGACATGGGTATATATAAATACATATACGGGGAGCATGAATAAACCGATCTCATACCAGAAATGAGAGTTATAAAAGATTTGTTACGTACTACTGATATCAACAAGATGAATCTTCTTTTTGAAATCTCATAATAGAAAAACTACAAATTTAAGTGTGCCTGAATTATAGAAATTATGGGATCAGTGACCCCCTAAGAATTTTTTCAAGGTGCTTGTGAGTGAAGGCATAAAAATTCTGGAAAGATTCATGTTGGTACAATGGAGTTAGTTGTCGAATCTGGGGCGTTACAATTGATATTAAAGACTAACCTCTCCTAGTACAATATGGTTTGGGGACGAACCAAGTTGAAGCTGGTGGGCATGCGACAGCTAGAGTCGAAATTCCTAGGGTAGTACATGACCACAATATGTGTGTTAATACCTAAAAAATGAAAACCCCACCAATGAATTGGAGACTGAGAGCTTGAATGAACCGATCTCATACCAGAATGAAATGTATAAAATATTTGATATATACTATTCATATCAACAAGTTGTATCTTATTTTTGGGAGCTCATAATATATGAACTACAAAGTTAATCGTGCTTGAATTGAAACAATTATGAGATGGTTGACCCCCTGAGAAGTTTTTAGGGTGTCTGTGAGTGAAAAAATAAGTACACTAGAAAGACTCGTGCTGGTACATTGGGGTTAGTCATCAAATCTGGGCATTACATTGGGTGTAGTGTCAACATACGTAGGAGCCTGTGCATCGTAGTCGGGGTTTCACCACTCGTATATGATTGTGGATATCCTATGTGATGTGATGAGTTAATATTACTAGGAATATCTGGCCAGAGTAAGAGATTTGCTTTACGGTAAAGTGGATTCGACTAAGATATATGTGATGGAATGAGTGTATAATATGCTAGCCATAATCTACTGGTTTTTGCAAAAACTATCAATGACACCTAGGGAATCACGGGGCGTTGCTACTAGATGATCTTACCATGATTCTGTAACGACCCTCACTTACTATACTACTTAAAATATGCGGAATATAAAATTTTCTATCTAATTAAATATATAATTCTTAACTTTTAAACTCAATAAATACATACATAGTTTTCAAAAATTTCCAATAATTAAACCTGAAAATTCGAAACTAATAAAGAAAAATAAGCAATTCAAATAATGATTATTTTGAGGCGTAAAGAAAAATTCACGTCAACGCCAATAAAATATTCCAACGAACCAGCAAAAAAGATAATTTTTTCCCAACCATGAGTAAATGAAATAAATCAGAGTACTAAATAAGGTTTAACACGCATAGAACTCATAAACTGCAAGGCCAACGGACGTGCACTGCCTACGGTCTGAGCTTGCCCATTGGTCATCACCTCAAGCCTTCTCAACTGTGTCATCTGCATCAATCAAGTCTAGTGAGTCTAAAAACTCAACATGCATAAACCTTTCTTAGTAAATATTACATGATAAAACCATGTAATTTAAACATAATTTATACGTAAAATAACTTGGGCATAAATAAATATGACGTGACTTCCCTGCAAAAATAATTTCATAAACGTGCTTGTCATAACATAAACATAATCATTTTGCATAGAGTTCTGATAATTGAAATGTGGCACCATAACATAATTCGTTTGATAAAACTAACACCACAGTTCTTGGTCGGTAATGATCACCACAACCCTTAGACTGGATATCCACTACCAATCATAATATAATCATAAGATAACTTGGAAAGGTCCCCTGGCACGTTCTCCGACTTCCAAACCCGTACATGCATAATTTGACAACAAGACAACTTACATACCTCAAAACTAATATTTTTGCATGTTATATTTACCCCTAACCCGCTGCGACCCTTTATAACTTACCATTCAAAACATCTCATAAACTTGCATCTTACCCGTACGACTCCCGAATTGAATAAAACGACTTGTGACATATTCCCACCACTCGGGACTCGACTCAACCTTGACCAGCAACCTAACACACTGTCCATAGCCTTAGAGTCACCTCTGGAGCAGTCCCAAACCATCCCGAAATAAAACAATCAACTCTAGGCTCTATTCGGCTGCTTTTTGATGTGTTCGGGTTCTATACGGCTCCAAACATACCACGGCTCAAACCAACCCTTAACCAAGTCTTAGACCGTGACCTTAGACCCTAACAAAGCCACTGACATGGTCCTTACCAACTCAGGTCACCCGTTAACGCCGTGGAGCAGCCAACTGTGAAATGCCCTTGTGCGCTTCGCGTGCGTGCTGCCCCTTTTTGTATCCATCGACTTTCCTACCCTATCAGCCCATAAAAGACCAAGAACAAACCCACCATGACACCCTAAGACCCAGCCCAAACCTTACCCAACCAGCCGAACACCGAAAACAGCCCCCATGCACACACGACGGCAGCTTGCGTTCCGCCTTTTCTTTCGCGCGACCAGAACAATTCCAATTCTTCAAGGACTGAAAAATAACATCTAAACACATTCTAATACATTTGCATACACAACAACAACAGCCTGGACGATCCATACAAAGCCTACACATCAAAAACTCATGAAATCTTGAAGGATCTTGCGTAGAAAAATTTCAACATGCAAATTCATATTTTGATTCAAAACTTTCATGTTTAAAAATGTTTTTCATACATAAATATCATCAAATAACGATATATAATAAGATTTATGTGTAAAGAAAGGTTTAGAGCATACCTTTGTGTATAAACGCTCGAATAAACGATCATCGACGCGAAAGAACGTAGAGGATGAACGGGGAACGATTCTAAATGTTTTTACTTAAAAAAACTTGCAAAAATCTCATCGAAGTATGAATGTAGGAGTGGAGAAGTTGTGGAGGCTGCTAGGGAGCCAAAACCCTAGAACTTTCGTGTGTGCGCGCGCGTTTATAACAATTTTTTCGATTTTTTTAAACCCTGAAAACTTAATTAAACTTAATTAAATGCTAACCTAACAATTTAATTAAGAATCGGATAATTAAATAAAACATTAAACTTCATGCTCAAGAATTAAATCTCCTAATTTTAAAATTTGCTAATAAAATGCTTTAAAATCTTTTAATTCACCTAAAATTTAAATTTGACAATGCTAAAATTCATAAATCATTTAAATTAACTAATTTCTTGACTTAAAATAAAAATATGACATTTAATTTTAGCACCTTAATGGTCCCCGGTCTCCCGTCCCCGGCCAAGCATCGAATATTCGTCTGAAAACTCAACTCAATAAATACAATTAAATCTCATAAAATACACATGTAAATATTTAAACTAAATTAAACATGTTGAATGCATCATTTAAATCATTTAGATTAATTAACTTATTAAATTATGCATGCGGCTTACGTATACCGATTTTGGGCACTATAGATTCAATGGCTGCAATCATAAACAATTTCTGACATTCTAATTATCAAGGGGTTAATGTATAAAATGATGCAAATTAGGGTAAATTCGTATGAGGGACACATGTTGTCTCGAATCACATTTATTGTGAACCCACAACTAGGTGTATCTCTAAACCATTGTAGGTCACACAAATATTGATTTCTGTGTTCTCATTGAGGTGTCAATTTCAAGGAGTTGAATTCAACGATTAAATTTTGATAAAGATCAAACGTCTAGCTTGTAAAATGGTATATAAGAGGGTTCCATATTTGAAAATTTTGAGAGTTAGCACGATTGCTAAAACAATAAGGATAATACAACTGCTTGAATCTTGTGAAGGTGTTCCAAAATTGACAACCGCCAAATTTTGAGTTAGTGCCTAGTTGACTTTGATCGGGTTGACTTTTGACTAAGTGGTTTCGAATAGTTGGACTCTTTATCATTATAATGAATTGTTTGCACTCGTCACATTGATGATATCTGATCGTCAATCAGGATCGTGAAGAAACCATGATCATGGATTGTTTGATTAATAGGCTTTGAGTATCCATGTAGATTTATCATTGATTCTAGAGTTTAGAATAAATAATACAACTCAAGTTGTAAAACACAGCACAACAAAATTCGAAAAAATCTCTCACCTCTCTCAATAGACTATCGCCCACCACATTTTCGCTTCTAAGAGAATTTTAGTTTTTCTAGTGTAATCTAAGAATATGAACAAAATAATCAATCATGAACTTAATATTGACGATTAAAAAAAGGCATATTCCTTTCGATCGTTTGTACGGAATTACAACAAGAGTTATATCCGCTTAAAAACCGGAATAGTTAGAGCCAAATAATTATTCATTAAAGTTAAAATTCTATAAAAACGACATGTTATTGGATTAAAATTATAGGAGTATCCAAGCTATTTTTGTATGACGAAAATAAAATTTTAAAACTCCCGCTACGTCTTAGGCACAAGGAAGTGATACAAAAACAGAACGATTTATGCAAAATAAAATTTTATCTTGGATTAAAAATTGAGTATCTTGCAGATGGATTTTTTTCCATCAATAAACTTACAGAGAAAAGATATTGAAACAATTTTATATGGATAAAGATCATCCATTAAGTTTGCATGGTTGTTTGATCTCTTGATGTGGAAAATGATATTTTTCAACCTCATAAGGAGCAAGAAGAACTATTTGGTCTAGAAGTACCATATTTTAGCGCAATTGGTGCATTGATGTATCGCTAATAGCATGGGACTAGACATACTATTTGCTGTAAATTTTTGGTTAGATACATATCTTCCCCAACACAAAAGAAATTGAGTGGAGTTAAACATATATTAAGATATCTTCGGGCCACATAGGGTTTATTTTACTACAATACTTGAGATTTGCAATTAATTGGTTATGTAGATGCCGATTGCCTATATGACACACATAAAGGAATATCACAAACTAGGTACTTTTTTACTTATAGTGGAACAATTATAAACTGGAGACCTAAAAAAAAATTTATTTCTACCACTTCATCAAACCATGCACAAATAATTTCAACTAAAGAAACTAGTCGAGAATGAGTTTGATTGAGATCATGATTATCATATAAAAGATATAAAAGAGGAATATTGCTTCTTCTAGTAAAAACGTGGCGACAATACAAGAAGAAAACGTGACATGTATTACACAAACCAAATGATGAATACATCAATGTGATAAAGTGAAACACATCCTCAAAGTTCTTTTTCAATCCTGATTTGCAGAAGAGATGTGATATTTAAATTCAACAAATTTTCTTAAGTGTTAATATGACCGGTCTTACCACAAAATCGTTACCCACATAAATTTTGAAAAATTGGTATACAAGATCAAAATGCGACTACTTAGAGAATTCAAGTTAAACTTGCAACGAAGGTAGTAATCCAAAATGTATTATTTTTTTGTTGTCCATGATTTTTCATGACAAGGTTTTGAACGAGGTAGTTAACAAACAACAAGGGATGTCATACTCATTTTCCTTTGTTAGATTTTTGTCTCACTGAGTTTTTTCTAGTAAGGTTTTAACGAGGTGCATCCATTAGAAGACATCCAAGGATGAGTGTTATGATATTGTGGATGTCAAGATAATAAAAGATTTAGGTGATTGTATAAATCATAATTAGATAAGTTGATGCAATATCATACTTATCATATCTAAGATTTTTTTGTACGGTCGCCCATATAATTCTTTTGATACATTCAATTTTACTTGTATTTGCATCATGTTTTGGTTAGTCTTTTAATTTGTTTTACAGCACATTCAATATTATGTAATTCATGAGACTGTACCATAAGGTTAAATCATATTTAAAAATCAACAATTTGTCAGCCCCAGCAAGGGCTTTGACCTGGAGGATCAACGGGTTTTTTTTGTCACACTTACAGCAACTTGAGATAATAATATAAAAATAAATATAAAATTGAAAACCGAGATATACGTGGAATACCCTTAAAATTTATTAAGGTAAAAACCACGTGTAAGATGAAATGAATTCCATTATAATATTTTATGGTGTACAACCATTCATTGTGTTTCTAAAGAGAACACACACTCTCTTAATACAGGAGAACAAACACCTCACACATATTGTAGAACTAAACACTCAGATGATATAAGATGAGAGAAAGAACTCGACGAAAGATGATTGGAATGATGGGAGTGGAGCTTTATTTATAGAGCTCAGTCAACACGTATTGAGCTGTCATAAATATAACAGCCACATACTAACAGCTTCCGACCCCCATCCATCATTTATGACAGCCACAAACTACCATCGGCCAACCCACATCCATCAACATTAATTGCCGACATTTCTCCCACTTGGAGATTTGATTGTGAATCAAACACATTTTTTTAATCTTTTCATTCCCCGCTGTTTATGTTTCCTCTAGGCTACTTGAGGATATACACTACTCAAACTTGTCTATGTCTACTGGCTTGGTCAGAACATCAGCTATGTTATCCTTTGTATGGATCTTCTGCATATTCACACTTCCTTCCTCTACTACTTCTCACACAAAGTGAAATTGAACTCCAATGTGTTTAGCCTGGAATGAAAGATTGGATTTCTAGCGATGTGCAAGGCACTCTGACTATGATAAAGCAAATGAACTTTTTCTTGTTTGTGTCTTTTTGGCACGCTCGGTGGGACACCATTATGCAGCCAAGAAGGAAAGAAAACGTCAATAAGAAAAGTGGAGTCTTTGGCTAATCAAGAGAGAACTCAGGTTCCACAGCTAGAGCAACATGTTGTTGAACCACAGGCCGAAGAAGTGGATCTGCATGTTCCAACGACATAAAATCAAGTTTCAAACAGGTTGATAGAAGAATTGACTTCTATAAAGATTAAAGAAATTTCACAGGCATTATCTAAGGCAATGTCTGACTGTCTGAAGACACTGTTGAGTAAACCGAATCAGTCTGTCCGAGGAGAGAAAAATACCACTGTCAAAGAGGCTGATCAGGGGAGTAATCAATTCACTGAACTCGACCAGGGAGCGGGACATTCAAAGGCTGACGATCCTCGCCGCCCAGAGTTCGCACTCCCAAACCCACAGGAAGGAAGGTACAAACCACCACATAAAAGGGAGGAAACTTTAGGTGGAAGAGTTCGATCGTATCCACGTACAGATGGGGTAGGGAGTTCGAAACAACCTATCAACCAAGCCCATGCGATTACTAGTCCTTTGTATCAACCAGGAATGTATGATGATAAACCACACTTGAGTTATCAGGGAGTTGATGGAACTTTCCAAGGATGGAATGCTGGTTACAGTACAGGGGCTCAGACTCTGGGGGCAAACTATTATCACTATTCGCTCCCCAACATAAATGCAGCAAAGATCGATCCTGAAATGGTGAGAGAAACTGTTCAAGAGCTATATGAGCCGACCTTGACACCAATAGGCCGCCCAGAGTTCCACAAACCCTATCCAGATTACATAGACGTGAATAACTCGTATCCGATGGGTTATAGAGTTCACAATTTCAGCCTATTCTCTAGGGAGGACGGCCAGTCCAGCATGGAACATATAGCCAGATTCACTATCCAGTGCGGCAAACTATCCAACTTGGATAACTTCAACAACTTAAAGCTGCGATTATTCGCAAATTCTCTCAGAGGGGTCGCATTTGCTTGGTATGCCTCACTCCCCAGAAATTCAGTGAAGAATTGGCAAGAGATGGAAAGAAAATTTCACGTTCAATTCTATAAAACAGAACCAAAAGTGTGTATTGCTGATTTATCTAAGGTCACCCAAAAGAAAGTAGAATCTGTGGAGTCTTTTATCGACAGCTTCAAAAAGATGAAGAATAGGTGCCAGGTGTTCCTACCTGAAACTGAATTCGTGAAGATGACGCAAAAGGGGTTGGATTTTGAATTGAGGAAGAAATTCCAATGTATGGAGTTCAGGGATTTCTTTGAGTTGGCTGCCAAAGATGCTGAATACGAAGAACTATTGTGGGAGGATTCGTACAAGAAGAGAACTGCTATGGCGTCTTATTATCAAGAGGTGGAAGATGTTGTGTTAGCAGAAATTCGATCAGCTGGTTCATGTATGGTTCCCCTGCTAAAAAAAAGCCGACAGAACCTGAAAAGAAGAATAGCTCCCAGCTCCCCAAGGATATGCAGTACACGTTTGACGTCTCAAAAACCGATGAAGTTTTTGATTTCCTCGTAAAAGAAAAATTCATCACTTTTCCTCCGGACCACAGGGTGCCACCCAAGGAAAAGCTGAAAGGTCGAGAGTATTGTAAGTACCACAACTCTTATAATCATGCTACTAAATCTTGTTGGACGTTCAAGAACATTTTGCAGGACATAATAAACAAGGGAGTCGTGAAGTTCCCTAACAAACAAGAGTCTATGGCAGTGGATGATGAAAATTTTCCCTCAGTAGCTTCGCTTAATATGAATGTGACAGATTTGAGGGATCTTCTCAATGAGAAAAGAAGCCAATCCTTTGCAGTGAAAGATCGAAAAATTAAGAAATGCTGGATCCCGAAGGGTCAACTGTATGAAGCCACTGGAAGGTGTAGTACCGATCGACTAAGATCATTTCAGTAGCGTTTAACCAGAAGTGTTGGTGAATCCGCGGCCTCTAGGCCGAGGAACCAACATTTCCTTGAGAGACTATTGCCATAGAATCAATGGTTTAGAGGGGAGTCATATCGCAATCAGTACCAATGGTACTCGGACAGGAGAAACGCATGTAGAGTTGAGTTGCAAAGGATGGAAATCAAGAAAAAGTCAGCTGACCAAGATAGAGAAGGTTGTTGAGATAAAGAGCTAATGGAAGAAGATAAGAGTCCGCTAAGTTGAGAAATGAACCCACAATTGATATTTCAGTCACTGGGGATCAGGTGAGGAGTAAGTCTAAGTTTGGAAGATAAGCTACTGAGGATAAGTTAGTGGATGATGATGATGATTTGTTAAGTGAGGAGGATGATCAAAGAAGAAAAACAATCAATTTTTGTTTTAGAGAGTTTCACATCACTGTGAATTGCGCCACAGGAGTGGTAATACTACCAGAGAGGTTTAAAATGATGGAAGAGGAGAATAGAGAGTTGATGCCCGAGGAATCAGTGCAAAAGGAAGATAATGCAAATAAACTCCTCGAAGGGAGCTCAAGAGTGTTTATCAGAGAGGATCACCCGAAAAAACCTAAACAAGTGATACTTGAGAAGCCTACAACTACCATAACAAAGCACATAAGGCCGTTGTACATCAAAGCCCACGTAAATGGGAAGTCAGTGTCTAGGGTCTTTATTGACAATGGCTCAGCTGTGGATGTCTTGCCGATAAGAATGTTAAAAAGTTTGGGCAAAACTGAAGAGGACTTGAGTCCTAAAAAAGTTTCGGTGATGCATTTACAGGGGAAACCACCAAGATCATTGGGGTATTCCCCGTTGATGTTACTGTAGGGAGTATGTCTCTTTGTGTGCATTTTTCGTGGCAAACTCGTCTGAAAACTTCCAAGCGTTGTTAGGCAGGGACTGGATCCATCCAAACCAGTGCATCTCATCCTCAATGCACCAGCTGTTGTTATTTTGGAAAGGAGACGATGTGGAGGTTGTAAAGCTGATGGACAACCCTTTCAAACAAGTGCAAGTGCAGTTGAGGATAAGTATTACAATGAGGATTTTGGGCCCATCAAAGTTCGTAGCAATAGTAAGAAAGAAAGTCCAGTGCACATGCAGACACTAAATCCAAGCTCAGTGCTGGAAAGAATCCTCAAGACTACTATTATCGTGCCGCCTAGGCCGATAATCCAGCCGCTGATTGAGGAGGTTGTTGATTGAGTTGAACCATAAAGGAAAAAAGGTAGCTACAACCTCTATATGGTATGCGCATATGCAGCAATTACTGTACAAATTAGAGGAAAAAGAAGCATGGGAAACCTATGGAACTGAGGTTGTCCAAGAAGAAGAATACGAAGAGGATGATCTCCAAGTTGATGAATTGTTGATGGCGCCATCTCAAATGGAAGATGGCCAACACGAAGTACAAGACCCTAGTACAGGGATTCACGCTCTCTTCTCGAACACATCAAGATTAATCATACAAAGCAGGGAGGATAAACATTATACTCCCACCAAGACGACAACCAATGTTGAGGTGATTATTTTCACAAATGCAAATAAGGTTGTGACTAAATTTGCAAAACACAGGAGAAAAATATCAAGCAAAAATTCAAGGAAAGCGAGGGAAAAAATACCAATGGCAGTAGAGAGTGATGAACTTTTGTGGGACGTCGGTGGCGCCAAAGGCTCCCCGAAGGCCGGTGCGACCACTGGTGGGATCAACGTGGAAGAAGATCGGGTGGAAGGAACGAGGCAGTCGTAGAAGTGTCTAAAATAGCCATGGCGATCATTGGGTGGTGACCCGAGCCAAGAAGAGCTGTCGCCCTTGTGGAGGAGGGCTGGCCAAAACTCGGAGGTGCGCTTGTAGATGACCTAGAGGCGACGGAAAAGGAATTGAGACCAGTAGCGAAGCCGGTGAACGCTACAGGTAGCGAAGCAGAAACAGTGGCTTGGGCAAAAGCGACGTCCGCAGCGCTGAATTTGGGTGAGTGCGCCGATGGGAAATCTTGAGCCATACCTCTTCTTCGGGCGACAATGTAGCCGACAGCAGAGAACGATCGGAACAAGCTAGAGGGCGCGACAGTTACACATGCATCAAAGAGTAATCGGAAAAATGGCGGTAAGGAAGAGGAAGAAAGAGGGCTAGAGAATTTTGAATTTGAAGAGTACGTGAAGGAAACCCAAGAGACAATGGTTTAAAGCCCAATATAAAATGGGACAGGGTTGCTCGGCCCACCACTGCAAGCTCAATTCACAGAAAAACAATTGTGGGCCGCTACAAATAGATGAGTTTGAACCTGGCTAATTAACAATCATTTTGGCCCAATGGGCCAATCCTCGCAGGAGGCATTTGTTGGCGCTAAATTTTAAATAGGTCCAAATTGATTGAGCCCAAGCACAAAAGAAAGTAAATAAGCGTGAAGATAAGATAAGCCCATCAATTTAAAT
Source organism: Primulina huaijiensis (assembly GCF_012295235.1). Classification (NCBI taxonomy): domain Eukaryota; kingdom Viridiplantae; phylum Streptophyta; class Magnoliopsida; order Lamiales; family Gesneriaceae; genus Primulina; species Primulina huaijiensis. The sequence continues at coordinate 7,443,220 of NC_133312.1, forward strand.
TTATTTGACCAAATCAAGGAGTACTTAAGCTGGAGAAGAACGTGGGAAAAATCGTGAAAAAGATTGTGAGATCATGGGAGAGTGAAGAAAACTGCACAGTAGTCAGAAGAAAAAGAATTGGCCGACACAGATAACAAACACAACACACATCGTAAAAAATCCAGGCAACTCCCTGCAGAATTCTCATAGATTTAGTCAATATTTTTCATGCTTTTTCAGTCATATAGCTTTTTCATGCTTTTTCAGTAATATTTTAGCATTCTCGTACATATTGTAGCACTATTTTGTTATATTTTTCATGTTTTTGTAATTTTCTATTGATTTGTTATACACAATCATGTTTGGAGTTTATTTAATCAAGTTCTATGGTCTTTTCTTTCGTTTTGGCGTTGTATTTGTTTAAGACACTATATCGAACGGTCAAATTTAGTGTCCATAATCGTTGTGTTTTTAGAAGTTAGATTTTTTTCATTTTTACACAAATTGGTGCATCTTTGCACCTGGTACGCCCGCAAATCAAATATTGTGCAAACAGTATCGAAGGATCTTCTTGACAGTACTACAATGCTCTCGTCCTGGATTCGCCATATACCGACTAACTGTTCCTACTGCTTGAGCAATGTCGTTCTTATACAGATCATGGTGAACATCAAACTTCCCACTGCTGATGCATATGGTACTCGACATGTCTTCATCCTCTCTGCTTCAATGCTAGAACACAACTCGGAGGATAACTTGAAGTTAACAGGAAGAGGGGTCGACATTGGCTGACTATCTTGCATGTTGAAGCATTGCAAGACTTTCTTCAGATAATTTTTCTGAGAAAGCCGAATTTTTCTATTACTTTTGTCTCGGTAAACTTTCATCCCTAGAATCTTATTTGCTGGTCCCAAGTCCTTCATATCAAATTCTCTAGCTAACTTTGTATTCAATCCTTGGACCTGATCTTTGTTAATGCCTGCTACCAACATGTCGTCCACATACAACAACAAAATGATATAATCATCACCAAACTTCTTGAAATATGTACAAGGACCTGCACTCAGTCTGTTGTATCCAAGGATCATGATATAGGAATCAAATAACTTGTATTAACACCTCAGCACCTGTTTGATACCGTATTGAGATTTATTCAACCTGCAAACCAAGTTCTCTTTGTCTTTTTTCGCAAAACCTTATAGTTGGAGCATTTTGATTTCTTATTCAATATCTCTATGAAGAATTGCTGTTTTTACATTTAGTTGTTCTAAACGTAGGTCAAACACCGCACATAATGCCAATGCTACTATAGCTGTTGTAAGCCTAACCAAAGGAAAATATCTCATTGAATTCAATGCCTTCTTTTCTAGCATATTTTTTACCACCAATTTAGCATGATACCGCTCCACTTGGTTATTGTCATCATGCTTGATCTTATAGACCCATTTGTTACCAATGGATTTTCTCCCTCAAGGTAGTGTAACAAGATCCCAAGTTTTATTATTATCTAATGCCTCTAAGTCTTCATGCATCGTTGTCATCCACATGGATACATCCGAGCTTTGAGTAGCCCCATGGAAACTCGATGTCTCATCATCTTCTGTTAATAGAAAATATGCAATATTGCTTTCAGTGACATAATCTGAAAGCAATATTGCATATTGTCAGTGACATAATCTGAAAGCTAACATGGTGATCTTCAGTTTCGAATTGACTGCCTCACATTGGAAACCTCAGACTCAACATGTTTTTGTTTTTCATGCTCTGGTACTGCTTCAGAAGAAATTTGACATTCGTTCGTCTTATTTTCCACATTAAATATAATTGGTTCTGAACTTAGTATGCATTTGTCTCCCTTTACGTTATCTTCCTTAAAGATAACATCTATGCTGATGACAAACTTGTGAAAAGTAGGATACCACAAGCGAAACCTCGTTACTCCATCAGCATAACACAAGAAGATACATTTTCTATATTTCGAATCCAACTTCGATCTTTCTTGATCATTGTACAAAAAGTACACTGAAATTCCAAATGTATGCAAATTAGAATAATCAGTCGGCTTCTCAGTCCACATCTCCATCAAAGTCTTCATATCCATCGCCATTGAATGAGGACGATCGATAATATAACAAGCGATTTTAACTGCTTCCACCAAAATTGACTTATCTAGACCCGCAGTCCTCAACATATCTCTTTTTCTTTCCAATAAGGTCCTATTCATCCACTCCGCTACTCCATTCTGTTGAGGTGTGTAAGTCATCGTAAACTATCTTTTGATGCCCTCATAATGACAAAATGCATCAAATTCGTCACTAGTATATTCTCCTCCATTGTCAGTCCTCAAAAACTTGATTTTCTTTTCAGAATAAAGTTCAATCCATGCTTTGAAATCTTTGAAAATCTGGAAAACATATGATTTCTTCTTGATTAGATATGTGAAAACCCGGAAATTTTGATCCGAAGCAAATAATGTAAGAAATATAAACTTAAAATTTAGCTTAATCTAAGCTCAAAAACTTTCATTCTAACTATAGAAATTAAATATGAACTTAGATTTCAGCTAACTTAACTCGAGGAACTGGCTTCGAAGTTCGGAGATTAACTCAACATGAAGCCGAGCTGCAAATAACCACATCCATTGAAGTATTGTCACTAGAAAAGTAAAACTCCAGCTCAAGGACTCGATCTTTCAGCTCGAAACAGCTCAACCAAGCTTGTCCTAACAAGACCAAAAAGGGAGCTAAAAGATGAGCCAAGGGATTGGACAAACTTATTATGCAAGAAACAACCTTTGAGATAAACAAGGAAGAAGCTAAGGGATGAGCTAAAGGTTAGGACAAATTAAGTATGCAAGAAATGACCTTTGAGATAATCCATGAAGGAGCTAAGAGAGGAGCTAGGAGATCAGGACACATTTATGGTGCAAAGAATGACTCTTGGTGCTTGGCATTTCTTTGACCACCATTATGATCATCATTAAATCATTACTTGGGCTCCAAGTGGTCGACCAAAGGGGTAAGGAAAAGCCACACTCTCCATCTATAAATAGCACTCAAGACCTGAGAGAAAAACACACCACCAAGCCTCTCAAATTTCGGCCGAAGGAGAGCAAGGAAGGGGAGAGAATTTCGTGCAGTGCAGTCAGTCCAAAAATCAGTCGAAGTGCTGCCAAAATCACGCTGCAGTATTCGTATCAAGAGAAACGAAGTGCTGCCCGACTGAAGACAGAGTTTGTTAGAGTTGCGCCGGAGTGCTGCCGAAATTTCAAGAGAAAGCTTTGTACAAGAAATCGGTAAGTGGGCTTTTGTTACATATCTTTTTGTATTTTTAAACTTGATATACATAATATGACATACAAGTAAGTGTGTCCTTATTTTCGAAAATTGCTATGTGTTCTGTTTAAAATTTTGATCGATTATGTGTTTCTTCTATGCTTCGAATTCCTTTGATTCCGCTGTGTCAGTATGAAAACTCTGAAATCTGAAAATTTGAAAAGTTCTGTCTGTTACTTCGGAATTCTGTTTACACTGTTACAATTCAAATTGAAATGGGACGAGAATTGTGATTCTGTCTGGCCCCCAATGGTGGGTATAAAACCATTTCTGTCTGGCCCCCACCGGTGGGTATAAAACCGAGTTCTGGCCTCGTCCCTTAGAGGACTAAAATATTTGGGACAATTTGACCATGGAGATGAGATGAGTAACTGAGTTTTTTCTGTTCCGAAATGATCTGAATCGTTTCTGTTTTGTTTGATAAGTTCCGTCTTTCTTCCGATTCGTTTCCGTCTTGTCAAATTAAGAATATTAAGTATTGCAATTATGTTAAAGAAAATTTTTAAAGAATTAAGTTTTATATGTATTTTTGGAATCGATCGACCCTCACTTGCTGAGTGTTTCCAACAACACTCATCCCTTACAAATTTAAGATAAAACTGAAGAGCAAATAAATGAGGAGGAGCAGGAAGCTTTCTGAGGTTGGTGAACGATGATCAAGATCAAGAACCAATTTATCCCTTTTGTTTAGTTTTCTGCATTTCGCAACTCCGATGTATTTATTTCATTGTCATTGTAAGACAATACTTTATTTATGAAAAAGACTGGTTTGATTTGATACAGGGCTTTATTGTTTTCAATATAATTTTTAAAAAATGCCGGATGTCACCGATGCTTCGGACACGGGGCGTGACATTTAAGTGGTATCAGAGCCGCCAGGTTCATAATCCCGCTGGGATTTTGTTAGACAAAATTTGGCTAAGTCAAATTTTGGCAAAAGCCTAGTGCATCCCAATTTGAGTCCAACTTTCATATGTTCTTGAAATCCAACTTTCATATGATTCTTAAATTTCTAATAGACTTCAGAAATCTATCCCTTCAATCGCTTCGCAATTCTTAGTATCAAAATTATTTTCCCACGACCACTTTGTTTCTATTATTTGTGCATTTCTATCTTTTATACGATTCTGATGCTTTACCTCGATCTTTATCCTAGGAAATGGCTGCTCCACGTACGCGCGCACAGGCTGCCCTTCGCATGCGTCAGCTTACCATCGATAATCAAGCTAGGGAGATAGCAACTTTGAAGGCGCAACTGGCTAAGGAGAAACTGGAAAAGCAGGAACTTAGTGAGATCAGGCACATACTAAAGACTGACGTGCAACGATTGACTCATCACTTGGACTTGGCTGAGATCCAACTTCTACAGATACCGACTGATTCGGCTCGCATTGCGCGCTTAGCTTCACTAAACAAGGATCTGCTGGAAAGAGTTGAGACAGAGAGAGAGCGCGCTACTCGGGCTCGTCAGCGTCAGGAAGATTTCAGCGCAAAGCAAGAGCGGTACATCTCAAAGCTCCACGGTACTATGGACAGACTCCAAGATCAGAACAACTATTTGCACCTTGTAATAGAAAACATGGAGGAAGAGGAAGAAGCACCGATGGAGGTGGCCGTTGATGACAGTGACAGTGACAGCGACGGAGGAGAGATGATAGATTAGATTGGTATCAAGATTATAATAAAAGTATCTGGATTGTAATAAAATTGCGATTAAGAAAATATTATGTACTGAATTATTTTTAAATGAAACTTTCTATTATCTTATTGCATATTTAAAAAAAAAATTGGATGAGTATACTATCAATAAAATTGTGTTTTTATCTTTATAGGAAAACAAACATGGATCTTCAAAGCATTATAAATAAGCTTAAAAAACAACTTCAGGAAAAGGAGACAGAAATTAAAACACTGAAAGAAAAAAATGAAAAACTTGAGAGCGACAACTACCAGCTGGATGGGAATAACGTATGCATGATGGAGGATCTTCGTGAAGTGAGAGAGGAAGAAAAGAAACTACGCGAGGACGTTAGACGTTATGCCGCTTATCATCTAGAGTCGGAACGTCGACACGAAATCACCAAGCAAGAGTTAAACAAAGCTCAGGATAGGATTTTTACCCTCAAAATCCGGGATGATTGCATTCTCAAAACGCAACGCCGTCTGGAGGAACAGATCGCAGATCAAGAAATCAATGAGAAAGTAAGCTAATCAACAATACAGGAGCTACAAGATCAAGTAAACAACCTTGATCATCACAACACACAACTGCAGAATTACATTGAGCACCTGCAAGACGAAATGATCAACATGGAAGAACTCATGGAACAACTAGAAGAAAACCCCGTAGAGGAAGAAATTAATGAAGCAGAAGGAGACGGTGAAGTTATAGATGAGTAGGAAAAGAACTCTAGAATAGGCACCACTTGTACCTAGAGCTAATTGATTAAACATTTATTCTGAAAAGATTGATTGTATGAAAATTTTTCAAATTAATGAAATTATTTCTTTGATTAAATATTGAGACAAACAAATTAATAAAATATATGTTTATAGGAAATGGCAGGCAGACTACCCCGAAACAACCGTAACCCTCGTGATGCCAACCAAAATGAAAATCCACCACCACCACCGAGAGTGAATCTCAGCCAAGAAGATATGATGGCAATAGCTACCATTGTAGCCGCTACATCGCAGGGAATCGTGAATCCCCTTGCCAACGCCATACAGCCACCACCTGAACCACAACTCCGTGGAATTAAATTCCATTATGAATCTCTCAGGAGGAATCGAGTCCCGACTTTCGATGGGAACCTAGATCCAGAAATCAGCCATAACTGGCTTAAGAATGTCGAATCACAACTGCACTTACTGGAAGTGCCTGAAGAATTGAGAGTGGAGGTCGTGACACCATTTTTGGAGGACCGAGCAAGGAAATGGTGGGAGACTGTGTCACCATCTCTAGCTGAAGTGGACAGGTATCATATCAGAGAATGCTATCGGAAGACAAGTGCATGTTTCAAGTGTGGACAGTTGGGTCATTGAATTAAAGAATGTCCGGAGAATAAAGGAAAAGGGACGGGACCCAACAAACCAAACGAAAACAAGACGAATGCACGAGTGTATGCAATAACCCAGGAGGAAGCTGGTAACACCAACGAATTGGTGGCAGGTACTATCTTACTTAATGAAATGCCTGCATATGCCTTGTTTGATTGTGGTGCTACGCACTCGTTTGTGTCTAGAAGATTTGCTAAAAAGCTTAAACTTGAACATGACACTCTTAGTGAACCATTAAGAGTGGCAACACCGGCAAGTAAAATAATTGAGACACATAAGGTGTATCGAAACTGTAAAATTGGTATCGGCAAACAAACTTTCGAAGTGGAATTGATTCAACTCAATATGGTTGAGTTTGACATCATTCTCGGAATGGACTGGTTGGCTAAAAACCATGCCATAGTAAACTGTCAAAAGAAAGAAATTAGACTTCAGACTCCGACCAAAGAGGAAGTCGTATATCACGGAAAATCCAAAGAAAGAAAATCTCTACTATCTGCCTCACAAGCCTAGAAGGCCATTAGAGGAGGAGAGGAAATTTATCTGGCAATGATCAATGAGATTAAAGAAGAAGAAACCCCAAAGTTGGAAGATATTCCAATTGTTCAAGAATTTCCAGACGTTTTTCCCGAAGAACTACCGGGTGAGATACCCGATAGGGAAGTAGAATTTGAAATCAACTTGGTCCATGGTGCTGCACCCATATCAAAGGCACCATACCGAATGGCTCCAGCAGAATTAAATGAGTTAAAAGAACTGCTTCAGGAATTACTAGACAAGGAACAGATTCGCCCCAGTGCATCCCCGTGGGGAGCCCCAGTGTTGTTCGTAAAGAAAAAGGACGGAAGCATGAGGTTATGCATTGACTACCGAGAATTAAATAAGATCACTATAAAGAATAAGTACCCACTCCCGAGAATAGACGACCTTTTTGATCAATTAAAAGGAGCCAAAGACTTCTCAAAACTCGATCTGAGATCTGGTTATCATCAATTAAAGGTCAAAGGAGAAGATATCCCTAAAACCGAGTTTAGAACAAGATATGGACATTACGAATTCACAGTAATGCCTTTTGGTTTAACAAATGCTCCTGCAGCATTCATGGACCTGATGAATCGAGTGTTCAAACCGTACCTCGACAGGTTTGTGGTTGTTTTTATTGATGATATCTTGGTATACTCACCAAGTGAGGAAGAACACCGAGAACATTTACGTCTCACGTTGCAAACACTGAGAGAAAAGGAACTATATGCCAAATTCAAGAAGTGTGAATTTTGGTTAAAAAGCGTGGCGTTCCTAGGACATATAATTTCTGAACTTGAAGTGTCAGTAGACCCAAAGAAAGTAGAGGCAATCAAGGATTGGCCACAACCGAAGACAGTAACTGAAGTAAGGAGTTTTTTTGGTTTAGCTAGCTATTATAGGAAGTTCGTGGAATGATTTTTGTCAATTGCCATTCCTCTTACTAAACTTACTCAGAAGAACTCAAAGTTCATTTGGAATGAAGCATGTGAGATGAGTTTTGAAACCCTGAAAACAAAACTCGCAACTACACCAGTATTAATTCTTCCTGAAGATGGCAAGGACTTCACAGTATATAGTGACGCTTCAAAAGGAGGATTAGGGTGTGTACTTATGCAAGAGGGTCAGGTAATTGCTTATGCCTCACGGCAACTAAAACCATATGAGCAGACTTACCCCACTCATGACTTGGAGTTAGCCGCAGTGGTATTTGCGCTTAAAATCTGGAGGCACTACTTTTATGGAGTAAAATGTGAAGTTTTTACTTACCACCAGAGTTTCAAGTACATTTTCACCCAAAAAGAATTAAATATGAGGCAAAGAAGGTGGATGGAACTTCTAAAAGATTATGATTTGGTAATCAATTATCATCCGGGTAAGGCGAATAAGATGGCAGATGCTTTAAGCCGAAGAAACTTTGGAAAAGTAAGCTTATCGTCACTATCAGCACAAACAGGACTCCGGGAAACCATCAAATTGAAGTAGAGCCAAGACACCTCCATCATTAAAATTAAAGAACAGATCCAAGGAGGAAAACTTCCAAAATTTCAAATTGATGAGAATGGTATCCTTTGGATGAGAGGGCGATTGTATGTGCCCGATGTCGATGGAATTCGAGAAGAATTAATGACCGAGGCACATAAATCGAGATTTTCACTACATCCAAGAAGCACCAAAATGTACAGAGACGTGAAGAACAACTACTGGTGGAATGGAATGAAGAAAGACGTAGCCGTCTTTGTTTCCAAATGCCTAACCTGTCAACAAGACAAAGCAGAACATCAAAGGCCTGGAGGACTTTTACAGCCAATGGAAATACCGAAATGGAAGTGGGATAACATATCTATGGACTTTGTAGTCGGACTACCACGATCAAGGCAAGGTCACGATGGGATCTGGGTAATCATTGACAGATTGACCAAGTCTGCACATTTCTTGCCAGTACGGATGAATTACAACTTTGACAAGTTAGGTACGTTATATATGGACAACATAGTGAGGCTACACGGAGTCCCAGTAAGTATATTGTCTGACAGAGACCCAAGATTTGTATCAAGATTTTGGAGAAGCTTTCAGAAGGCCATAGGAACCAAAGTAACTCTAAGTACGGCTTATCACCCACAAACTGATGGACAAACCAAGAGAACAATTCAAACCCTCGAGGACATGTTGAGAGCGTGTGCTCTGGATTTTCATTGAAATTGGAGTGAACAGTTACCCCTGATAGAATTCGCCTATAACAACAGCTATCACAGTAGCATCGAGATGGCCCCGTATGAAGCTTTGTATGGTAGAAGGTGTAGGTCGCCTATATATTGGGACGAAGTCGGAGAAAAAGCTGTTATCGGACCAGAACTTGTACAAATAACCGTTGACAAAGTAGCTTTAATCAAAGAGAGACTCAAGACAGCCCAGGATAGACAAAAGAGCTGGGCAGATATGAGAAGAAGACCGTTAGAATTAGAGATTGGTGAAAAAGCTTACGTCAAGGTCTCTCCCATGAAAGGAGTGGTTCGGTTCAGTAAATCCGGACAGTTAAACCCGAGATATGTGGGATCGTTCGAAATATTGGAAAAGGTTGGAACCTTAGCCTACCGTCTAGCTTTGCCGCCTGATATGTCCAGGATTCACAATGTTTTCCACATCACACATCTGAGGAAATATGTTCCAGATCCGAGTCATGTTCTTAAAATTTCACCACTGATGATTGAAGGAAATCTCAATGAAGGACTCAAATACGAAGAAGTCCCTATCAGAATAGTGGACACAAAAGAGCAGGTGTTGAGGCACCAGACAATCCCATACGTCAAAGTGCAATGGTCAAATCATACCGGAAGGGAGGCAACTTGGGAACTCGAAGAGAAAATGCGTTCACAATACCCTCATTTATTCAAAAGCACAAGCTGATCCAAGTTTCGCGGACGAAACTTTCAATAAGGAGGGAGGGATGTGAGAACCCGGAAATTTAGATCCGAAGCAAATAATTTAAGAAATATAAACTTAAAATTTAGCTTAATCTAAGCTCAAAAACTTTCATTCTAACTATAGAAATTAAATATGAACTTAGATTTCAGCTAACTTAACTCGAGGAAATGGCTTCAAAGTTCGGAGATTAACTCAACATGAAGCCGAGCTGCAAATAACCGCATCCATTGAAGTATTGTCACGAGAAGAGTAAAACCCCAGCTCAAGGACTCGATCTTTCAGCTCGAAATAGCTCAACCAAACTTGTCCTAACAAGACCAAAAAGGGAGCTAAAAGATGAGCCAAGGGGTTGGACAAACTTATTATGCAAGAAACAAACTTTGAGATAACCAAGGAAGAAGCTAAGGGATGAGCTAAAGGTTAGGACAAATTAAGTATGCAAGAAATGACCTTTGAGATAATCCATGAAGGAGCTAAGGAAGGAGATAGGAGATCAGGACACATTTATGGTGCAAAGAATGACTCTTGGTGCTTGGCATTTCTTTGACCACCATTATGATCATCATTAAATCATTACTTGGGCGCCAAGTGGTCGACCAAAGGGGTAAGGAAAAGCCACACTCTCCATCTATAAATAGCACTCAAGACTTGAGAGAAAAACACCCCACCAAACCTCTCAAATTTCGGCCGAAGGAGAGCAAGGAAGGGGAGAGAATTTCATGCAGTGCAGTCAGTCCAAAAATCAGTCGAAGTGCTGCCAAAATCACGCTGCAGTATTCGTATCAAGAGAAACGAAGTGCTGCCCGACTGAAGACAAAGTTTGTTAGAGTTGCGCCGGAGTGCTGCCGAAATTTCAAGAAAAAGCTTTGTACAAGAAATCGGTAAGTGGGCTTTTGTTACATATCTTTTTGTATTTTTAAACTTGATATACATAATATGACATACAAGTAAGTGTGTCCTTATTTTCGAAAATTGCTATGTGTTCTGTTTAAAATTTCGATCTATTATGTGTTTCTTCTATGTTTCGAATTCCTTTGATTCCGCTGTGTCCGTATGAAAACTCTGAAATCTGAAAAGTTCTGTCTGTTACTTCGGAATTCTGTTTACACTGTTACAATTCAATTTGAAATGGGACGAGAATTGTGATTCTGTCTGGCCCCCAATGGTGGGTATAAAACCATTTCTGTCTGGCCCTCAATGGTGGGTATAAAACCATTTCTGTCTGGCCCCCACCGGTGGGTATAAAACCGAGTTCTGGCCTCGCCCCTTAGAGGACTAACATATTGGGGACAATTTGACCATGGAGATGAGATGAGTAACATTGTTTTGTCCGTTCCGAAATGATCTGAATCGTTTCTGTTTTTTTTGATAAGTTCCGTCTTTCTTTCGATTCGTTTCCGTCTTGTCAAATTAAGAATATTAAGTTTTGCAAGTATGTTAAAGAAAATTTTTAAAGAATTAAGTTTTATATATATCTTTGGAATCGATCGACCCCCACTTGCTGAGTGTTTCCCAAAACACTCACCCCTTACAAATTTAAGATAAAACTGAAGAGCAAATAAATGAAGAAGAGCAGGAAGCTTTCTGGGGTTGGTGAATGATGATCAAGAACCAATTTATCTATTTTGTTTAGTTTTCCGCATTTCGCAACTCCGATGTATTTATTTCATTGTCATTGTAAGACAATACTTTATTTATGAAAAAGACTGGTTTGATTTGATACGAGGCTTTATTGTTTTCAATATAATTGTTAAACAATTCCGGATGTCACCGATGCTTCGGACACGGGGCGTGACAAGATACATCAAAAATCTTCTAGAGAAATCATCAATTAACGAGAAAAAGTATCTCGCTCCTCCTAAGAATACAACCGATGCTTGCCAAACATCCGAATGAATTGGCTCCAATGTGCTTTTTCTTTTGGCATTGGAAGTGTCAAAATTTAATATGTGTTGTTTACTGGTAACACAATGCTCACAAAAGGGGTAGGGACATTTCTGTAAGTCCCAGCAATAGCTTCTGTTCTAAGAGAATTTTCAACCATCGTTCTGACATATGACCGAGCTCTCTATGCCATAACATTGTTAATTCTTCTCTTGAACCAATTCATGCAACAGCTGGTTCTGTCTATTTGTGTGTTTCTCCCAAAAGTACATATAAATTTGCAGGAACTTTTTCCGCCTTCATAGCTACAAGCGCACCCTTCTCAATTTTCATGATCCCGTTCTCGATACTGGTTTTGCACCTGATATCATCTAATTGCCCCAATGACAAAAGATTTTTCGTCAGTCCCTTCACATGTTGTACCTCCTGTAAGGTGCGAATGTTGTCATCAAACATTTTTGTTTTATAGTACCGAACCCAGCGATTTCTAAGTCATGATCATTTCCCATGAATACAGATCATCCTAAGACTGATTCATAATGATCAAACCATTCTCTCTTAGATGTCATGTCCTATGTCGCTCCTGAATCCATAATCCACTTGTCACAAAATTCGTACCTGGCATCTTTAACTGTTGCCGCTTCGCTGAATAATATTTCACCACCGCCTGAAGTACTAGACACATTTCCTTGAGAACTCTTCTCGATACCCGTACACTATTTCTTGGAGCTCCCTTTACCTCTACATTTAAAGCAGCAAATACTTTTCTTCTTATTTCTTGAATTTGATTTATCTTGTCTTTGGCTCCAACTAGAGTCACGATCCATAAATCTTCCTCTTATCATCGGTAAAGCCTCTGTCTGCATCAAAGTTACCAACTTATCTTCTTTATTCTTGCACTGGCTTTCTTCTCCAAGAATCACAGTTAAGACATCATTGAATTTTAGAGATCCCATAAGACTATTGTTGGCTAAGTTGATAATATGAATCTGGTAGATTTTGAAGTAGAAGCTCTGTACATTCATTTTCCACTATTTTATGCCTCATAATAGTGACTTGACCTCATACATCTTTGTCAGAGTATCTGAAACGACCTTGATTTTTTTTTTTCAAATCTTAAATCATAAATTCTAAATTACTAAATAAAATAATTTAACATAATCATCGATCATAATAATTTAACAATTTAAATCTCAAGTGAATAAAATAAAATTCTAAATCATCGACTAACCAAAGTTCCTAAATAGACCTTTAAGAAGATCGGCTAACAATAAAATCAAGCATAAAAATATCTCTAATAAAAATCCTTAACATAATCTTTAAATCATTTATCTATCTAGCTAGTGCGGAAACATAAAAGCCCTCGGGTGTGTACTACTGCACTCGATCCACTCAAGCGTCAGCACCTCCCATAAATCATCAAATCCTGCATCATACAAACCTAGTGAGTCTAAAGACTCAGCACGTTCTAAACATGGATAGCAAATATTACATATACAATCACATGCATTAAAATCGTACTTTTATTTAAAATAGCTTTTGAACATAAATAAACCATATAAAATCCTGTTAGCATAATTAAATCATAAATCGTAAAATCATTTTAAAATAACTTTAAGCATAAATAAATCCTTTAAAAATCATTTAAAATAAGCTTTAAGCATAATTAAATCATTTTAAAAATAGCTTTAATCATCATCGTAAATCATATATCATAAAATCATTTTTTTTATCATAAGCTTTCAATCATATATCATTTTGGGTGAAGTTTGATCCTTGAAAGTGACTAGCTTTTATCTTTTGATCGACTGCAGTCTTAGCTCCACATGGTCCATGGAGGTGGGCACTAGGCTCTACCATGGAAATACGATCGTTGGGATCTCTCTGGAGCCTTTTCCCATAGACAGGGTACCTCTAGGGCCTTGGCCCGTAAACGGGATCCCTCTGAGGCCTTGGCCCGAATATGAGTTCTCTTTGGAGCCTTGGCCCTCACATAATCTCCACAAAATCATATATTATATCATTTGTCACAGTCAATTCACATCCCTCAAAATATTTTTCCTTTTCTTTAAAAATCATAAAATAACACAGCTTTCCAAAAATAGTAATTTAAACAATATAAATTGCACAGCTTTACCATAAATCATAAAAATACATATTATCATCAAATTTATCATTTTAAATCATATAATATCATTTAACATGTGTTATGATCCTTCGGGACGCTGCCAAGCGTTTTCGTATTTTCCTGGGTGTAAAAAGATCGTTTTGCCCATTTACGTAAAATTCTCGAATTTATCTTTTTCTCACTTTTAATGACATGAGATTATTCTAAATAATTATTTAAGCTTAAATATAATTTTCCATAATTTTATGAAGCTTAAAACTAGGTTTTTCAATTAATTCTTTAATTAACGTTTCATGCGACGATAAAATCACGGATAAATCCAATACTCGATATTTTGATCCCAAATTTTAAACATAACATTTTTAGTATTTATCCTACCCTTCCAAGTCATGAGCCACACCCGTGGACCCATGGAATGAATTTTAGTTATTAAAATCTCGTTTTTGACCCTTCGAGGAACACACCGAGCCATCTCCCAAAATACTCGAGCCACCTTGAGCCAAACCCGAGCCAACCCATCTAGCCACCCTACTGACCCAGCCCAAGCCCCTGACCAGCCCCTTAAACCCTAGAAAAGCCTGCTGTCATTGGACCCGATTGCGTGTCTGTGTGTGAGTGAGTCTCCTTGTATGTCTAGGACTCCTAACCCAACTAGGACTCTTCCAGCCTAGCCACCACCGAGCCCACTTGACCCTAACACACCCTAGACCACGGCCAGATCCTACCCAGACCAGCCCAGCCCCTGGAACCCAAGCACGAAGCACCTGAATCAGAGACAACCACCTGCACACCAAAGCTTCCCCTCACGGTCTCCCCTTTTTGGCTCGAGCCACAACGCACCCAGCCACTCCAGCCCTTGGCCCGACCCATACCCATCATCCTAGGACCATGATGGACCACCCTGGCTCGCCCCAGGCCAGCCGCGAGCCCCTCTTCTCAGCCACACACTCGCACGAGGAGTCCGTACTCAACGGGACTCCTCCAATGCTGCGAGCAAGGCTAGGACCCTTCCTGACCCTGACCCACGTCTAGCACAAGCCCCCCTCGAGACCTGGTCGAACGCTAAGCCCCCATGCATAGTGATTGAGACACTTGAACCACCAAGCACACAACCAACGTTTCTCTTCTCTTTTTTTTCTTTCTTTCACGGTTGTTCTAGCCTATTTCCTTCTATCAATTTATCATGTTTTAATCAAAATCAATCATATTTTATCATGTATTGACAGCGTGCCCCTTGGGTTCATAACGATTCTTTCAAATAAACGTAAAATCGTCGCGTTTTTTAAAATATACGTTCTACCGTAAAAATAATCGAACAATCATATTTTTCATGTATAAACAATTAAATCCAGCATAATATGATTTGTATGCTGTTAAAAGAGTTTAGGAAATGTGTCTTTGCGTTTATAACGATCGAATATACGATCTTCGGCGAGGATGCAACGTTGGACGATCGGACGACGAAGAACACAAGCTTTTCTTTCTTCCTAAATTTTGAAAATTTGAATTGTGTGTGCAAGGGTGATTCACAGCTGATTGTAGGAGATTTATGAGGTTTAAAACACATAGAAACTTATTTATAATTTAATTAGCATACTAATGGGCTTTGGTTTTGGGCTTGCAAGCATAGGGGTTATTGGGCCTACTTAATTAATTAAATTGGGCTCAATAACACTTACTTAATTAAAACATAAAATTTTATAAAATAAGTTTCAATAAAATAATAATTTTGATCTTTTAAAACTCTTTGTTTGTCTAAAATCGGCTTCCCAGGAAAAATCGAGCCCGACTCGTAAAATAATTCGAACTCCAAAATTCTTAGGAAAATTAAATCATTTTTAATCATATTAGGAAGCCTTGCCATTAATTAAAGAAAAATAAATATTCTTGTCTTGGTCGTCCTCGGTCTCCTTTTCCCTGCCTATTATCGAATATTTGGGTAAAATCCTTAATTTCATGAAATCATGTCATATTATCATTTATTTATGCAATCATACATTTAATCATATAATAAATATCATGCTAGCATTTAAAATCAATTAAATAAAACAATTAAGCAATTAAAATAATTTGCATGCATATGGTTTACGTAGGTTGATTTTTCGGACGTTACAGTATCACATATAACTTTTGTTATCTCAGAGATACTTGATAGTACTTTGTCTGCTATAGACAAATGTAAATTGGCAACATCATTATCATTCATCACATTCCACTTTCCATCATCTGTCATTTCCATCAGTCTATCTCTAATAACCGCCAAGCAATTCTCCTTTCTTAAAAATGTTTGTATCTTTATTTTTCATAGCATAAAATTGCTTCCATTGAACTTTGTTATCTCGTACCTTACTGTCATTATGTCACAACAATTTACTAGACTGTACAAAATTATCCCGCCTTAATAAAAAATCTATAAAAAAAAATTTGATGTGGAAGATCAGTCTAGGCTGCAATCGTAGAGCATACTCAGAATTTTAAGAATTTTTAAACCGAATCTCTGATACCACTTGTTGCAACAAGAGATAATAATATGAAAATAAATTATAAAACTGGATAAACGAGATTTACGTGGAAAACCGCTAAAAACTATAGGGTAAAAACCACGGGCAAGATAAAAAGAATTTTCACTATAATATTTATGTTGTACAATCACTTACTATGTTTCCAAAGAGAACATATACTCTCTTAATACAGAAAAAACACATCACAAATATTATAGAACTAAGCATCCAAATACTATAAGAGGAGAGAAAGTGAAGGATCGGTTCAAGCACCCTTGAAGGTGCTTCAAACACAATATTCTCCACGAGCTTCAATAGCTCGTGTTCTAAGAATGTTTACACCGATTAATTAAATCGAGTTTGATTATAAATAAAACGGAAAACAATAGAAGTAATCCTTTGTTAAGAAAAACTGATATATTTTATATACTGTGCAACTGAATGACTGAAAAATATAGGGAATCAGTTCTTGGCATATATCTGATCAGTTATGGTGAAAACTGAACTAACGAATGCTCTAACTAATCAAATCAGTTTGAAAACACTAGTTAATCAGTTAGATACACAAAATATATTTATGGATGTTAGGAGACTTCAACTGCTCCTACGTCACCCCTTCTACTTCCTCGGGTAGGATACACTAGAGGACTTTGATTTATACAAAACCTTGTACAAACCCACTCAGCTTAGGACTTATCCTACTACCTAACTGAACTCTTAGCTTAGACTGAGGACAGCACCTTTCAGCCAACACTTATTTAACGTCTGTGTGTCAAAGATTACATACATAAGTTTATTGTCTTTGTGCAAGACTCACTCAGATATTCAATAAGCTCAACTCTCTGATATATGTGAGTGATAGTGTGTGCGTGTGTGAGAACTGAACAATGAATGCCACACGAAGGTGTTCCCACACACTGAGGGAAATAGGGCTTCTACACTAAGCTGATAACACGTTCAAATGTTCTCTCAAAATTGGGCTGATTGCTTCTCTCTTTGAGCTGATAAGACTTTTAAGCGTGCCCTCTCTTCTTCACACACACTTGTTCTGTCATGTTGGTCTTCACTGATCTTCTATTTATAGGCGGGAAACTGATCGTACAGTGAGACTTAATAATTGTATCCATTGCAGCATGAATGTGTTCCTTGAGATTCATGTCTCGACTTTTCTGACAGCCATTCTGGAACATTTTGTCTTTAAGAATTGCTGCAACGTCCATTATTATACCTTGATCGTACAGATGCTTTTGTATCCTTGTGCGTAGCTGGAATCCACTTGGATAAACTTATCTTGATCTGCAACTGATTGATTCCTAACTGATACTCCTAACTGGTCATCTGAACTGATATTCAGTTGGGCTGGTGAAATCAGTTGAGTCGTCAGTTGAACTGATTTCACTCTTTCAGTTGAACTGGTCAGCTGGACTCTTCATCAGTGGAGCATTTCATCAGCTGGCCGGGCTTCTGAAGTTCTCTTGCTGAACCACCTATCAGCTGGACAATCAGTTGAACTGTTCTTGATATATCAATTGAGATGATTAAGTTTGGGCAATCAGTTGACACTTTCAGTTTGTATTTCGATAGCTTCAGTTTTGGCTCGGTAATCAGTTTCATCTTCCTGCTTATTTTGATAAATCATTAGAAACAAAATAACAAGTTTTGTTATCATCAAAATTAAGATTGCGAACATGAAATGTTCCAACAATCTCTCACTTTTTGATGATCACAAAACTTGAGCTATTAAAGGCGATTTTAAAGAAAAATTTTAAAATTTAAAACCGATACACTGATTCTCCCCTTTTGTGAGAATAAAAAATATTAAAAACAGTTAAAAGGAATTTTCAGTTCGAGGGATAAGAAATATCCCCCTCAAGAACTGAATTCAAAACGAGTTTAAAAACACTTTTCAGTTCGAGGAATAATTTTAAAGAAAACTCCCTCTCAAAAACTGAATTAACAACTTCCCCTAAAAAATATAATCATTTACTCGATTAGTGAAGTTTTAGCATCATTCAAGCAGTTTAGGCAACAAATCTTAAAATAGCACTTCAGTTACATAAAAGCTAACTGGATAAACATGATGTTTATTTAACCAAATACGCGTCCCTTGTATCATACATTTACGCACACCAGCAAGTGTAAGGGAAATTACTTATAAAATAGCAAATTTTAAATAACATTAAATATCAGTCAGTTTATACATAATCGAACTGAATATACTAACAACTGATCGCCTTGAATGCTTCGAATGCTGCATCGATCTTGAGTCTCTTTGCCAGAAGAGCAGCTAATTTGACTTGAACTCGATCTCTTTGCTAGCTAACTGGTCGAGCTGACTCAAATTGGACTCAACTGATGATGAACAGCATTGATCATTACTCTGATCTGATCTGGCAATGAAGCAGCGGTATACTGCTGGTGATTAAGCTCCACTTTAATTATCCAACATCTCAATATAGCTGAGCTTCTTTTATTGATCTACTGAACTGGTAGGCTGACAACCAAAATCTTGTCCACTGAATCATTTGAGCATTTCATCAGCTGGCCGGACTTCTTAAGTTCTCCTGCTGAACCACCTATCAGCTGGACAATCAGTTGAACTGTTCTTGATATATTAGTTGAGCTGATTCAATTTGGGCAATCAGTTGGCACTTTCAGTTTGCGTTTCGATAGCTTCAGTTTTGGCTCGGTAATCAGTTTCTTCTTCTTGCGTTCTTCGATAAAACATTAGAAACAAAATAACAAGTTTTGTTATCATCAAAATCAAGATTGCGAACATAAAATGTTCCAATAGAAAGAACTCGATGAATGATGATTGGAACGAGGGGAGAGATCTGCCAACCTCCATCCATCAACATTAATTGCCGACATGTTTTATATCCCAAAACTATGACAGAACAACCTTTGATCGGTTACGGTCAAGGTTATGGATCAAATCTATTGACCCAATTAATCGGAGCATTGACCACTGGCACGGTTCGGGTCTAGGTCCAACCCGATCCCTAACAAGGTCTAGTTGGAAATATGTATACGTCTAGTTTAGAGGTGGTCGGTACGGTTAAATTTTGGATGTCGTATACCATACCGAAAATACCGATATGAGAAAAATGATACCGTTATCGTACCGAATTTTCGACACGCTAAAGTTCAGTACAATATCGGTAAAATACCGTCATACCGAAAGTATAAAAAATTCATTTTCTTTTAATTCCAAGGCCAATGATCACCGATACTAAACAAATATATCAAAACAGTCAAAGAGATCAGGAAAGATATATACAAAACAAATTCAACAAGACAATAAACACCAACCGCAACATGTGTCTAGAGATCCAAGACATCAATGAACACTAATAAACTTCAGCCGCAACATGTGCGACTTCTTCATCCGCTATCTTTGCAACAATGTCTGAGGTCCTGTGATTTCTGAAGCCTGTCAGCTTTTTAACAAGTTGAGGCCCATCATACAGTTTTCTAGCTAGCTGTAAGGTTAGACGATAAAGATAAGACTTCTCAACAGTTTAAATTCTCAACTATGAGCTGAGTTGATTCACTGAACATTGATTTGGACTATTCCAATATGATGAGTCCAAACAAAAGTTAAATTCTTTATTTTGGTAGTTATTGATATATATTGTTTTATACCAAAAAAATACCTTATATTTTTTAAAAATTTAACTTTATTATTTAAAAATATTATATATTATATATTTTTAATTTATATATATTATTTGGATATTTCAGTATATACTAATAATTTCAAATTCCATATCATTACTGTACTGAATATTTCGGTATCGCCACCTTACCGTATCGAAAATTTCGGTATACCAAAAATCTCGATAAATTCGATATTTTGTCGATACGATAACCTCGATATACCTAAAATTCGATATTTTTCTCATCCTTAGTCTAGTTTATTTAGATTTATTCTGGGTTGGAGGTTTAGTACATTAGTTACGTTTCTGAGTGAGGAAAGTAGAAAAGGAGAACATATAAAAATTAATGGGAAATAAGATTGAGCCCCCCACCCAACCGACCGGAAGGGCAAAAAGGAACAGAGCCTTCTCAATCCAACGATCCCATTCTAGGGTTCCCAAAATTTCTCAATAAAGAAGTCTAAATCTGGTTTGGGCTCCTTATACATCGAATTCTTAGCATATTTTCTGGAAAAACACTATGTTTTGGTCGTAATAATACTTGATGCGTGCGCACACCCACCCACCCTATCAAACACACGCCTTACGATTCATTTATTAGTCAATTCTTTGTTTTTGTGTGTCTTGTGAACTCGAATTTTTTTATTTTATTTTATGTTGCGTGATAATGTTTTTACAGGATCCTGTTCTGCGTTTAAGACTTGAATTTGAAATCATGAATTGATTAGTTATTTGAAGATCGATCCAATGGAAGAGCGGAAACCACGTAAATCCAGGAGGGATGCTTCTGAAAAGGAAGAAACGAAGAAAAATAATCGTGAGAGTGAAGATCGAAGTTCTGAGAAAGACAGGAATAGGGGCCGGCATGAGAAAGAAAAGAATGATTTAAGTAAGTACAGGGACAGAGAAACTCGCAAGGATAAGCACGGTGAGAAGGACCATGAGAGGACGAAGAAGAGTCGTAACGATGACAGAGCTCGAGGCAAGTCCAGAGGCAGAGAAAAGGATGCTGAAATGTTGGAGTTAGACAGAGAGAGGGAGAAAGTTAGGGATAGGGATAGGGATAGAGATAGGGCAAGAGAAAGGGGAAGAGAAAGTGAGAAGCAGAGGGAGAGAAGGGGGAGGGAGAAAAAAAGGGAGAGGGACAAATACAATGAAAAGGATAAAAACTATGAAATGTCTAGGTTGTACAGCAGTAGTGATGATGATAGGGACCATGGAAAACGGCGCAGGAAAGAGGAAGATTGCAAAAAGAGAGATGATGAAGTGAGTAACAAGCAGAACCAGCATAGGGATGACAGTCAAGACAATGGCCAACGGAAAGAAAGCCATGAAGAGTCAGTAATCACTAAAGGAAACTCTCGGGAAGAAGATCTTGCTGAAGAACAGAAGAGACTGGATGAAGAAATGGAGAAACGGAGAAGGAGAGTACAGGAATGGCAGGAATTAAGAAGAAAGGAGGACCTTGAGGTGCAAAAACTTGAAGGATCAGTCAATACAGATGAAACATTGTCTGGAAAAACATGGACCCTTGAAGGGGAATCTGATGACGAAGAAGCAGCTCCTGAGGAAAGATCAGCAATTGATGAGGATGAAACTGTCAAGCATGTTATGGAGGATTCCAATGAGATGTCCACTGATAATGAGAATGTGTCCATACCTGCATTGCTGAGTGATAATGATCATGCTGCCGAGGATGATGAAATTGATCCATTAGATGCTTTTATGAACTCTACGGTGTTACCAGAAGTTGAGAGGCTACACAATGCAGGGGAGTCTTCCAACAACTTGGGTCCTGATGTGGCTCAAACAACTGAAAAACAAAACTCTGTTCAATTTAAAAAAGGTATGACTAAGACTATGGGAAGAATAATTCCTGGAGAAGATTCTGATTCGGATTATGGAGATCTCAAATATGACGAAGATCCACAAGAAGATGAAGATGATGAAGAATTCATGAAACGGGTGAAGAAGACTAAAGTTGAGAAGCTTTCTATAGTTGACCATTCAAAAATTGATTATCCTCCCTTTCGGAAGAATTTTTATATTGAAGTGAAGGAAATTAACAGGATGACTTCCGAAGAGGTCGCGGCATATAGGAAAGAACTGGAACTGAGGATACATGGGAAGGATGTCCCAAAACCCGTCAAGAATTGGCATCAGACAGGATTATCAACTAAAATACTGGATACCATTAAGAAACTGAATTATGAAAAGCCAATGCCTATTCAAGCTCAAGCCTTACCTATTATAATGAGTGGGCGAGATTGCATTGGTATTGCTAAAACAGGCTCTGGCAAAACGCTAGCATTTGTTCTGCCAATGTTGAGACATATCAAGGACCAATCTCCATTGATGCCTGGAGATGGGCCAATCGGGCTCATTATGGCTCCCACAAGAGAGCTTGTACAACAAATCCACAGTGATATCAAGAAGTTTGCAAAGGTGATGGTTCTCAGCTGCGTGCCCGTATATGGAGGTTCTGGGGTAGCCCAGCAAATTAGTGACTTGAAACGAGGCGCTGAGATCGTTGTTTGTACTCCTGGTAGAATGATCGACATTCTATGCACCAGTGGTGGTAAGATTACAAATTTGCGCCGTGTCACTTACTTGGTCATGGATGAAGCTGATCGAATGTTTGATATGGGTTTTGAACCTCAGATTACTAGAATTGTCCAAAATACACGACCAGATCGTCAAACTGTGCTCTTTTCTGCCACTTTCCCGCGTCAAGTTGAAATTTTGGCACGCAAAGTGTTGAATAAACCTGTCGAACTACAGGTAGGTGGGAGAAGTGTTGTGAACAAGGATATAACCCAACTTGTTGAGGTGAGACCTGAAAGTGAAAGGTTCCTTAGGCTGCTAGAATTACTTGGAGAATGGTACGAGAAAGGAAAAATATTAATATTTGTCCATACACAAGACAGATGTGATGCTTTGTTTAAGGATTTGATTAGATCTGGGTATCCGTGTCTCTCACTTCATGGAGCAAAGGATCAGACAGATCGTGAATCCACTATTGGTGATTTTAAAAGTAACGTGTGCAATTTATTGGTTGCTACAAGTATTGCTGCTAGAGGTTTAGATGTGAAGGAGCTTGAACTAGTTATTAACTTTGATGTTCCTAATCATTACGAAGACTATGTTCATCGTGTTGGTAGAACAGGGCGGGCTGGTAGAAGAGGTTGCGCTATAACATTTATATCTGAGGAAGATGCAAGATACGCACCGGATCTCGTAAAAGCCCTTGAATTATCTGAACAGAGTGTTCCTGATGATCTTAAAGTGCTTGCGAATGGGTTTATGGCAAAGATTAATCAGGGGCTTGAGCGAGCCCATGGAACTGGTTATGGTGGTAGCGGTTTTAAATTCAATGAAGAGGAGGATGAAGTGAGGAAAGCTGCGAAGAAAGCACAGGCAAAAGAATATGGATTTGAGGAAGATAAATCGGATTCAGAAGATGAAGATGGAGGAGTGAGAAAAGCAGGTGGCGACATTTCTCACCAAACTGTCCTTGCCCAGGCTGCTGCTTTTGCCGCTGCTACCAAAGCTAATGCTGCTCCATCCCCAACACCTATCTCAGCAGCTCAGCTCACTTCAAATGGTGGATTGCCTGGTGTTCTTGGTTTGGCTATTCCTGGCGTATCAGCAGTGGTCCAGGGAACTGGACTGCCTGTTACCAGCAATGATGCGGCAGCTAGGGCAGCTGCTCTGGCAGCTGCCATGAACTTACAGCATAACCTTGCGAAGATTCAGGCTGATGCCATGCCTGAACACTATGAAGCAGAGTTGGAGATAAATGATTTTCCTCAAAATGCTCGATGGAAGGTGACACACAAGGAAACTCTGGGCCCAATCTCTGAATGGACCGGGGCTGCTATTACCACGAGAGGGCAATTCTTTCCTCCAGGCAAGGTTGCTGGACCAGGGGATAGAAAACTCTACTTGTTCATTGAAGGCCCTACTGAACAATCTGTCAAGAGGGCAAAAGCAGAACTCAAGCGTGCCTTGGAGGATATCACGTCTCATGGATTATCGCTTCCAGGATCAGCACAACCGGGCCGATATTCTGTCGTGTAAGAGCAAGTTTTGCTGGCCCAGATGCTGACTGATTTCTTTTTTCCATTGGGATTTTTGAATTGAGACTTATTGGTGTCATTAGTTGCCCATTTGTACTTTAGCTCCAATTACAGATATTTAGATTATTTGTTGTAAGAATTCCTTATCTTATTTTATTTTATTTTGGCAATTTTCTTCTTCCCTTTTCTGAATTTTAAAACTCTGCTGTTGTTTCTTATGCCATTGAAATTTCTGGCAACTATAGGTTTACTGCTGACTCTAATCAATCTGTTTTCTGGTAAGAAACTTGGATATTTTTTTGATTTCTTTTTTGGAAATGGAACCTCATTGGAGGTCTGCGGTTAAGTTTATTTTCCTTGGTATATGATCGAACAAAACTTGTACCGTAAAAATCTTTGTAAAAATTAATAATATTTAAGGTCGAAATAATCGCAAGTGCACGATGTTAAGTAATAATATAGTGTATGAGAGTACGTGTAATGCCCCAGATTTGACGACTGTCCCCACTGTACTAAGACGAGTCTTTCCCGCGTGCTTATGTCCTCACTCACACGTACCCTATAAAACTTCCCAGGAGGTCACCTATCCCAAAATTGCCCAAAGTCAAGCACGCTTAACTTTGGAGTTCTTATGTGATGAGCTACCGAAAAGAAGATGCACATTCTTGATATGAGTAGTACCAATCAAATCCTTTAAGTCCTTCTCAACTGCAGAGTCCCATACCTGAACAGTTTCGAAATCCCTCTTCTTCCGGTGTAAGATCGGTTCATTCATGTTCCCTCCACCTAGAAGGCTGTCAAGAGCCGCTCATTGTCCGTGCAACCTCATGGAATCGACGATCACCACCCGCCTTCTTCGGCCCCGGGCCTCACATGCCCACCAGCTTCCGTTTGGTTCGTCCCTGAACCACATCGTACTAGGAGAGGTCGGCTCTGATACCAACTGTAATGTCTCGGATTCAACGACTGTCCCCACTGTACCAAGACGAGTCTTTCCAGCGTGCTTATGTCCTCACTCACACACACTCTAGGAAACTTCCCATGAGGTCACCCATCCAAAATTGTCCCAAGTCAAGCACGCTTAACTTTGGAGTTCTTATGTGATGAGCTACCGAAAAGAAGATGCACCTTCTTGATATGAGTAGTACAAATAAAATCCTTTAAGCCCTCCTCAAATGCACAGTTCCATACCTGAAAAGTTTCGAAATCCCTCTCCTTCCGGTGTAAGATCGGTTCATTCATGTTCCCTCCACCTAGAAGCCTGCCAGGAGCTGCTCATTGTCCGTGCAACCTCATGGTACCGGCGATCACCCCCCGCTCTCTTCGGCCCCGGGCCTCATAGTACGAGTATCGTTCCTCTTAAGACTGTATTTCGCAATTGTTATTTTCAGTTATTAAACCTTTAGCAACGATAATTTGGATGATTGTTTGCTACTATGATGATTAAATAAAAGTTCAACAAAATAATTTACAAATTAAATGATGAAATAAATAAGTTAAAATTATTGAGTAAAGATTCAATGAGAAATGAATTTGTTGGGAATCTCGGTTCACCTAACCTTTTCCAATTTACTTAATTAGTTCGACAATAATCTATGCTTTCGACGAGATTTTCTATCCAATTGAACACGTCCTCTCGAGCTATGCCAAACTAATTCATCACAGTGAAGTAATTAAATCTCTTTAATTATTTATCAAATATGAATTGCATGTCGTTCTATGAAATCCCCTAGCTTTCGACCTACTGGATTATGACTATCGACGTGTATCCGAGTTCATATTTCTATGTAAATTGTAAATCCAAGGATTATGCTACTCGTTCCTATCACGGGCTATTCTCTCGAACTCACTCGCAATATGAAATCGTTATTAAAGTTAGCTAAGCTTCAACAACTCAATGAAAATAAAAGCACAATCAAGAATAAATCAAAAGTCGATAGATGAATTAACTAAACTCGGTTTCGGGATATGATCCCTTAAATCCTAACAAATAATGAAAATTAGCTACTATAATTCATGATCAAACTAAGCAAAACAATATTTAATCAACAAGATTTAAACTAGAAATACTAGACGTGACGAAAACGCGAAAAACGTTGCCCGGATATCTAGAAATTTTCAACTCCAAGCTTTCATCAAGACTTTTCTCTCTTCCAAAACTTTGTGGCTGCTCAAAAGTCTCTCAATTTTCGTCCCTTGGGTTCCTTTTGCAGCTTCCGCCTTTCCAAGTTAGAAACAAGCCAATAAAGAAAATTTCCTTGTTTACTCGCGCCAGGCGGTGGGCGGTCAAGAATCACTGCCCTAGCGCGAGGTTTTCTGTAATGTCTTCTCATGCATCTCGTGCTGGGGCAGCAAAAAATTACCGCCCTAGCGCGAGGTCTTCTATTGAGCTCGTGCTTCTTTAGCCTCTCGTGCTGGGGCGGTCAAGAAATACCGCCCTAGCGCGAGGTCTTCTGCCCAAACATCATGTTTTTGCTGTGCATGCGCTGGGCAGTCAAGAATTACCTCGTCCAAGCTTCATTTCCGGTTTAATTATCTTCTTTTGCGTAGTTATCCTACACATTCGTACAACTCAGTGAGCGGTGATAATATGCAATAATATAAGATAAAATGAACAAAATGTATATGGAATGCACACACACACAATGCAAACACACACAAAACTAATGCAATAAAATACGTAAAACAACACCTATCAACCCCCTCATACTGACTTTTTGCTTGCACTCAAGAAAAATAGGTCATAGACCTCAACTAAGGCACAAAATAAGACACCAAATAAAAGTACTAAAACAACCAAATCGATGGCGAAAGAGCAACTGGCATCTAATGTCTCTGCGGGTTTTTGAACTAGATCCCATCAGTCAAATCACAACACTCATTACCACCCATTTAAAGCACCACATAGCATTTTTATTTGGACGGAAAATGTGTTCGTGTGTGCGCTATGGGTTCTACTAGCTTGTACTTCAGATAGCTTTGTTCGCAAATCATGTGAGTCACCAAATCAACAATTCAACGCAAGTTTTCACTCTCCTGAGTTCCGTTTCTATTCGTGACCAATCAGTAAACACAATGTAGTAGAATTTTATGGTTGCACAACGATATTTAGGGGGGTAATGTCAAAATGTGCTCAAGTGGTCCAAAAAGATTGGGAGTACACCGATCATTTTCATTATGCACCTGTCAGAATTTTCATCCGACATTCCTCAACGTCGTACATATCCATCTTTTCGCCCTATGGATAAGATTTCATCCCGTTTTGGCTCCCTCACACCTTACATCCCTTTTTGTTTTTCACTTTTTTTTAATAATTGCATAATTTTCTCATGTGTACTCCCTAGGCTCTGAATATAAGGCATGTTCATTTATTTGGCTTAGGGACGAATTTTCAGGTTCTATGCACGATTGAAGATAAGGTTATTCAAGGTTTACTAAGGTTTTCTACTTGAGTTCATGCTACTGGTCAGGCACTCTTTTCAATAGACATTCATTCAAGTTTCTACTCGCATCTCATGTCTCTCCAGTTTCCTTCACAAATTTTCAAACTCGACTATCATTCACACAACTACCAAAACCCACCATATGTGCATATAAAAATTCATAGTTCATGCTAAAGGGGTATTAATAACGAGTGACAAGACTAAGAAACATGTAATTTATCAAGCCCAAAATCATCATCGGCTACCAACCTATTTGTTTCACCATCAATTGACAACACATGCAATACACAAACGATCCTCGACCACTTCATACTAAGTGTGTGCGAAAAACTTGGACCGGTGTCTCGGTTTTAACCCGGATCCACCCGAATTTCAACCAAACTTTTCCCGGCTTGAAATATGACTTAAACCTACATGTCCAGCCTAAAATCCACTTATTCCAGCCTATTTATGACTCACAAAACAAGCCTGAAAGTTGCTGAAATTTTTTTAGCGTCTCTCGAACTTCAACCTTAGTCCACCAAACGTGCAACCCTTCGACCCTAGGCCCTACCAGCTCGTTCTATCCTTGGACAAACCCTTCTTAGCCCATCTTAGGACCCTCTTGGACCAACGTAACTCATGCTCACAGCCCCATACACACCGTACCACTCGAACACCCAAGCAAACGCACGCCCAACCCTCCTTCGAAGCAAGATCGGCTCCTAGCCTAGGGACCTCTCTTCTCCCCGAGACCAGCTGAGTATGGACCTCCCATAGACCTTGGTTGGACCCTCCTGGATCGCACCTTGGCCTGGTTCAGCCCTCCCTCACTCGAGCCTACCGTGCTCTTCACCAAAACAATTCAAAACCCTAGCCGAGTAGGAGCATCCCTTTGGCCTTCACCTAAACCGTGCCCACCCTCGACTCCAGCATCATGTTACCTTAGTTTCTAGCATTATTTTGTTATATTTTTCATGTTTTTGTGATTTCCTATTGATTTGTTGATACACAATCATGTTGGGAGTTTATTTCATCAATTTATATTGTTTTTTATTTCGTTTTCGTGTTGTATTAGTTTAGGAGACTATACCGAACGATCAAATTTAGTGTCCATAATTGTCGTGATTTTTAGAAGTTAGATTTTCATTATTTTTACACAAATCGGTGCATTTTTTCACCTGGCATGCATGCAAATCAAATATTATGCAAACAATTTTGGCACTCTTGGTGGGACCCCATTATGCCGTCAAGAGGAAAGAAAACGCCAATCAAGGGGTTGGGGAGCCTCAGCCAAGCCAGGAAGAGGTTCACGCTCAGCTGACAGAGCAGCCGGCTGCTGAAGAGCCGACCAGGGAGTTGGATTTGCATTCAAGTAATGTTCCAGAGGTGTATGCTCATATTTCAAACCGTTTGGTTGAAGAGTTGTGTAACGTCCCGAAAATTTGAAGATCCACGTAAACCACATGCATGCAAGTTATTTAAATTTGTTTGGTATTTTATTAAATTGTTTTAAAGTATTAAATACATGTTTATTTCATTAAATTATTTTTAAATATTTTTATGCATTTTATGGATAATTATTGCACGATAGGATTTATTTCATGAAAATTTTAAAGGTTCATGCATTAAAGATTTTTAAGTTTTTTTTCGCGCTCGAACGAGGAACGTAGATCGGATAATTTTCAAGAAAATTATTTTAATTACATGATTTATTTTTATTAATTAATATAAGGTGTTTTAAGGTATTTTTCAAGAATTGAGATTTATTGGGTATTTTTACCCGCATTATATTAATTTTTAAAGGTGCGCAAATTTTATCGAATCGGGGGACTTTTTGAAGGTTCGGCTAATATTTTCAAAAACTTTCCAACACAAAATATTTTTCGAGAGTGCATTTGGATTTAATGGGCCTATTTTTAAGCTTATTATGCCTAAAAATTTTAATTAATAATTAATGCTCATTATTTTGATTATTACCTATTTAACTAATGTACTATGGGCTACCCTACATCTAAATAATTGAACAAGCCGACCCCCCCTCTCATTCATGTCGGCAATTGTGAGTGCATTAAATGCATGTCGGGAGTCAACGAAATTGGGGAAAAGAAAGTGGGCAGACAAATACAATGCAGTTGGGGCAGCCTTCTTTGAAGAAAATTAGAACACAGCAGCTGATTTTCTGAAATGGCGGACGAAGGTTCACACTGAATGATGCATCTATAAATAGAGGCATCATTCATCATTTCAATGCATCCCATTCTCAAGCACCATCTTTATTGTCTCTCTTCTCTCCTATTAGTTCTATAATATTTGTGAGTTGTTTGTTCTCCTGTATTAAGAGAGTGTGTGTTCTATTTGCAAACACAGTGAGTGAGTTGTACACCACAAAATATTATAGTGAAAATTCTTTTCATCTTGTCCGTGATTTTTACCCTAATAATTTTTAGGAGTTTTTCCACGTAAATCTCGGTGTCCAGTTTATTCTTTATTTTCGGGTTCTATTATCTCAAATTACCGCAAGTGGGACCAACAAGTGGTATCAGAGCCTTGTTTTAAAATTTATTAAAATTCAAAGTATGCTCTGTGGTTGCAGCCTAGACTGATCTTCCACATCAGAAAAGATTTTTTTGAGATTCTTTATTTAAGACGGGATTATTTTGTCCAGTCTACTAAATTGTTGTAGACATAATGGCGGGCAGGTACGAGATAGCAAAATTCAACGGAAGCAATTTTATGCTGTGGAAAATAAAGATACAAGTAGTTTTAAGAAAGAAGAGTTGCTTGGAGGCTATTGGAGATAGACCGGTGGAAATTACGGATGATGGAAAGTGGAATGAGATGAATGATAACGCTGTTGCCAATTTACACTTGGCTATAGCAGACGAAGTATTGTCAAGTATCTCTGAGATAAAAACAGCAAAAGTTATCTGGGATACTATGACGAAGATGTACGAGGTCAAGTTCTTACACAACATGATTTTCTTAAAGAGAAGGCTTTATACTCTTCGGATGGCAGAATCTTCATCGATGACCGACCATATCAACACATAAATACCCTATTTGCCCAACTCACTTCCATGGGGCATAAAATAGGGGAAAATGAACGTGCGGAGCTTCTACTTCAAAGTCTACCAGATTCATATGATCAACTTATCATCAACATTACCAACAATATTCTTATGGGCTTTCTAAGATTAGATGATGTCTTAACTGCGGTTCTCGGAGAAGAAAACCGACGCAAGAATAAGGAAGATAGGTTGATAACCGCGAAGCAGGCAGAGGCCTTACCGATGATAAGAGGAAGATTTATGGACCGTGACTCCAGTGGGAGTCAAAGACAAGGTAGATCAAAGTCGAGAAGTAAGAAGAAAAATATTTAATGCTTTAAATGTGACGGTAAAGGGAACTTCAAGAAAGAGTGTACGAGTAGCGACAAGAGTTCTCAAGGAAATGTGGCCAGTACTTCAGGCAGATGTGAAATATTATTCAGCGAAGCATCAACATTTGCAGAAGACATTCACAAATTTTGTGACACATGTATTATGGATTCAGGAGCGACGTGGCATATGACGTCTCGGAGAGAATGGTTTGATCATTATGAACCAGCCTCAGGAGGATCTGTATTCATGGGAAACGATCATGCCTTGAAATCGCTGGGGTCGGTACTATCAAAATTAAAATGTTTGATGGCACCATTCGCACCATACAGGAGGTACGACATGTGAAGGGACTGACAAAGAATCTTTTGTCCTCGGGGCAATTGGATGACATCGGGTGCAAAACACGTATCGAGAACGGGATCATGAAAATTGTGAAGGGTGAGCTTGTGGTTATGAAAGCGGAAAAAGTTGCTGCAAATCTGTATGTACTTTTGGGAGAAACACACAAGGAGGCAGAACTAGCTGTTGCATCAAATGGTTCAGGAGAAGAATTAACAGTGTTATGGCATAGAAAGCTAGGGCATATGTCAGAACGGGGGTTGAAAATTTTCTCAGAACGGAAGCTGCTGCCGCGACTTACAAAAGTGTCACTACCCTTTTGTGAGCATTGTGTTACCAGTAAACAACACAGATTAAAGTTTAACACTTCTACTGCCAAGAGCAAAAGCATATTGGAGCTGATTCATTCGGATGTTTGGCAAGCACCGATTGTATCCCTAGGAGGAGCGAGATACTTTGTCTCGTTTATTGATGATTTCTCTAGGAGATATTGGATGTATCCAATCAAGAAGAAATCAGATGTTTTCCAGATCTTCAAAGATTTCAAAGCGCGGGTTGAACTTGATTCTGAAAAGAAAATTAAGTGTCTGAGGACTGGCAATGGAGGAGAATAGACCAGTGACGAATTTGATGCATTTTGTCAACATGAGGGCATCAAAAGATAGTTCACGACGGCTTACACACCTCAACATAATGGAGTGGCGGAGCGGATGAACAGAACCTTGTTGGACAGAACAAGAGCTATGTTGAGGACTGCAGGTCTAGACAAGTCATTTTGGACGGAAGCAGTCAAAACCGCTTGTTATATTATCAATCGTTCTCCTTCAGTGCCGATTGATTTGAAGACTCCGATGGAGATGTGGACTGGGAAGCCGACAGATCATTCTCATTTGCATACATTTGGAAGTCATGTGTACGTTCTGTACAATGAGCAAGAAAGATCGAAGTTGGATTCGAAATCCAGAAAATGTATCTTCTTTGGTTATGCTGATGGAGTAAAGGGGTTTCGTTTGTGGAATCCTACTGTTCACAAGCTTGTCATTAGCAGGGATGTTATCTTTGAGGAAGATAAAGTAAAGGGAGACAAAAGCACACTGAATACAGAAACTACTATATTTCAGGTGGAAAATAAGATGGACGAAGGTCAAATTTCTTGTGAAGCAGTACCAGACACGAAGAACAAGAAGAAGAACATGTTGAGTCTGAATTTTCCAATGTTAGGCAATCAAATCGAGACAAAAGACCACCGGGTTGGCTTTCAGAATGTGTCACTGAAAGCAACATTGCATATTGTCTATTATCAGAGGATGGTGAGATATAGAGTTTCCATGAGGATACTCAAAGCTCGGATGTATACTTGTGGATGATAGCAATGCAAGAAGAATTGGAGGCATTAGACAGAAATAAAACTTGGGATCTTGTTACACTATCGTCATAATAGTGTTGGCATTGTGTGCTGTGTTTGACCTACATCTTGAACAGCTAGATGTGAAAACGACGTTTCTTCATGGAGATCTTGAAGAAGAAATCTATATGCTCCAGCAAGAAGGTTTTGCGAAAAAAGGCAAAGATAACTTGGTTTGCAGGTTGAACAAATCTCTGTACGGTCTCAAAAAGGCGCCGAGGTGTTGGTACAACAGATTTGATTCCTATATCATGAGCCTTGGATACAACAGATTGAGTGCAGACCCTTGTACGTATTTCAAGAGGTCTGGTGATGATTATATTATTTTGCTGCTGTATGTGGACGACATGTTGGTAGCAGGCCTCAACAAAGATCAGGTCAAAGGATTGAAGGCACAGTTAGCTAGGGAATTTGATATGAAGGACTTGGAACTAGCAAACAAGATTTTAGGGATGCAAGTTCATCGAAACAGAAGTAACAGAAAGATTTAGCTTTCCTAGAAAAATTATTTGAATAAAGTCTTGCAACGCTTCAACATGCAAGATAGTAAGCCAATATCAACCCTTCTTCCTGTTAACTTCAAGTTATCCTCCGACATGTGTCCTAGCAGTGAAGCAGAGAAGATGGAGATGTCTCGAGTACCATATGCATTAGCAGTGGGACGTTTGATGTTCGTTATGATCTGCACAAGACCAGACATTGCTCAAACAGTGGGAGCAGTTAGTTGGTATATGGCGAATCCTGGACGAGAGCATTGGAACAGTACTGTTAAGAGGATCCTTAGATACATTAAAGGTACCTCGAATGCTGCATTATGTTATGGAATATCAGATTTTACACTCAGGGGCTATGTCGATTTAGATTATGCAGGTGATCTTGATAAGAAAAAATCTACTACTGGTTATGTGTTTACACTTGCAGGGGGAGCACTAAGCTGGGTTTCAAAACTGCAAACGGTTGTGGCGTTATCTACAACGGAAGCAGAATATATGACAGCTACTCAAGTTTGCAAGGAGGCAATGTGGATTAAAAGGTTACTGGAGGGGATCGGGCACAAACAAGAGAATGTTTCTTTTTTTTTTTTTGTGACAGTCAGAGTGTCTTGCACATCGCAAGGAATCCAGCCTTTAATTCCAGGACGAAACAAATTGGAGTTCAATTTTACTTTGTGCGGGAAGTAGTAGAAGAATGAAGTGTAGATATGCAGAAAATCCATACACAAGATAACATAGCTGATTTTCTGACCAAGGTAGTGAATACTGATAAGTTTGAGTGGTTTAGATCCTCAAGTGGCCTAGCAGAAACGTAAGCAGCAGGTAATGGCAAGATTGAAAGAATGTGTGGAGATGTGTTTGATTCTCAATCAAATCTCCAAGTGAGAGAAATGTCGGCAATTGTGAGTGCATTAAATGCATGTCGGGAGTCAAAGAAATTGGGCAGAAGAAAGTGGTCAGACCAATACAATTCAGTTGGGGCAGCCTTCTTTGAAGAAAATTAGAACACGACAGCTGATTTTCTGAAATGGCGGATGAAGGTTCACACTGAATGATGCATCTATAAATAGAGGCATCATTCGGCATTTCAATGCATCCCATTCTCAAGCAACATCTTGAGTTGTCTCTCTTCTCTCATATTAGTTCTATAATATTTGTGAGGTTTTTGTTCTCCTGTATTAAGAGAGTGTGTGTTCTATTTGGATACACAGTGAGTGAGTTGTACACTACAAAATATTATAGTGGAAATTCTTTTCATCTTGCCCGTGATTTTTACCCTAATATTTTTTAGGGGTTTTCCACGTAAATCTCGGTGTCCAGTTTATTCTTTATTTTAGGGTTTATTATCTCAAATTACCGCAAGTAGGACCAACAATTCAGACATTTCCTCCTCGGTTTTCTAGCAGCCAACCATGGGGAAGCTTCGGCCATAGTTGCTCTTGCAAAAGAAATTCTCCGGCTTAATTCCCGACGCTCGTTATTCGGTTTTCTTGCGATATATTTTCACCAAGCACGCATTGTATCAATCTTTTTACGCATCACACATGTCATATATGCTGACGAACTTGTTCTTGCATGAAATATTTTGATCCAAAGCATGGCATGGAGTATTTTCGATTTTGGTTGATTTTCCTCGATTATTCTTATAACTACTCATGTCTTGGTTATGATCTGTGCAAGGGGATGATGTGTTGTGTTGTTAAGGGTCTGTAGGTGTCGAGTTGCTTGAGAGAAGACATCTGCAGGAATCGACAAAGAGCAGGTGAGCGAAGGGGTGGCGGGTCTCCGTGCGTGCGTGCGTTTGGTGAAAAGATCGAGAGTTTGTAGTCGCAGCGATGCATGGTTCGTCCTTGGCCATGGAGCTGACCTACCTGGGTCCGTGACAAGTCCTAGAGAGAGCCGTGAGTTGCTGGTCTCGGTCCAGGAGTTGAGAGAAGGAGTAGGTTTAGGGGTGGCTCGGTTGGGTCATTGGCATGCTTCGATTGTAGCTAGAGATCGTGCATGTGGTTTGGAATGCTTGGGGATGTGGCCGTGAGCCTTGTGAGCCTACTAGGGTCCTAAGGTGGGTTAGGTGAGATTGGTTAGTGGCTGGTCTCTTTAACTAAGGCTAGAAACGATTTTTAAGAGAAAGGGGTTGTTCGAGTGAGGATTTGGAGAATTTTTACAGCAGCTTTTCAGGGGTTGTTCGAAGAGGTTAGAGGTCTGGTTTTGAGGATTTTATGACATTTTAGATGTTTTTAAGGTCATGTGGTAAAAATTTGGGAAAATTTGGGTTAAGTTTCGAGTCGATTCGGGTTAAAACCGCGACCCCGGTCCAAGTTTTAAAACAAATAGGTTAAGTTTTGAATTTGGCTCGATTTTATGTCTAGGGATGCTTTTAAATATGTTTTGGGACATTTTTAAGAGTTTGGTAAGTTTCGGATCAAAATAATGAGTTTTGGATTTATCAAGAATTTAATCGTCGCACGAAACATTAATTGAAACGACTAGATTTAAGCTCAATAAAATTATGGAAAATTATATTTAAGCTCAAATAATTATTAGAAGTCTAAGTTTTTAATTTGGGAATTTTATGCTAAGGTTTGGTTTAATTCGAGATTAAAACGTATTAATATGTTATGTTTAAATATTAATTTAAAAGTCATCGATTTAAGCCAAATAAAAATATGAAAAAACTCATGTAGGCTTAAATAATTATTTGGGACATGTTAGAGTAAATGGAATTAAGAAAATGTCAAAAACGTGAAATTTTACGTCTAGCGGCAAAACGGTAATTTTTGAGCTTCCAGGGGCAAAATGGTCATTTTGCACCCGGGGTTGAGATTTTGGTCCTGGTAGCGCCCTGAGCACAAATTTGCTATATTTTAAATGTTTAAGCATCATGATTCACGATTTTTAAGATTTTATGAAAATATATGTTGCCTGCTTGAATTTAAAGAAAATGGGATTGGTGCATGATTTTTATAAGTGATGAAAATGATAATGTTTTGAATGATGAGAATTAGTTGTGGCTGCTGAAGTATTTGTAAATTTTTAAGACGTATATGTAAATGATGATGATGAGGTCTAGGCACAGTGGATGGGTAATCCTGTCCCTGATGTCCGACAGTTGCTGGGTACTGCGGTTCTATGTATGATGGATCCATCGTAAATGATGATGATGTACGATAGTCACCTCTAATGAACTGAATTCACCAATGATAAATGATGAACGATAAATGATGAATGATGAACGATAAATGATGAACGATGAATGATGAATGATGAATGATGATGAGCTTTTTTGACACGTTATGATTTTACGAGACACGTTTATGTTACGTTTTTAAAGTTCATGAATGGTATGTTGAGTATGGTATTTTTCACTGCTGTGTGCTATGTATAAGTATTTGCTATCAACGGTGCAGGTTTGTTGAGTCTTTAGACTCACTAGGCGTGTGTGATGCAGATGAGCTTAATGATGAGGGGACTGGAGGTGCCGAACTCTGAGTAGGCAGAGCTGGTGCGGTGACACGACCCTGAGGACCGCATATTTTCCGCATTATAATTTATGAGATGGAGTGGAGATGAATATTTTCCTACGTTGATGATTTTTAAGATTTTGACTGGTTCATGATTACGTATGATTTTGGGATGAGTTTGATTATTTTAAACTACACTATTTTTATTGTCAAATATTTAAGATCATTTTTAATTTTATATTTTGTACAGCGCATGCATGCGAAAAGTTTAAATGTTATTTCGAAAATGTGAGCTTTTTTTAAAAAAAAGAAAAACATATTTCCACTCTTTTAAAATTTGTAGACGTTTCAAGTTCACTGCGATGAAAATTGAAGAAATTCACAAGCGCTGTCCAAGGCTGTTTCTGAGTGCTTGACGACAGTATTGGGTAAACCGAACCAGTCAACCAACAAAGAGCAGAATGTAAGTGAAAAAAAAGGGAACCAGGGACGCAACCAAGTCCAGGGATGTAACCAAGTCCAAGAATTTGACCAGGGAATAGGAAACTCACGGGCTGGTGATCCCCGTCGCCCAGAGTTCACTCTCCCGAGTCAGCCAGAAAGAAGGTATACACCACCTCACAGGAGAGAAGAGACCTTAGGGGGGAGAGCCCAGCCATATTCACGTGCTCATGGAATGAGGAGCTCGAAACAACCAATTACTCAAGTGTACAACGTGACAAATCCTCTGTACCAACCAGGAGCTTATGATGACATATCATACATGGATTATCCAGGAGTAGACGGGGGCTTCCCATGAGGTAATGCTGGTTTAAATGCAGGGTTTCGAGCTCGGGGGGCAAATTATTACCATCACCCACTCTCAGCTCAAAACATCCACGTAGTTGATCCGGAAATGGTGAGAGAAACTGTTCAAGAGCTATATGGGTCGGCCTTGAGGAAGATAAGCCGCCCGGAGTTCCACAAACTATATCCAGACTACATAGACGTGAATAACCCATATCCAAGGGGTTATAGAGTTCATGATTTCAGCCTATTCTCCAGGGATGACTGCCAGTCCAGCGTGGAACATATAGCTAGGTTCACCATCCAGTGCGGGGAACTAGCCAATTTGGATAACTTCAACAACTTAAAGCTGCGATTATTTTCAAATTCTGTCACAGGGACCCCATTTGCTTGGTATGCCTCACTTCCCAGAAATTCAGTTATGAATTGGCTAGAGATGGAAAGACAATTTCACATTCAATTCTATAGAACAGAACCAGAAGTGTGTATTGCTGATTTATCCAGGGTCATCCAAAAGAAAGGAGAATATGTGGAGTCTTTTATCGATAGATTCAAAAAGATGAAGAATAGGTGCAAGGTGTTCCTACTTGAAACTGAATTTGTAAAGATGGCGCAAAAGAGGTTGGATTTTGAATTAAGGAAGAAATTCCAATGTATGGATTTCAGTGATTTCTTTGAGTTGGCTACCAAAGTTGCTGAATACGAAGAACTGTTGCGGGAGGACTCGTACAAGAAGAGAACTGCTATGGGGTCTTATTATCAAGAGATGGAAGTGTTGTGTTGGCAGAAATTCGATCAGCTAGTTCATGTACGGTTCCCCTGCTAAAAAAGAAGCCGACATAACATGAAAAGAAGAATAACCCCCAACTCCCGAAGGATATGCAGTACACATTTGACGTGTCAAAAACCGATGAATTTTTTGATTTCCTCGTAAAAGAAAAATTCATCACTTTTCCACCGGATCACAGGGTGCCACCCAAGGAAGAGCTGAAAGGTCGAAAATATTGTAAGTACCACAACTCTTACAATCATGCTACTAAATCTTGTTAGGCTTTCAAGAACATTTTGCAGGACAAAATTAAGAAGGGAATCTTGAAGTTCCCTGATAAACAAGAATCCATGGCAGTGGATGATGATCATTTTCGCCCAGTAGCTTCTGTTAATGTGAATGTGACAGATTTGAGGGATTTTCTAAATGAAAAAAGAAGACGATCCTTTGAAGTGAAAGACAGAATAATTAAGAAATAATGGGTCCTGAAGGGTCAACTGTATGAATCCACTGGAAGGTATAGTACTGATCGACTAAGAACATTTTAGCACGTTTAACTAGAAGTGTTGGTGAATCCGCGCCTCTAGGCCGAGGAACCAACATTTCCTTGAGAGACCTGTAGAACCCGAAAATCAGATTACGTATAAGCCATGCATAATTACTATTATTTAAATTAAAATGATTTTTATGCATGATAAATTCATTTTAAAATTTGTTGAGTCATGATTATTTATTTTACGTAAAAGTTTAGTTTTTATCTTTTCGGATAAGTACGCGAGGCCGGACTGGAGTTTGGGGAATTGAGATAAGATTAATAATAAAAAAATATTCTTAAATTTAATTTAAGCCAAGGAAAAATTTATTTAATGTAAAATAATGTTTAAGGAATTATTTAATTATTTGAAGTTAAGTTAGTAAATAAGTTCTTTTATGTCCAGTAATTAATTAAAAGCCTAAATTAAAATGTGTAACCAATTGGAATAAATTAATCTAGGCCTATTATATTCAAGAAATAATAACCTAACATGTTAGTAATTAATTTTAAGATCAAGCCATGCCATGCAAGAAAATAGTTATCCTAAATTAATTTATTAATTCACTAAAATAAATAATAAGTGTTTAAAACTTTAAGGAGTTAAAATACAAGATTAAGCAATATTTTTACCTTGCTTTATACATCAAATCTCGGCCATCACACCCCTAATTCCCCTCAATCCAACCATTTAACACCTCATTCCATATCTCTCAAGCAACAAGGATAGAACGATTGGTATTTCCATTCAAACTCCCCATTTAATTGACAACCTTCACCTTCATTACCTAGCCTTTTTCTCCCACCCATATCTTCAAAAATATCAGTAGGAATCAGCAGCAAAAACCGTGTTTTAGCAGAAACAAGAATCGAGAACTTGCAACAAGAAAATAAGAAAGGAACTCCGTCTCCGCCGCGTCGTGTCCGTCGTATTGATTTGTTTCTTTCAAAAACAAATTTCAGGCATGTATATCTTGTTCATTTCTCTTCAATCAAGTCCCATAGATATTTTAAAACATCACATGTTCATGATTCAAGGAGCGAAACCGATTTTTGACAGCAAATTCAAACAAAATTCTGCACAGCCCCCTCGACCATCCTTCTTTATGCTTCACGGGTGAGTGTGTTCTTGTGATTCAGGATGTTGCTTCGGTTCCATGCGCTCCAAGCTGCATCTAGGCATGTACTAGAGTGTGTTAGGGCCATGTTGGTTCATTAGTTCAAGTCCATGCACGCAAGAGAAAGGCTTGACAGCAACTCTCCCATAGTTGCAAAGTTGAGTCACGATTTCTGGTTGTTGATTGTCTAAGAGGAGTGTTCGAATCTTGGTTGGCCCAGGGCCTGTAACCATAGTTAGAACCCTCCCTTAGCATGTCTAGGACGTGACCAAGATAATCTTTCAAGGCTTGGTTCACGGATCCATCGAAATTTTTAAAGCAACATCACAAATGCCCCTTGGTTTCGTTGTTCTGGTGTGGGAGTGTAGGTTCGGTTTCTTGGTGTTGGAATGGATTGTGGTTGGCCTAGTGCCCTTAGCCATAGTTCAAGCCATACCTTCGGATGTTGGTAAGAGACTATGGTCGGTGGTTCAAGCCCCAATGGCCATTAGTTTCTTAAACGAAGATCAGCAAGCGCAGCTGCTGCCATCTCGCAATTGACAGCAGCATCGCCTCGGTTCAGGAGGCTCGTTCGAGTTCTTGGTTGGCTTTTAGCCTATGGCCTTGGACTGGACTGTACCTCAATGAGTTAGAAAGGTCATGTTTTTGGCCGTTTGTGATTTGATTAAGTTTAGAGGTCGTACGAGAATTTACGGTGCAATGTGCCAAAGTGACTCTCGATAATGCGTTTCATGATTTTGGCCTCCATTCACATTTTTCGTGTATTACAGCCCTAGGAATGTGTTTTCCAGTATTTTAGGTGTATTTTAAACATGGCTAAGCGATGGTTCAATGTTGGTTCGGGTTGGTACGAATCCATGGTTGAATACTAAGTTTGTTGGGCGTAATTGTCTCGTTTTTAGTTCGATTATGAAGTTATTGTCAAGTTAAGATTATTTGCATGTTTCTCCTGTTAGAATTATGTCACAGCAAGCCTGGAACGATCCAACTCAGCAGGTAAAATAGGGTTATAATTATATTAAGTGCATAAAATATAAAATGGTTATTTTTGAGATATATGCGATATGTCTTGTGGCCACCTTACGCTTATGGCATTGCTTCACCCGGTGACTTACGACCGGTTTACGATTATGTATGGGTCCAGATATCCAGTCCAAGGGCTGTAATGATCTCTACCTCCCAGTATACTGTGGTTTAGTCTGATCAGACGTACATGTTATGTTATGGGCCACTTGCGTAGAAACATTATCTCTATCAGAAAACTTACGATATGATTTTTTAAGACAGGGCTCTATCGAGCAAATATTTTATGTACGATTTTCAGATATGCAAGTATTTATAATTACTCATGACATGATTTTCACATTATGCGCTTTACGATACGATATTTTTACGTTGCATGCGATTTTATGATATATTTACTTGTTATTCACGATATATACATGCTGAGTCTTTAGACTCACTAGACTTGATTGTTGTAGGTACTGATAAGGTCGAGACCGAGGGCGAGGACCAGTGAGCTAGCTTGGGACAGCATTAGTAGGAATCCGAGGACCTCATATTTCAGTTTATTCGCATTTTCATGTTCAAACTCATCTTTTTATATGTTAGATATTTATTTTTTTTAAGTTGTTGTTTTGAAACAAAATAATTACTTCCGCTGTTATTTTTAAAGTTAAACTTATTTATCAGTTTATTTTATGAATGATGCACATTATTTAAAAGAGAGAAATTTTAAATAATTCCGCAAAATTACGAATACGAAATTTGGACCTCTACAAACCAACGCTTGAGAATCAATGGTTTAGAGGGGAGTCATCTCGCAATTAGCACCAAAGGTACTCGGACAGAAGAAATGCATATGAAGTTGAGTCACAAAGAATGGAAATCAAGAAAAAGTCTGCTGACCAAGATAGATAGCGGCTCGTGGATGAAATCTCAATAAGAAAAATGATTGAGAGCAGGAGAGCAAAGCACATGTATGTCCTTCCAGCTAGATGCGAGTTCAGTGAGTCTTGGAGAGTGGCACAATGCAAAAATTTGTTCAAGCCACTAACTAGGACTCAAAAGAGACGACTGTTGAGAGAAAGAGCTATTGCAAGAAGAGAAGAGTCCCCTATGTTGAGAAATGAACCCGCAATGGATATCTCAATCACCAAGGATCAGGCAGGGAGTAAGTCCAAGTTTGGAAGACCGGCTACTAAAGATAAGTTAGTGGACGATGATGATGATTTGTTAAGTGAGGAGGATGATCAAAGAAGAAAAACAATCAATTTTTGTGTTTGAGAGTTTCACATCACTGTGAATTGTGCCACAGGAGTGGTGATACTACCATAGAAGTTTAAAATGATAGAAGAGGAGAATGGGGAATTGATGCCAAAAGAATCAATGCAAGAAGAAGATCATGAAAATAAATTCCTTGAAGGAAGTTCAAGAGTGATTATTAAGTAAGATCACCCAAATAAGCCTAAACAAGTGATACTTGAGAAGCCTACACCGGCCATGACCAAGCACATAAGGCCGTTGTACATCAAAGCCCACGTAAATGGGAAGTCAGTGTCTAGGGTTTTGATTGACAATGGTTCAGCTGTGAATGTTCTTCCAGTAAGAATTTTAAAAAATCTGGGAAAAGCTGAAGAGGACTTGATTTCTACAGAAGTTTCGGTTGCTGCATTTACAAGAAAAGCCACCAAGACCATTGGTGTATTCCCTGCTGATGTTAATGTAGGGGGGATTATGTCGTCTTTTTGTGCATTTTTTGTGGTAAACTCGTCCGCTAACTTCCAAGCATTGTTAGGCAGGGATTGGATCCATGCAATCCAGTGCATCCCATCCTCAATACACCAACTATTGTTATTCTAGAAAAGACACGATGTGGAGGTTGTAGAAACCGATGGACAACCCTTTCAAACAAGTGCAAGTGCATTTGAGGCCAGGTATTACAATGGGAATTTTGGACCCATCAAAGTTCGTAACAATGTAAGAATGAAAGTCCAGTGTACATGCAGACACCAACTTCAAGCTCGGTGTTAGAAAGAATCCTCAATCATACTGTTATCGTGCCGCCTAGGCCGATAATTCAGCCGCTGAGTGAGGAGGTTAATGATTAAGTTGGACCAAAAAGGAAAAGTAGTAGCTGCAACCTCTATATGAAAGGCGCATGTGCAACAATTACTGAACAAATTAGAGGAAGAGGAAACATGGGACACCTATGGAACATAGGTTGTCCAATAAGAAGAATATGAAGAGGATGAACTCCAAGTTGATGAATTGTTGATGGCGCCATCTCAAATGGAAGATGGCCAACACGAAGTACAAGACCCGTTAGAAGAAATAAACTTGGAGGAGCTTGAGAATCCAAATTTGGTGTATGTGAGTAAGCTATTGGAAGAGCAGTTGAAGCAAGATTTGATCAGTATGCTGAAGGAGTACAAATATTGTTTTTCATGGAGTTATGATGATATGTCAGGGTAAGACCAGAAATTGGTCGAACACCGACTTCCACTCAAAAAAAGTTTCAAACCAGTTCAACAGCCATCTTTTCGCATGTCAAAAGAAGTCGAGTTGAAAGTGAAAGAAGAAGTCGAGAAACTATTAAAGACTAAGTTTATAAAACCAAACAGATATACCGAATGGCTTTCGAACATTCTGCCTGTCATGAAAAGAATGGCAAGGTCAGAATATGCATCGACTTCCGAGACTTGAATTGTGCAACTCCCAAAGATGTGTATGTAATGCCGATACCTGACATGTTGATTGATTCAGTGGCTAGGCATAAATTGTTATCCTTCATGGATGGATTCTCGGGCTATAATCAGATC
Organism: Primulina huaijiensis; assembly: GCF_012295235.1. Taxonomy (NCBI): domain Eukaryota; kingdom Viridiplantae; phylum Streptophyta; class Magnoliopsida; order Lamiales; family Gesneriaceae; genus Primulina; species Primulina huaijiensis. The sequence goes on from NC_133312.1 coordinate 7,486,822, forward strand.
AAAATAACACATACAAACACTCATAGGACAACATTTAGATACCCAGGAGCTGTTGGTACTTTTGAATGGCTTGTCATGTCGTTCAGGCTAAATACGCAAGAGCCACGTATCAGAGAGCTACGAACTCAATCTTTCACGATATGATAGGACATCATGTTGAAGTGTATATAGACGATATCGTTGTGAAATCTAAACAGGCTGCCGATCATATCGAGCATTTGAGGAAGAGTTTCCGAAGAATAAGGCAACATGAGTTAAAGTTAAATCCATTGAAATGTGCCTTTGGTGTAAAAGCAGGAAACTTTTTGGGATTCCTGGAACATCAGAGGGGAGTTGAGGTGGATAAAAACAAAGTCAAAGCTATTATGGAAGCAAATCCACCCAAGAACAAGAAAGAGTTACAACGCTTTCTTGGACATGTAAATTGCTTGAGGCGGTTTATCTCTAACCTTGCAGGGAAAACAAAGGAGTTCTCACAATTGTTGAAGCTTAAAGATGGCAGGGAGTTCAAATGGGAAAATTCGCATCAGAAAGCCTTTGATATGATCAAGGGATATTTATCTAATCCGCCTGTGATCACCTTCCCAAGAGGCGTGAAAATATCTCTATCGTTTAATTTGGGTTTTCCATGCACCAACAATCATTCGAAATACGAAACATTGGTCATTGGGCTGGAAATTCTGAAAGACTTACGAGCAAAAGAGTTGTTGATATCAGGAGATTTACAGTTGGTACTCAAACAACTGTCAGGGGAGTTCAAATGCACGAGTTTATCGTTGGTACCATACTATACCTACGCATCCCAACTTCTAGATGATTTTGAAGAAGTGTCATTAGTATACGTCCCAAAGCAAGAAAATTAGGAGGCAGACGAGTGAGCACAAGTTGCATCAGGATTGAAGATGTTCCTGAACTTACGCACATGCTGGTGTTGATTCAAAAGAGAAACCACCCCTCAATTTAGCAAAGAGGAATTCAGGTAGACACTTTCAACTTGGATATAAACTTAGCTGGTGATTGGAGAGATGATATAAAACAAGTGCTAGAATCTCCCGGGAAAGATATTCCACAGGGTCTAAAATGAAAGCCATTAACTACGTCTTAGTGGAAGGAGATTTGTACAGGAAAGGGTTAGATGGTTTGCTCCTCAGATGCATAGGTTTGCCAGAGGTGTTGGAGAATGTGCGGAGCACATCAATATGGAGTGAAGATGAGATGGTTGATAAGAAGGTATGGCTACTATTGGCCATCCATTCTGAAAGATTGCATCAAATATTCTAAAGGATGCCAACCATGTAAGAGTCATGACAACGTCCAAAGAATTCCAGCAGATAAGCTCCACAGCATTGTTAAACCATGGCCATTCAAGGGCTGGGCCATGAACTTAATAGGGAAAATTTACCCATCATCATCTAAAGGCTACTCATTCATCTTTGTGGCTACAAATTTTTTCACCAAATGGGTGGAAGCAGTGCCTTTGAAGAAAGCGGAACAAGGGGATGTCATTAATTTTGTGAAAGAGAATATCATTCATAGATTTGGAATTCCAGAGTCACTAACAACGAACCAGGGAATTATGTTCACGGACTCAGATATGAGGGAATTTGCAGAAAACTATGGAATCAAATTGATAAACTCGTCCCCTCATTACCCACAATCTAATGGGCAAGCCGAAGCGTCAAACAAGGTGTTGATAAGGATTCTACAGAAGATCATGGAGAAAAATCGCACGGATTGGCCAAGGCTACTGTCAGAGACGTTGTGGGCATATAGGACATCTAAGAGGGCTCCGACCGGGGTAAGTCCATTCGCCCTCACCTTTGGCCACGATGCGGTACTAACATTAGAGATTATGGTACATTCAATGTGAAAGGCAAAAAAAAAAGAATTTTCCCCTAAACACTACAGTGAGGCAATGATTATGGAGTTAGAAGAGGTTGATGAATTGAGAATACAAGCATAAAATGCTTTGTTGTTGCAAAAGCAGAAAGTGGCAAGGATATACAACAAAAGGATCAACAAGAAAAGCTTCCAAGAAGGAGATACTTTGTGAAAAACTATACTGTCCCTAGGGACAAAATACAGAGACTTAGGCATATGGTCCCCGAATTGGGAAGTGCTATTTAAGGTGCACAAGATCCTGGATGGGAATGCATATTTGATATCAAGTTTAGATGTTCAGCCACACAAAAGATGCATAAATGGCAAGTATCTCAAGCCGTATTTTCCAAGTATAAGGGAATAAATAGAAAAAACGAGTGAGTAAAGCAAACAGAAAGGCCGATATCCAGCGGTGAGTTGGCCTTTGGGGCCACTTGGGCGTTGGCTTGAATAATGAAAATCCTAGCCCATAGTATCCTTCGAGAAACTCGAAAGGAAGCTACATGGGATGTGATTTTAGGCCACCGAGACACGGCTGGAAAGAGTTCAGAAGGGCGTGGAAGTTTGGCTTGATATAAGAGTAGGCTTATTGGCCACTTTTGTATATGTTTAGTTCTTTATTTCGAGACATCATATGATGTAGGCCTTAGGATCACTAAGGTGAATATCTGTTGTTTATGATTCAAAAATGAGATTGATTAGAGAAAAGGGGACAGTAAGCCACTTTCATCATTTTGAAGGTACTTTGTTTTATTAGGGAGTCGGCCTTATGGCCACTTATTATACATGAATTCGGTTGATATCTATAATGTTCTTATGGTACTAGAAATCATGATGATGTCAACCATACTGGCATTGTATAAATTGGTAGTTTGCATGTGCAGTGACAGACCTATGAAGTATGCCTTCAGGCCACTCAAAATATGACAAGAAAAAACTACATAGAACGGGGAATTGAGCTCCTCGGGCGAAACAACGAATAATAAAGGAAGAACAGAAGAGAACAAGAACGCTATGCGAACCACGAGAGGACCCAGAAGTTGACTTTGATGTAAAAATAAGCTAACCGGCCATTTTTGTATGTGTTTAATTCTTTGTTGTAAGACTTTATTTGAAGTAGGCCTTAAGGCCATGGATGTGAACATTTGTTAGTTATGATCAAATGAAGTTGGCCCATAGGCCACTTTTATAATGATAGATTCATTTTGTTTCACTAGAAAATCAATTGAGGGAATAATAGCGAGTGGGGAGTCCTTAAGCCGACATTTTTCTTTGCTGTAAATTGGTGAAATAAGTCGGATTATTTGGATAAGAGTACAAGAATCAATGGAAAAATTCTCCCCCAACCAACATACAACATCAATTTTGAATCCTTTTTCATCTCACACCCATCACCCAACAACCGCAACATCAACCCAACAATCAACAAATATAAAGCGGAGCCACCGCATGCAAGAACAACAAGTAAACGTGTATGCGGGAAAGGGGTTCGACTGAAGTGAAAATACATATACTTGTGTGCGGGAAAGGGGTCCGAATGAAGTGCAATGCATAAATGCTAGGGATGAGGGAGTCGTCTTGAGTGGATGTAGCATTTAAAAGAACGTAAGAGCACATAAGAGTTGAGAGTTACCTGTGTTTCAAAGAGCCCCAAACGACACCAAGGCTTAGGTGTCGAATGCACCAGAGAACTGAAGCCAACACATGGCCAATCCATGCTACCTTCTAAGAATAAACATGCCAACGGACATGAAAAGAATAAACCAAAAAAGAAGGTACATGAGAATAGAAAAGTTCAAAATAGGAAATGCGTCAGTGAAGTGTTTACGAAACAAGCTCCCTGAACATAACAACCGCTTACAACTATTGCATGCTAATAAAATAAACAAATGAGGATTCACAGAAATAAGGCCCGTAACTGCTCTCACTTGGACAAACACTCTTATTGGGTTTTCTCGGCCTCCTGAAGTCTGTTGGTCTAGATGTGATAATCGTCCTTAAAGCCAAGAAGTTATTTGCCAATAGTATGTGAATTTTTCCTTGTTTCCAACAGGGTAGCCTCCAAGGTCCCTGCATCATCCAACAAAGTAACCATCCTGGCTCGACGTCTGTGAATCTTCTCCTCCAGTCGCTTGACTTCAGCCTCCTCGACATCATAACTAGTTGTTACTACGGCAATCTGCTCACAGATAACCTTGTCATGCTTGTCTAGATCTTCCTTCATTTCATGCTTACTCTGGAAAGATGTACGGTGGGATATCATATTTGCACTGGTGACAGAGAAGGCATCTGACCGAGAGAATATAGTCAGAAGGTCATCAAGTATATCAAAGCCTGAGGCAGCAAATTCTGGAGAATTCTTGATAATAGAGAGATAAAAGCATGGCTAATCTTTGGAACTCCCCAAGCTGATGCAAGCCAAGGCTGAGGAATTTTCGAACAGCCATCTTTGCAGGAGCAAGCACCTCCATAAACGGTATGAATCTCTCAAGAATGGAGGTCACGGAGGAGATATTATCGGAGAAACTCAAATCGACCTGGCTCTCAGGTTCGCCAATAAGCCTGAGTCGAACCCTCCAAGAGGTCAGATCCTGTCGAATAAACAAAGTCAAAGTTGGGCATGACAAGTACGTAGAGATATTCAATACAAAGAGATAGGTGAAGAGGATTACCATAGAGGGAGTAGCGGCAGCAAGTGGAGAACTAGGTAGATTCGGACTGGACCAGGTAGTGGAGGGAAACACCCGCGAGGCAAACACATAATCATCAGCTAAAAAATCACTTGTTCGTTTCTCAAAAATACTAGGGTCTTCATCAAGTTTGACACCAGAGATTCCAGCTTGAGGGGCTCCCTTCCCAGATACAACAGGGCCAAAATCAGCTTCAAAAGCTTCATCACTGTCGGAACCTTCGGCGCTAGAATCCTGGGGACTCGGTTGCTCGGGGATGGGAGGTGGATCATCTTCGCCAAGGAAGATAGGATCATCAAAAGTATTGCTAGGGCCATAAATCAGCTTAGTAAAACGGTGAGTAGGATATCGCCGACGTACGGTCTGAAGTTTATGCGTAGGTTCTCCTGTTGGGGCAATTTTAGGAGCAGCCTTGGCTTTTGAGGATACGATGTCCGAACTACGTTTGAGTTTCAAACTCCCTTGGGTGTCAAATTTTGTGAGTTTGGCAGCAACAGGAGCGTCCCTATCTGAAATCAAGCCTCGCTTACGTGCACCTACAGGAAACACCAAAACGACGCTGAAATAATAGATATTGATGACCAATAAACTGTGCAAACATAAATGCATGTGAAAAGATACCAGACCATACCAGGGCGTCGGACTGCCGATGGAATCAGGTCAAGGTATCGAGACCACCACCAGACAGCGAACGACTCAGTCATGTTGTGGTCAATTTGCACCACTGGGATAAGAAATCTCTGGGGCAGCGTAGATAGAAGTTGCACGGTGGCCTTAGAGAGTCTCCTAGACGCGACCTCCGAAGCAATATGTGTTAAGTCCACCGAGAAAGACAGAGTGGCGTGAGGGACTACCGGTGAGAGCCAAAACAGATATGCACATAAGGAGGGGTATAAAATTCATACGACCAGCTAGACTTGACATTGTATGGTGGGTGAGTAGAAGAACAATCAACTACCAACAATCTAGGATGGATGTACTGGGTCAAGAGTAGAGCAGCAATCTCATCGGGGGAGCGACCATGAAATCGGGAAAAACACCAACCTAGAAGGACTGTGTCAGGCAAGAAATGCTGGGTCGTGCACGTAGGTTGATTGATTCAAGCTTCAACTGCTACAAATAGTACATCAAATTAGGGGCTGAAAGAATGAGTCGACTTCCCATCAACCAGGTAGTGCGCACCATAGTCGGAGGACCGCCGAGGAAGTCCATCACGCCATGAAACTAAGAAAAGGCCTATATCTGCAAAAACCACGATACTCCCCCCAGCTTGGAAATAGGGTCGTGATGAATACGTTGATTCAAACCACGGTATAAAAACCCTAAAAACATGACCGCCAAGTTATACACTCGGCCAGTGCTGAGAGAGGAAGCTAACGGCAGATATTCATAGAATGGCTTGCCCGATGAGGGGAAGAATATATAATGACAGACCAACACCCAGAAAAACATGGTGTGTTAAACAACGGAGGGATTACGGGTACGCGAAGACCACTCTTCAACTACAGCCCGGTAGGAAGGATAGTAGCAACGAGTGTGAGCCAAGGTCGGGGCAGCAGGATCATCAACGAAGTAGGGGGAGTCAGGCCCAACTACAGGTAATCCTAGGAACAAGGATATGTCGTACAAAGTTATGGTTAATGGACCGAATGGGAAAATGAAGATTGAAGGATCGTTTGTGCTAGCACCTTCGAAGATACTTCAAACAAAATATTCTCCAATGAGCTGCAATAGCTCGTGTTCTAAAAATGTTAACACCGATGAATAAATCGAGTTTTGTTTAAAACCAAGCGGAAGAAACTCGAAGTAATCTTTCGTGAAGAAGACTGTAAAATTAGAAAAAAATTTAACTTATGTAAACTGAATAACTGAAAAGCAGGGAATCGATTGTCGCATATATCAGTTCAGTTATGGTAAGAGCTGAACTGACTGATGCTCTAACAGATCAAATCAGTTTGAAAACAATAGTTAATTTGTTAAATACACAAGATATGTTTATGGATGTTCGGAGACTTCAACTGCTCCTACGTCACCCCTTCTACCACCTCGAGTATAATACACTAAAAGACTTTGATTTATACAACTACTTGTACAAACCCACCCAGCTTAGGACTTATACACTGTTTAACTGAACTCCTAGTCTAGACTGAAGGCAGCACCTTCCAGCCAACACTTCTTTTGTATGTCCAAGCCAGCTCACAGATCCCCAACTCTCGTCTCCTCAAACTCATCCTCACCTACACTGATCAAGTCTAGTGAGTCTAAAGACTCAACATGTTTACACTGGAAGTAACAAGTAATACGTAATAAAACCACATGCAACTTTAAAATAGAGCGTACATACTTGAAATTCAAATTACGTGCATCTTATGTCATTAATATCATGTTCATGCATGTGGGTTTACGTGTTGAGTAAATTTGGAACAGTATGTCTCCTAGACGTATGGTTAACCGTAAAGCAAGAGATGAGGACAGAGAGGCTCGGAATGAGGAGAGGGTCACTCCTCCTCGTCCACCCCCGGATATGCAGGCGCAGATGCTTTCAGGTATGACGCAGTTCTTCGCGCCGTTTGCGGGGAACCAAGCTGCAGCTGACGCAGGGGCGAGGCCCCGACCGGAGGCTGTGTATGAAAGATTTCGGAGGATGAACCAAAAAGAATTCTTGGGGACGACTGACCCGATGGTGGCTGAGGGATGGATTAAATCCATCAAAGTGATCTTTGATTTTATGGAACTGTCAGATACAGACAGAGTGAGGTGCGCCACCTTCTTGTTGACCGGAGACGCTAGGCTGTGATGGGAAAGTGCGTCTGTGTCGGTTGATTTGCAGACATTGTCTTGGAATGGATTCAAAGAGGTGTTCTACTCTAAGTACTTCACTGAAAAAGTACAATCCAAGCTAACCAGGGAGTTTATGACGCTGCGACAAGGAGACAGCAGCGTAGCAGAGTTTGTGAGGAAGTTTGAGAGGGAGTGTTACTTTGTACCCCTGATAGCTAATGATGTCCGGGAGAAACTGAGGCATTTCATGGATGGGTTGCGGCCGGTCTTGCGCCGTGACATCCGAGTTGCTGGTGCTACTACTTACGCAGTTGCCGTGTCAAGAGCTTTGGCGGCAGAGTAAGATCAGAGAGACATTTAGAATGACAGACAGGGCAAGAGGCCCTATCAGGCTCCACAGCAGCAGCAACAACAGCAACCTCAATTTAAGAGGCCGTTCCAGGGGCCGCCAGGGAAGAACCCATACCAGGGACCGCCGAAGGGCAAGGGTCCAATTCAGCAGCAGAGGGCGCCTCAAAAGCCCGGTGATTTCCCAGTGTGTCTTAAATGCAACCGCCAGTATCCCGGGCAGTGTCTATGGGGATCAGGAAAATGCTTTAAATGTCGAGCCAATGACCACATGCTTAAGGACTGCCCACAGCAGGTGCAGCCGACCCAAGGAAGAGTGTTCGCCATGCATGCTCAGGAGGCAAACCGAGACACGATACTATTGACGGGTAAACTTATTTAATTAAGCAGCGTATTATTTGCCATGCATGTGTTGGAATTTTAATCGGGTTTATTAGTGTGCTAGTATTTACTTTGGTGACTTTGGATATAAATTGGCTACTATGCTTGAGGTTAAGGTTAGAACATTGGGAGATAAGTTTTGTATTGTGCTGACGTCTCTCAGGAAATATTTTCATAAAATGAGTCGCCACGAAGGCCTTGATAGATTCAGGGGCCACTCATTCTTTTATTTCGGAGACGTTCGCTAGTCACTTGGATGTCATGTCTATTGGACTCGACGTAATCTATTCAGTGACGGTCCCATCAGGGGAAGAATTGACAGCTACTAGTGTGGTTAGAGACATCGATCTGGAACTGCAGGGCTACCTAGTGTACGCCGATTCGATTGTGTTGCCGATGCCAGAATTTGATATTATTTTGGGAATGGACTGGCTGACGAAGAACAGAGTTCTCATCGATTTCCAGAAAAGGTCAGTGTTAGTAAGACCTATGGGTATGGAGCAGTTTCTCTTTGAGCCAGATAGATGGAGAAGTTTCTCTCGCATGATCTCTTGCATGAAGGCACGGAGACTTATTCACAAGGGTTGTCAGGCTTTCTTGGTCAGCATTTTTTTGACGCCTGACGCACCCACTCCATCGATATCTGAGGTACCCGTAGTCTGAGATTTTCTTGACGTCTTTCCGGATGACGTCACAGGTCTTCCACCAGAGAGAGAGGTGGAGTTTGCAATCGATCTTATGCCAGGCACTGTGCCAATCTCCAAGGCACCGTACCGATTAGCTCCATCTGAGATGCTAGAACTAAAACAACAGATTCAGGAGCTTCTTGACAAGGAATTTATTCGCTCTAGTTTCTCGCCATGGGGCGCGCCAGTGCTTTTGTAAAGAAGAAGGATGGGAGCATGAGGCTGTGTATTGATTACCGAGAATTGAACAAAGAAACGATCAAGAATAAATACCTATTACCAAGGATCGAGTACTTGTTCGATCAGTTGCAGGGAGCTTCAGTGTTCTCTAAGATAGATCTTCGATTAGGGTATCATCAGCTGAAGGTGATAGACGCAGATGTTCACAAGACAGCCTTCAGGACCAGGTATGGGCATTACGACTTCTTAGTGATGCCATTTGGACTGACGAATGCTCCAGCTATATTCATGGACCTCATGAACCGAGTATTTCAGCCTTACCTAGAGCAGTTCGTCATAGTGTTCATTGACGACATTCTCATATACTCGAAGAGCCATGAATAGCACAATCATCAGCTGAGTACAGTTTTGCAGGTTTTGCAGAGTCGCAAGTTATTTGTGAAGTTCAGTAAGTGTGAATTATTGTTGGAGAAGGTAGCGTTTTTGGGTCACATAGTGTCTAGCAGTGGTATTGAGGTGGATCCAGCAAAGGTGACAGCCGTTAAGGAATGGGTTGAGCCGAAGAATGCATCGGAAATCTGTAGTTTTCTGGGTTTAGTCGATTACTACCGTAACTTTATTCAAGGGTTTTCGGTGATAGCAGTGCCACTCACTTCATTGACTAAGAAGAATGCTAAATTCGTGTGGAGTGACGAATGTCAGAAGAGCTTCGATACTTTGAAGCAAGCTCTTATTTCAACACCAGTGTTAGCCATGCCAACAGGGCAAGGTGATTTTGTGCTATACACCGATGCATCTAAGCTCGGGTTAGGCGCAGTATTGATGCAGCAGGGTCGGGTTATAACTTATGCCTCCAGACAGTTGAAGGTGCATGAGAAGAACTACCTGACTCATGATCTAGAATTAGCCGCCGTTGTCTTTGCATTGAAGATTTGGATACATTACTTGTACGGCGAGAAATGCCAGATATTCACTGATGACAAGAGTCACAAGTATTTCTTCACGCAGAAAGAATTGAATATGAGACAGAGACGGTTGTTAGAGTTGGTAAAAGACTACGATTGCAAAATTAACTACCATCCGGGGAAAGCTAATGTTGTCGCAGACGCCTTGAGCAGGAAAGTCGCAGTAGTAGCACAGTTGTCAGTGCAGAGACCTCTTCAGTCTGAGATTCAGAGGTTTGGCCTAGAAGTTTATCACAAGGGCAGAACTCCTAAGCTTTCTAATCTGACAGTCCAATCTTCTTTGTTAGACTGAATCCATAGAGGTCAGTCTTCAGATGAGCAGTTACAGAAATGGCGACTGAAGGATGAGGCCAAGGGCGGTGTAATCTATGCAGTTTCTGATGGTATTGTGAAATACAGAGATAGAATGTGGATGCCTAAAGTTGATTCGATCAGAGAAGATATCTTGTCACAGGCACATGCATCTCCGTATTCTATCCATCCAGGAGGTACAAAGATGTACAAAGATTTTCAGATCCTATATTGGTGGCCAGGTATGACGAGAGACATCATTGATTGGTGTCTGATTGCCTCACCTTTCAGCAGGTGAAGGCAGAGTATTAGAGGCCAGCAGGGATGCTTAAGCCACTCCGTATCCCTGAGTGAAAATGGGAGAATATTACCATGGACTTCGTCGTTGGGTTGCCAAAGTCAGTCAGAGGTTTTAATGCCATTTGGGTCATAGTGGATCGACTCACTAAGTCGGCGCACTTTTTGCCAGTGAAGACGACTTTCTCCATGACGCAGTATGCAAAGCTTTATATCAGATAGATAGTGCGTTTGCATGGGATCCCAGTTTCCATTGTGTCCAACAGGGACCCGAGATTCACATCGTTCTTGTGGAAGAGCCTACATGCAGCTATGGGGACAAAATTGCTTTTCATTACAGCATTTCACCCACAGACCGATGGCCAGTCTGAGCGTGTGATTCAGATTTTGGAGGATTTGTTAAGAGCTTGTGTGATTTATTTCCAGGGGAGTTGGGAATAAAAGCTACCTCTAGTGGAGTTTACCTACAACAACAACTTTCAAGCATCTATAGGTATGGCTCCCTATGAGGCATTGTATGGAAGGAAGTCAGATCACCAATTCATTGGGATGAGGTTGGTGAGAGAGCGGAACTTGGGCCATAGATAGTTCAGCAGACTGCAGATGTGGCGGTCAAGATCCGAGATAGAATGAATACCGCTCAGAGTCGTCAAAAGAGCTATGCTGATAAGAGGAGGAGAGATCTCGAGTTTGCCATAGGTGATCACGTTTTTATAAAGATATCACCTATGAAGAGTGTTATGAGGTTTGGGAAGAGAGGCAAACTGAGTCTGAGGCTTATTGGACCGTTCGAGATTCTTGACAGAGTTGGGACACTAGCTTATATTGTTGCCCTTCCACCGAATCTGGCCGGGGTACATAATGTGTTCCATGTCTCGATGTTGAGGAAGTACCTAGCGAATCCTTCGCACGTTCTGAGTTATGAGCCGTTGTAGTTAGCTCCAGACCTGTCATATGAGGAAAAACCTGTTCAAATCCTAGACAGACTAGAGCGTAGGCTTCGGAACAAAGTGACCAAGTTGATCAAAGTCCGGTGGCTAAATCAATCAGTGGAGGAGGCCACTTGGGAGACCGAAGCAGATATGAAGAGTCGCTATCCAGATTTGTTTGGTGAGATTTAATTTCAAGGACGAAATTTTTATAAGTGGGGGAGGAACTGTAGAGCCCAAAATTCCGTACACGTAAAACCCATGAAATTATTTAATTGTTAAGTCATTTATTTTAAATTTAAAATTTATTTTTAGCCATGCATAATTTATTTAAATGCATTATTTTAAATTACTTAAGTTTTGTGATGCACGTTAAATGTTTTGCAAGTTTCATGTTTCAGGCGATTATTCGATGCGAGATCGAGGAAACGAGACCGATGACGATTTTGACAATTTTAAAATGTGGTATTTTATTTTAAGTCAAAGATGGGGCATTTTAAATGAGTTACTATGTTTTTAGTATTTTAAAAGCCTAATTTATTTATTAGGTGATTTTAAGATTTTGAAACTTTTAAATATTTAGTGTTTGTGCTATTTATTTTAGTTAGGGGATTTTATTTAAAGATTAGTAGTGTTAGTATTTTAATTAAATTGTTAATAAAGTTAGAGTTTCAATTAGCAAGGTAATGGTGTAATTAAGCTAAAATAATTCCCCTAATTACCCACTCACACACATGTTACCAATCTATATTCAAAACACACGCACACACACTTATACCCACACATATGCACGCTAACACATATACACACTTTTCCTTGCCTTTTTATTTTCATCATTTGAAAGAAAAACTAGGGTTCTTGGTGTCTAGTGCAGCCGCCCCATTTCCTCAGCAATCCCAACAAATTTTCGTGTGCTTTAGTGCAAGAAAAATCGAGCCACCATCGTCTCGGATCAACTCTCACTCTGTCTCCGATTCGGTATCGCCAGTTCGGTAAAATTTTCATATCAAAGGCACGTATAATCTATTTTTCCTGCGTCGATCATGTCATAGTATGTGTTGCATTGTTTTATGCGTAAAAATCCATGTATGATGTGCAAAGTTTGAGCAGAAACATGTTGGATCGATTTTGACACGTTTTTGGATCTAAAATTTCTAATTTTACTGTTCTTTTAAACACTGTGATTTTTTGGTCGTGATTTTGAGAAAACTTTTAACATACAAAACGTAGAACTTTTTGATACCTTCGATTTGATATACAATTCAAAAAATTTGGATAACAATGGAGTGAGTTATGGTGTTTTCGTGGGACTGCTCAAACTGCGTTTTTCCGAAAATGATGTTATTAATGATTTTGAGTTGCAGGCTTCGTAGGGCATCGCCGGCCCAATACTACTGTGTTGAGTCACTCTGTGAGATATGTTTAGGCACCATTTGATGTCTCGTTTCGAGTCGAGGTTGGCTTGGGAAGTAAATGAAGTCGAAGGAAGAATTGGTGTCGAAAATTCGGGTTATGTCATTTTGTGTCGCTTGTTGAGTTTGGGGAAAATTTTGATGGCTTGTATTGGGTTGGAGTCAATACCTTAGTGTCCTAGGATGGGCCTCGAAGTGTCGATTCTTAGTCCATTCGGTTTAGTTAGGAGAAATATGCGTTGTGTAAGAATTTTCCCGCAGGTTCGTCCATTCGAGGCCACACGGACCTCTACACGGACCTTGGCACGGGGTCCGTGCCTTTGTTTTCTTCAAAGTGTTGATTTGCAAAGTTTACACAGACCCTTACACGGACCCAGGCACGGGGTCCGTGCCTTCTCTTTTCTCCACACACATTTTACAGTACCTATACGGAACCGTAGCCGGACCTGGGCACGGGGTCCGTGTACCTCCTGTTTGGGAGTAAGTTAGGCTTTCCTTTGAGGTTTGTTTTGGGGTTCTATGTCTTGGTTTAGTACGATGATTAAACGAGGTCAAGTCCCGAGCGAACTAGAATGTCATAAGCTATTTATTTACTTCGCTGGTGAGCTCGAGTACCTACGTCTAAGTTATGCAAGTAAGTATTTAAACTCATGTTAGTATGTTGCAGCAGTGGCCCTAGGCGAGATCCAATGAATCCCTCAGTGCCAAGTAAGTATGTTCGATGTGAAAAATTAAATACTTTTAAGTTTTTGAGGTATGCTAAATGTCTCGTGACCAAATTATGAACGGGTTTGGAAGCCGGAGAATGTGTCCAGGGACCTCTCAACTATGAACGGGTTTGGAAGTCGGTGAACGTGGCCGAGGACCTCTCCACCCCGTTAAAGCATGAACGAGTTTAGATTAGGATTGGAAAGTGTTAAAGCATGAACGGGGACCACTCCACCCGTTAAAGCAAGAACGTGGATCTCATGTATGCGGCAGTGGATTTTTCCCTATCAGCCTAGTACTGTGGTGTAGTCTGATCAGGCAATTTTATGTATGGTTCACTTGCTTTGAAACATGCCTCTACGCAAAATTATGTTAAGTATGCTCATGTACGTAAGATGCAAGTGTGTTACTAAAGTTTTTATTACCATGGCACGTCTATGTTATGATTTCACGTTCAAGTTCCCAGTACGTTTATGTTATCAAGTCCAAGTTCATGTTCTTATATTGTAAGCTCTATTTTGAAGATGCATGTGGTTTTATTACATAGTACTCGTTATTGCCAGTTTATACGTGGAGTCTTTAGACTCACTAGACTTGATCGATGCAGGTGATGATGACTTTGAAGAGACGGGGGTGGGGACCAAGGAGCATGCTTGGACTGAGCAAGAGGCTAGACCCAAGGACCGCCCATGTCCTTTAAGAATTTATGAAAGTCTCAAATACTATGATTTGATGTTTTGGTTCAACAAACAAGTATTTTCGTTAGCAAAATTTCTATAGTGATCTTTTATTGCAAATATTTTTAGATGGTTGTTTTATAGCAAATGTTTTTTTTTAGACGAACAAGATATCTTAAGGCAAATTTGAAAGTTTATTTTATATTCAAGAAAATTTTTAATTTTTCCGCAAATTTTAAACTAGTTAAAAGTACGGTTCGTTACAGCACTCTCTCTGGTTCTGTCTTTGTATCCTTCCGTCTCCACTGAGATTCTACTTATATAGGCGTGAAACTGATCGTACAGTGAGACTCAATTATTGTATCCGTTGCATCTTGAATTTGCTCCTTGGACTTTGTGTCTCGACTTTACGACTGCCCTTCTGGAATGTTTGTCTTTAATGCTCTGATGCAACGTCCATTATTGTCATTTGACTAGACAATTACTTTGTACCTTTGTGTATAGCTGGAATTCACTGAATGAGTTTGTTTTCATCTACAACTGAAAGATTCTTAACTGACGCTCCGAACTAGTCAGCTGAATCGATCTTTAGTTGGGCTGATGAAATCAATTGACTCGTCAGTTGAACTGATTTCACTCTCGTTCAGCTGAACTTATCATCTGGGCTTCTTCATCAGTTGAACATTCCTTCGGCTGGCCAGGCTTCTGAGGTTCTTCTCCTGAACCACCTATCAACTGGACGATCTGCTGAACTGCTCATTTGACATATCAGTTCGCCTGATTCAGTTTGTGTGTACAGTTGGATCTTCAGTTTACGATTTAGATTCCTCAAACTGATCCTAGCTTCTGCACACTTAAGGTAAATCATTAGTAACACATAATGACAAGTTTTGTTAACATCAAAATTAAGATTGCGAACTTGAAAAGTTCCAATAATCTCCTCTTTTTTTATGATCACAAAACTTGAGCAGTTATAAACAATATGATCAGTTCAAGGGTTAGTCCATTTAAACATCGTTAAAATCTCTCCCTTAAGAACTGAGTTAAAAGACGGTTTAAAAGATAATTTAAGAATTGAGGATAAAAGAAAAACTCTCCCTCAAAAACTGAATTGAAAACCTCAAAAAAAATTAAGAGAACACCTTCAGTTGAAGAAAAGAAAGCTCTTTCACAACAACTGAATTTTAAAAACTGATTGAAAAACAGTTTTTCATTTTTAGAGTATAAGAAAAACTCCCCTTCAAAAACTGAATAAAAGCTCGTATTTGATAAATAATTATCTAATCATTCATTCAGATGTTATAATCATTCAAGCAATGTAGACAAGAAATCTTGAAATATCCATTCAGTCACGAAGAAACATAGCTGGATAAACATGATATTTATTTAATCAAATAAATTTCCTTGTATTTTACATTTGAGTACATACATCAGTTGAAAGGAAAATTGCTACTACAATAGCATATTTTAAACAACATCAGATATTAGTCGGTTTATGTGTGTCAGAACTGGATATACCAACAACGGGTTGCCTTGACTGCTTGAAGTGTTGCACCGGTCGTGAGTTCAATTTGCTAGAGAAACGAGTTAATTTGCCTTGAACTTGATCTCTTTTCTAGCTAACTGGTCGAGCAGACTCAAACTAGGCTCAAGCGGAATTCAGCTGGTGATTTAATCAACCAGCATCCCAACATGGATGAGTTTCGTCTGAAGAACAACTGATCTGGTAGGCATGCAACTGAAATTTTGTTCATCGAACAATTTAGCCGTGCATCTTGACAGATGATGCTCAGGATCCTACAGGCTGATTAAAACCCCAAAACTATGAGTCGAGAGAAGTGGCGACAATGTTAGTTGCAGAACAATCCTTTCAACCCTTCGCAATGAGTGATAGATAAGCATTTTCAAATAGTTTTGAAAATAGTATGAAATATTTTTAAATAGCTTTTAACACTATTTTAAAGTAACAAATTTTAAAACACAGTTTTCTTCAAATGTTCTTCTTAGAATAACTAGCTCTGTTACCACCGATGAATTAAATCGTTTGTGCTAGCACCTTCGAAGATGTTTCAAACAAAATATTCTCCAACGAGCTGCAATATATAGTGTTCTAAGAATGTTAACACCGATAAATTAAATCGAGTTTGGTTTAAAACCAAGCGGAAGAAACTCGAAGTAATCCTTCATGAATTAGAAAACATTTTAACTTATGTAAACTGAATAACTGAAAAGCATGGGATCAATTGTCGTATATATCAGTTCAGTTATGGTAAGAACTGAACTGACTGATAATCTAACTGATCAAATCAGTTTGAAAACAGTAGTTAATCAGTTAAATATACAAGATATGCTTATGGATGTTCGGAGACTTCAACTGCTCCTACGTCACCCCTTCTACCATCTCGGGTAAGATCCACTAGAAGACTTTGATTTATACAAATACTTGTACCAATCCACCCAGCTTAGGACTTATACACTGTTTAACTGAACTCCTAGTCTAAACTGAAGGGAGCACCTTCCAGCCAACACTTCTTTAACGTCTATGTGAGAAAGACTACATGCACAAGTTTAACGTCTTTTTGCAAGACTGTGTTTTGGGTGGTGGTGAGAGTTCGTGTGTGAGAACTGAACAAAAATGTTCTCACACACTGAGGAAAGAAAGCTTCTAAACTAAGCTGATAACACGTTGAAGTGTCCCCTCAAATCTGGGCTGATTGCTTCTTTAAAGCTGATAAGCATTAAGCGTGGCCTTTTTTTTTACCACATTCTCTCTGGTTCTGTCTCTATATCCTTCCGTCTCCACTGATCTTCTATTTATATAGGCGGGAAACTGATCGTACAGTCCGTTGCATCTTGAATTTGCTCCTTGGACTTTGTGTCTCGACTTTACGACTGCCCTTCTGGAACGTGTGTCTTTAATGCTCTAATGCAACGTCTATTATTTTTCTTTGACTGGACAATTACTTTGTACCTTTGTGTATAGCTGGAATCCAATGAATGAGTTTGTCTTCATCTACAACTGAAAGATTCTTAACTGTGGCTTTAAACTAATCAGCTGAATTGATCTTCAGTTGAGCTGATGAAATCAATTGACTCATCGGTTAAACTGATTTCACTCTCGTTCGGCTGAACTGATCAGCTGGGCTTCTTCATCAGTTGAACATTCCTTCGGCTAGCCAGACTTCTGAGGTTCTTCTGCTGATCCACCTATCAACTGGACGATCGGCTGAATTGCTCATTTGACATATCAGTTCGCCTGATTTAGTTTGTGTGAATAGTTGGATCTTCAGTTTGCGATTTAGATTCCTCAAACTGATCCTAGATTCTGCACATTTAAGGTAAATCATTAGTAACACAAAATGACAAGTTTTGTTAACATCAAAATTAAAATTGCGAACTTGAAAAGTTCCAACAACGACGTTGCAAGAAGGGACCAAAACCTAAGAATGCAATCGAATAAGACTAATTGTTTGGTTATTTTCATCTTAGAAATCATGACTAGTGGCCACAAGCCCTGTTGGCGCCACTGCCACCCAAAATGAGGTTCCAAGCGATCTATCCATTCGACCCAATATTCGAGAACCCGCAGGCAAGATTTAAACTGAGAGGGTTCACTATGAGGCAATAGGTTTCTAGAGAGCAACAAGTCCTTGGAGTGCAGTGAAGGTGATCGAGCAAAACTTGCACTGTGAAATCCTCAATAAGAATATGGTTTTGTATGCTCAAAATTTATCGCAAGTGCACGATGTCAAGTAATAGTATAATGTACCGGAGTACGAGTATCGTTCCACTGAAGACTGTATTTAACAATGGTTATTTTCAGTTATTGAACATTTAGCAACGAAAATTGATTTGATAGTTGTAAAACTACTATTCTTAAGCAAATATGCAAATAAAAAGATTCAATAATTAACTGATGGAGGATAATATCTAAAATGGTTGATTAAAAATCAATGAAAAGAAGGATTTGTTGGGAATATCGGTTCACCTACCCCTCGTTAATTAATTAATTCGTTCGATATTGATTTATGCTTCTGACAGGATTTCCTATTCAATTGAACATACTCTCTCGAGCTATGCCAAACTAATTCGACTCAATGAAGTAATTAAATGTCTTTAATTATTTATCAAGAGTGAATCGCATGTCGATCTGTGAAATCCCCTAGTTTTCGACCCTTAGGACTATGACTATCGGCGCGTATCCAATCTCATATGTCTATGTAAATTGTAGATCCACGGATTATACTACTCGTTCCTATCACAAGTTATCCTCTCGAACTCACTCACGATATAAACTCGTTGTTAAAATTAGCTCTGCTCTAACAACACGAAAAAAACAATAGTATAATCAAGAATAAACCCGAAATCGAAATTGAATTAAATTAAATCACAGTTTTGGGGTAGGATCCCCTCAAATCCCAACAAATACTAAAGCTAGCTACTAGAATTCATGATTGAAGTCAGGAAAACAAAGTTTCGAAGATAAAAACAAAGTTAGAAATACTAGAATTGACGAAAACGTGAAGAACGGTGCCCGGAAAGTGTCGAATCTTCAATCCAAGCGCCCAATTCTCCCCCAAGCTTGTGGCGGCCCTGAAAATATGTCTGAATGCCCCCCAAATCTCGTACCTCCCCTTCCCATATCAGCCACACTCCCAGAATAAGGTAAAGAATCGGCTGCCAAATCTTGCCAAACTTAGGTGGCGCTCAGGCGGTAAAGAATTACCGCTCGAGCGCCACACTCTCTGTAAAACACTTGGGGAGTGCGGCTTTCGGCGCTCGGGCGGTAGAAAATTACCGCTCGAGCGCCACATCTTGTGTAACTTTTTCTTTGTGGTTACTTCTCGCGCTCGGGCGGTAGAATTTTACCGCCCGAGCGCCGTCTCTTCTGTCCATTGTCTCCTTGCTGGTACACTTTGCTCCGATTTCCTTTTTCCGGCCAGTTTACCTACCAATTCGTTACGCCCCGGTGAGACATGACCAAATGCAATTGTTTACTCTAAAATGAACAAAATGTATGCATGCACAATGCAAACACACACCAACTAATGCAATAAAACACGTAAAAACTACTCCTATCAACCCCCTCATACTAACATTTGGCTTGTCCTCAAGCCAAATAGGTGACAGACTACAACTCAACATGCAACCAACAAAGAGTGAAGAGAATTAAAAATAGCTAAACTGATGGTGAAGTAGTAAACTGGCATCTACGGCCTCAGCGGGTTTGTTAACACATCCATTTAGTCAAATCACAACATACATCACCCCCCTTTTCAGAACCTCACAACACAATTGTATTTTTCCAAGAGGTGTTATCGTGTGTGCTGTGGATCTTCCTAGCTTGTGTTTCAGACAGTTTTATTCGCAAATCATGTGGGTCGCCGAATCAACCAGTCAACGCAAGTTTCTCTTTTCTGAGTCCTGTTTCTATTTGGGACCAACCAGTGAACACATACAGTGGTAGAGTTTCATAGTCGAACAAAAAAATGTAGGGAGTCAATAGCCAACGGGCTCAAGTGGGTTAGAAAGATGGGAAGTACGTAGATCATTTTCACTATGCACTTGTCAGAAATTTTCTCTGACATTCTTCAACGCCTTACACCTCCATCTTTTTATCCATGGGGTAGGATTTCACCCTTTTTTGGCTCCCCCACACCTCACATCCCCCCCCATTTTTTTTTGGTGCATAGTTTTCTCATGCGTACTCCCTAGGCTTTGGATATGGTGTATGTTTATTAATCTGGCCTCGGAGCGAATTTATAGGTCCTATGCACGATTGGATGAAAGATGTTTGAGGAATACTTTTGATTTTTTATTTGAGTTCATGTTACTGGTTAGTTACTCATTTCGACAGGTACTCATTCAAGTTATACTCACATCTTCTGATTTTCCAGTTCCCCTCACAGATTATATTGAACTTAACTATCATTGACACTACTATTAAAATCCACTAAGTGTGCATAAACAAAATTCAATATCCCGGGGGATTTATAACGAGTGATAAGACTAAGTAACATGCTGTTCATTTAGCCCAAAATCATCACTGGCTACCAATCGTCTAATTTCACCATCAACTGACACCCAAGCAAGACAAATATGCAAGAAAACTAAAACGAAAGGCGACCCCCTCATACTAAAGGTGTGCAACGTCCCCATTGCACAAAAGATGAGGAACACAAATGCAAACATGAATGCAACACAGCAACAAATGCAAAAATAACTGACCGAACGAACAATAATGCTGAAACAAAAAATAATGCAGTAGACAAAAGAAAAGAAAATAGGCAAAAGGGAAACAGTAAACTCCCCTGATCACGGCTCCTCCTCGTCGTACTCCGGTGGTGGTACTCCCGCGGCATCCCCTTGCGGGAGATAGTCATACTGGAACTGATAGGGAGGAATGAACGGCGGCTGTGGTGGTATGCCCCCTGGGTCCATGCCCCCGTGGATGAGCATGGTGCGCATCATGTAATCGAGGTGGGTACACTGTGCCTGAAAGTTTGTGTTGACTTGCTCCTGGTGGGCCATGAAGGCAAGACCCTCGTCCATTTTCTCGTTCTGATTGCGCCTGCGGGGCTGCGGGCGACGAGGGGCGGCGGCGCTGGATCCACCGGGTTCCTCCGACTGAGTGGGGAATTCCACCTGTCGTTTTGCCCTTTTTCGCTGTTCATCGTCATGACAAATTGGCTTCATCGGTTGAAGCCACTCCTCGTCGTCCCGGAAGTTTACCCCTGCTCGTGCACACAATTCGGATATGATGGTTGGAAAAAAAGACCAACGTGGCTGTTGCGAGCACTCAACATGATCTGAGAAGCTATAAGTTTGCCCACATTTATGTCATATCCTTGGGTCAAAGCAAAAAGTAGTACCGCTCGTTCCTTTTGCACCTCGCTTTTATGCGAGACTGGCATCATCCTACGGGCCACAAACAAATACCACAGGGCAATGTTAGCTTTCAAGTATTTCTCTTCAAAACAGCTTGGCGGTCCGCCCAACGGTTTCCACATCGCACCCGGGTGGCATAGAGTCTCGATAATCAAGTTGTAGTCGGGAGCAACCACCAACTCCTGGAAGTTAGAGTCATCGACCTCGGCCGTTTCTAAGAGGGAGTTGATCGTGGCAGAATCAAACGGCACAAGCCTTCCTCTAACAAATGCCCTACTATCAGTCCGTTCACCGGCATTAGCGTAGAATTCCCTAACCACGGACACCACAGCCGCCTTAGGTGGCTCACTAAATTTTTCTCATCCTCTTCTTTCCAAGTCCACAAGAGTTGGCAAGTATCTATCTTCAAAGGTACGACGAAATCCTCTTTCGGCAATGGGGTTTCTATGTATTTTAGCATGGTCGTATCTGTCCCTAGCCGCCGCAGTCACAAAGCGAGTTCTATCAAACGAGGAGGAAGAGGAAGAACCGGGAGTACCTTTCAATTTCTTTGGTGCCATAGTGGTGTTGACGGAAATTGTGCCTTGAATCAGAGAAGATGACCGGAGCGATGAATATTCTTGTTTCCCTACGAAGATTGTTCCACCGTGCCGCGGATTTGGGTAAGGATTGAAACCCCTGCATAGGAAAATTGAAAAAAAAGTGAGAGGAGTTAGGGATTTGGGGGAAATTTCGCAGAATTGGAGAGAGGAAAGGATTTTCGCGTTTTTTTTCTGCAGGCGCGCTCGAGCGGTAATATATTACCGCTCGAGCGCCAGGTTCTCTGAAAGTCTTTTCGTGTAATGAATGGCCGCGCTCGAGCGGTAAAATATTACCGCCCGAGCGCCGAGCTCTCTGGAAAAAAAATTTTGTTTGTTTTTTTTTTGTTTTTTTTTTTTGTTTTTGACTATAGAAACGAAACAACAGTAAGATAAAATAAAACAAACTTGAAAAGAAAGAAAAATCAAATTAAATGCAAGAGGGGAAAGAAAAGTAGTTCTCAATTTACAGTCGAGAGCTAGACTATCGGCCGGTCTCAGTTTGAATGGTCTTGGAACCGGGTGATTCCAAGTTGTGGCTCCATTATGCCACCCACGTAGTGCTTCAGTCGCTGGGCATTGACCATGAATGTCCCATCCTTCCCATCTTGCAGTTCCACGGCTCCCGACGGGTATACTTTAGAGATCACGAATGGTCTAGACCATCGTGACTTCAATTTTCCAGGAAACAGTCGCAATCGGGAGTTGTAGAGTAAAACATTGTCCCCTTCCTTGAATTTCCTCTCGATGATCCGCTTATCATGGGCCTTCTTTGTCTTCTCTTTGTATGACAGTGCAAGATCATATGCCAGGTTCCAGAATTCCTCTAACTGATCCAGTTGCAGCAGACGTCGTTCACCTGCATCAGTGAAATTAAAGTTCAATGCTTTTGTGGCCCAATACGCTCGATGCTTCAATTCCACAGGTAAATGACATGCTTTACCAAACAACAACCTATATTGTGTAGTGCCTATAGGTGTTTTAAAAACAGTCCTATATGCCCAAAGAGCATCATCTAACCTCACTGACCAATCTTTCCTACTGACACCCACCACTTTTTCCAAAATTCGCTTGATTTCTCGATTAGACACCTCAACTTGACCACTTGTCTGGGGGTGATAGGGGGTTGAGATCTTGTGTGTGACACCGTATTTGCTCAAGAGTTTTTCAAATAGTTTGTTGCAGAAATGAGTGCCACCATCACTAATGATTGCTCTCGGTGTTCCAAATCTGTTAAAAATATTTTTCTTCAAAAATTTTAAGACCACCTGAGCATCATTAGTGGCGTATGCTTCTGCCTCTACCCATTTAGACACATAGTCAACCGCCACAAAAATATATTTTTTCGTGAATGAACTGGGAAACGGTCCCATGAAGTCTATCCCCCACACATCAAAAACCTCACACTCAATGATGTTATTTAATGGCATTGCATGACGGTTAAAGATGTTACCTGTCCGCTGGCATTTATCACAGGCTAGCACATAAGAACGGGCATCTTTAAATAGGGTTGGCCAATAAAAGCCGCATTCGAGTACCTTAGATGCCGTCCTTGTTGGTCCGAAGTGACCACCTACCTCACGGTCATGACAATGATTGAGAATCTGCCCAAACTCCTCCTCTGCAACACACCTTCTTATCATAGAATCTGCACAAATCTTAACCAAAAACGGTTCCTCCCAAAAGTAATGTTTCACGTCAGAGAAGAATTTCTTTCGTTGGTGAAATGAAAGATTTGGTGGTGGTGTGCCTGTGACAAGAAATTTAGCGAAATTCGCATACCAAGGACAGTGTCTCACCTCAAATAGTTGCTCATCAAGAAACCAATCACTTATAGCATGATCTACACTGTCATTATTAACCAGCTCCAACCTAGACAGATGATCCGCCACAACGTTCTCGACACCCTTCTTATCTTTTATTTCTAAATCAAATTCTTGTAACAGTAAAATCCATCGAAGAAGGCGTGGCTTCGCATCTTTTTTAGCCAGTAAATATTTAAGTGCAGAGTGGTCGGTGTAAACAATGACTTTGGACAGAACAAGATATGAGTGAAATTTGTCAAGAGCAAATACTACTGTAAGTAATTCCTTTTCAGTTGTCGCATAATTCAATTGAGCCTCATCTAAGGTCTTACTTGCGTAGTAGATTGTATGAAATACCTTGTTTTGCCGCTGGCCAAGCACAGCTCCCACCGCAGTATCACTGGCATCGTACATGACCTCGAATGGTAGATCCCAATCTGGAGCCACCAAGACAGGAGCCGTCACCAAGCGCTCCTTCAAATCCTCGTATGCCTGTAAACAGTCAGGATTAAAATCAAAGGGCAGATCTTTCATAAGTAAGGAAGATAGAGGTTTGGCAATTTTAGAAAAATCTTTGATAAAACACCGATAAAAACCGGCGTGGCCTAGAAAACTTCTATCTCCCTTTATGGATGTCGGAGGTGGTAAGTTCTTGATCACTTCGACTTTTGCCTTGTTCACCGCTATTCCGTTCTCCAAAATCTTTTGCCCTAGGACAATTCCCTCTTGCACCATGAAGTGGCACTTCTCCCAATTAAGTACCAGGTTCGTCTCCTCGCACCTCCTCAACACAGATCTCAAATTCTGCAAACACTCATCAAACGTTGCACCAAAGATAGAAAAGTCATCCATAAATATTTCAAGAAAAGTTTCAATCATATCATGGAATATAGCAGTCATACAGCGCTGAAATGTAGCCGGTGCATTACAAAGACCAAAAGGCATACGGCGAAAAGCAAAAGTTCCATAAGGACAAGTGAAAATGGTTTTCTCTTGGTCCTCAGGTGCAATAGTGATTTGATTATACTCAGAATACCCATCCAAAAAACAATAATACTCGTGACCCACTAACCTCTCAAGCATTTGATCAATAAAGGGAAGGGGAAAGTGGTCTTTACGGGTGGCATCATTTAATTTTCTATAGTCAATGCACACACGCCATCCCGTAACAGTCCTAGTGGGTATTAATTCATTATTTTCATTTGTGATCACAGTAATCCCACTTTTTTCGGCACACACTGAACAAGACTTACCCATGCACTATCAGATATAGGATAGATAATACCTGCATCGAGAAGCTTAATCGTTTCCGCCTTCACCACCTCTTGCATCTTTTTTGGATTCAATCTTCTCTGAGGTTGCACAAGAGGTGAGTATTTGTCTTCCATCAAGATCTTGTGCATGCATACTGATGGATTGATCCCTTTGATATCTGTCACCTTCCTCGCAAATGCACTCTTGTGCGCTTTCAAAACTTCCAACAGTTTGTCCTCCATCACATCTGTCAAAGCAGCAGAAATAATGACAGGTAAAGTGTTATTCGCACCTAGGTATACATACTTTAGGTGTGGAGGCAGTGGTTTTAGCTCAAGTGTTGGTGGGTCCTCGATGCTTGACTTTGGCGGTGTCAAATCTATTCGCTCTCCTAAATCCTCTAGTCGCATCTTCATTGGCTTTCTCCATGGATGGTTGGCGTTAAAGTATGCAACTATTTCAGCTTTTTCTTCATCCAATTCATCTTCTCCCATTTCAGTAGTGAGAGTGGCCTCCAAAAGGTCCTTAAGAGCATCCTGCACATAGTTAGACACAAGAGAATCAATAGCATCAATTCTATAACAACTATCAGCATGCAAAGTGTGCTTAAGTGTATTAAAAACGTCAAAAGTAATCTCATCTTCTCCCACTCTCAATCTTAACTTCCCTTCCTGCACATTTATCAGAGCCTTGCCAGTTACAAGGAACGGCCTCCCCAAAATTAGAGGCATCTCCATATCCTCCTCCATGTCGAGCACCACAAAATCTGTAGGGAAGATAAATTTGTCCACCTTGACTAACACATCCTCAATCACTCCTCTTGTATACTTGACAGATCTGTCAGCCAGTTGTAAAGACATCCTTGTCGGTTTAGGTTCTCCCAATCCAAGTTTCCTGAACACAGAAAAAGGCATGAGGTTGATACTTGCACCAAGATCACATAACGCTTTATGAAGAACAACATCACCAATCATGCAAGGAATAGAAAAACTCCCTGGATCTTTGAGTTTTGGTGGGATCTTGTTTTGCATCAAAGCTGAGCAGTTTCCAGTTAGACTTACCGTCATGTGATCCTCCAATTTTCTCTTGTTTGCTAAGATTTCCTTCAAAAATTTAGCATAACTAGGCATTTGCATCAAAGCATCGGCAAAAGGAATATTGATATGCAATTTTTTAAACACCTCTAGAAACTTACCGAACTGTGCATCTAGTTTTGCTTTTTTCAATGCTGCAGGGAAAGGTGGAGGGATAACAATCTTAGATTGTGCAGTGGGTGCTGGTGTAGAGTTAGAAGACTTACCTTTAGATGTTGCAGTCTGTTCATCCCCTGCTTGAATTTTTTCTTTTTCCCGTGACTCTAGAACCTTTCAACTTTTCAACTCAATGGCCTTCACTTGCTCTTTTGGATTAGTTTCCGTGTTACTAGGCAAGGTGCCTGGCTCTCTACTGGCTATCATTTTGGCTAACTGCCCAATCTGATTCTCGAGTCCTTTTATCAATGCATCTTGGTTTTGGAGTCTAGTTTCAGTGGATGAAATGAACTTCGACATCATTTGCTCCAAGTTTGATTTTTCATCTCGAGTTTCATTTCGATACATCGGTTGCTTACTATAATGCTGTCCTCCTTGTGGTCGCGTTTGACTGCCTTGGCCACCCCATGAGAAGTTGGGGTGTTGTCTCCATTCAGGATTATATGTGTTTGAATAAGGATCATTTCTCGGACGGTTTTGAATCCCCACTTGATTCACTGGTGCCTCCTCATTTACATTGAAAGGACCACTGTCTTGACAGTCTTTAACATAGTGTTCCCCTCCGCATTTTTCACAAAATATCTCTTGCAGACGCATCGCTGTCCCGTTTGTGTTCATGCTGTCTATTTTCCTGTTGAGTGCTTCTAATTGTGCAGTGACAGGTGAAAAGTCAGTTACCTGGTGTATTCCTGCAGTCCTTCGCTGAGTGTTCCTTTCGGATTGAGGGTGATAGCTTCTAGCAGCCATCTCCTCTAGTAACTCATACCCCTCTTCGGCCGTTTTCCTCAACAGATTTCCGCAGGCCGCAGCATCTATCATGGTCCGGTTAGATGGAATTAAACCATAGTAAAAAGTTTGGACCACTAACCCAAGAGGCAACTCATGATGTGGGCATCTTCGCAATAAGTCTTTGTAGCGCTCCCATGCCTCGTAGACTGACTCCTGCTCAAATTGAGAGAAGGTGGTTATGTCTGCTCGCCGCTTCATGGTTTTTGATGGAGGAAAGTATTTTAAGAGGAATGCCTTGGCCATATCATCCCAAGTTGTGATTGAACCTGCAGGTAAACAATTCAACCAAGAGTTAGCTTTATCACGCAAAGAAAAGGGAAATAAGCGTAGTCTAACAGCACCATCTGAAACTCCATTAAATTTAAAAGTATCGCAAATTTCTAAGAAGTCGGCGATGTGAGTGTTCGGATCATCCAGCGTATTCCTCCCGAATTGGACAGTGTTTTGGATCATTTGAATTATTGCTGGCTTGATCTCAAATTGGTTTGCCCTGACAGTTGGGCGCACTAGGCTTCGACGTGCCCCGTCAAGCGACGGTTGCGCATACTCAAGCATGGGTATGCGCCTTGGCTCTTCGATCCTTAGATCTTCGTGATGCTCTTCCTCACGTTCGTTCCTGTTCATTATGTCTCTAAGTTTCTGCTGTTGTTGTCGTCTGCGTAATGTTCTTTCAATCTCAGGATCGAATATCTCTAGTTCAGACTCAAGAGACCTTGGCATGCACTGGACAAGAGATCTGGAACAGAATACGGAGCGTTAGTTAAAAAAGAAAAATAAAAGAAAACTGCTAAAGAAAATAGCTAAAAATAAAATTGTAGATTAACAGTCCCCGGCAACGGCGCCAAAAACTTGATCGAGCAAAACTTGTACTGTGAAATCCTCAATAAGAATATGGTTTTGTATGCTCAAAATTTATCGCAAGTACACGATGTCAAGTAATAGTATAATGTACCGGAGTACGAGTATCGTTCCACTGAAGACTGTATTTAACAATGGTTATTTTCAGTTATTGAACATTTAGCAACGAAAATTGATTTGATTGTTTTAACACTACTATTCTTAAGCAAATATGCAAATAAAAAGATTCAATAATTAACTGATGGAGAATAATATCTAAAATGGTTGATTAAAATTCAATGAAAAGAAGGATTTGTTGGGAATATAGGTTCACCTACTCCTCGTTAATTAATTAATTCGTTCGATATTGATTTACGCTTCTGACAGGATTTCCTATTCAATTGAACATACTCTCTCGAGCTATGCCAAACTAATTCGACTCAATGAAGTAATTAAATGTCTTTAATTATTTATCAAGAGTGAATCGCATGTCGATCTGTGAAATCCCCTAGTTTTCAACCCTTAGGACTATGACTATCGGCGCGTATCCAATCTCATATGTCTATGTAAATTGTAGATCCACGGATTATACTACTCGTTCCTATCACAATTTATCCTCTCGAACTCACTCACGATATAAACTCGTTGTTAAAATTAGCTCTGCTCTAACAACACGAAGAAAAACAATAGTATAATCAAGAATAAACCCGAAATCGAAATTGAATTAAATTAAATCAAAGTTTTGGGGTAGGATCCCCTCAAATCCCAACAAATACTAAAGCTAGCTACTAGAATTCATGATTGAAGTCAGGAAAACAAAGTTTCGAAGATAAAAACTAAGTTAGAAATACTAGAATTGACGAAAACGTGAAGAACGGTACCCGAAAAGTGTCGAATCTTCAATCCAAGCGCCCAATTCTCCCCCAAGCTTGTGGCGGCCCTGAAAATATGTCTGAATGCCCCCCAAATCTTGTACCTCCCCTTCCCATATCAGCCACACTCCCAGAATAAGGTAAAGAATCGGCTGCCAAATCTTGCCAAACTTAGGTGGCGCGCGGGCGGTAAAGAATTACCGCTCGAGCGCCACACTCTCTGTACAACACTTGGGGAGTGCGGCTTTCGGCGCTCGGGCGGTAGAAAATTACCGCTCCAGCGCCACATCTTCTGTAACTTTTTCTTTGAGGTTACTTCTCGCGCTCGGGCGGTAGAATTTTACCGCCCGAGCGCCGTCTCTTCTGTCCATTGTCTCCTTGCTGGTACACTTTGCTCCGATTTCCTTTTTCCGGCCAGTTTACCTGCTAATTCGTTACGCCCCGGTGAGACATGACCAAATGCAATTGTTTACTCTAAAATGAACAAAATGTAAACAAAATGTACGCATGCACAATGCAAACACACACCAACTAATGCAATAAAACACGTAAAAACTACTTCTATCAGAAGGCAAGGGAAATAGCAACTGATGGACTGATGGAGGAAACTAATTATCCGAGTAGGAAGGATGTCGCACAGAGCCAATGGTGGCAAGGTCTAGGGAAGTCGAGGCTTTGATCCTGCAGGCCGAACAATAGATAAATAAGAACTAATGCAATACATGAAGAAGACATACAACCATGGATGAGAAAGTTCATACCCAGCCTTAGCAACAACATCAGACTTGTGAGAGGCTCCAGACTCGGATGTAAGTGGACTATAGCTGGATACACCTACAAGAAATATGTTGGCGTACAAACCCTTTTGTCAAGAAAATGAACTATAAGCCCAAGACATACCTGGAACCGTAGACGTAAAGGGATGAATCACGGGAGTGGCCAACACAGAGGTGAGAATAGATGGATCGACTACTTTCGATGATGGAGTCAGTGTGGTGGAGGTGGTCAGAGACGAAGGAAGTGCGGTAGCTGACAACATGTAAACCAGTAAGGCATTAACAAAGCAATACCCCACACTTCCTTAGGGCAAATACACAACATACCTATCTTTTTCAGCATCAGTAGAGGTGACAACTGGGACAGAGCCGGGGTTGATAGATAGATTGGGGTTAAAAACCATTGCACGCATGCAAAGAACAATCAGATTGCCAATTGCTACATATGTAAACAATGTTCCCTTTGTCCCATCCATTGGAAAAAGGCTAATGTATGGACAAGCAGCCCTCAAATTCGTAACTCCCCCAAAAGTACCGCATAAATGAGGAAAGAATAACAACTCAAACGGACCGTACGAATAAGCACAATCATCTATCCTGCAATTCTTCAAAAAGAGTCAAGGCAAGACAAGACCCTTCGTACAAGAATTCACGCTCATTCCTCGCACACCTCAAGACTTCGCACATCTCAAGATTAATCATGCAAAGAGAGAAGAATGAAATGCAACTCCAACCAATGCAATAAGCAATTATCAGGTAATTTTTGTTGCTGACATTTGCGCATAGATACGAATATCTTGGCGACCAATTTTGCAGATAAACAAGGAGCCAATAAATACGAAGTAAAATTCAAGAAAATGGAAAGAAATAACAATGGCAGTAGAGGGTGAGGTCGGTTGCGCCAAGAGCTCCACGGAGGCCGGTGCGACCCCTGGTGGGATCGATGTGGGAGAAGATTGCGTTGAAGGAACAGAGGCAGCTGGGGGAGCGTCAAAAATCGCCATGGACATCGTTGGGTGGTGACTCGAGCCGATGTAGAGTCTTGGGCCATACCACGTCTTCGGGCGTCAATGGAGCCGGCAGCAGAGGACGATCGAAAGGAGTTTGAGGGTGCGAGGATTGAAGTGCGAGGAGAGCGAAGGGCGGCGGTCCTTTACACTAGCAATGAAGATCAATCAAACGAAGGAGCGGGAAAAAGGTGAAGAAAGCCGGTTACAAAGTTTGAATTTGAAAAGGGAGTAAAAGAAACCCAAGGGACTGTAGTTTAAAGCCCAATACGGATTGGGCTTGGGTGCTTGGCCCACCACTGCCAGTCCAATATACATAAAAAATGAGTGCAGGCCGCTGCAAATCAATGAGTCGAATTGGGCTCACATACAAGAATTTGGGCCCAATGGGCCAATGCTTGCGGGGAAAATTATTTGGGCTAAAATATTTAATTATGGAGGCTCAATTTAATTACAAGCCCAAATTAAATTATATAGGCCCATCAAAGGTAGCAGATTAACTCCTATCAATTCGAACCGATCACAAGGTGCTGAAAAGGAAGAAATCGTGGGATGAGAGAAGGACATGGATCATGGGGGAGTGGAGAAGAAACGGATGGTTGATGGACAGAAAAGGGGCATCGGTCAACAGAGAAGAGGGCAAAAATCTCTCGCACAACTCCCTGCAGAATTCTCATAAATTTAGTCGTGCTTTTTCAATCATATTTAGCATCCTCGTATATATGCTAGCACTATTTTGTTATATTTTTCATATTTTTGTGTTTTTATATTGATTTGTTGATACACAATAATGTTGGGAGTTTATTTCATCAATTTCTATTGTCTTTTCTTTCGTTTTGGTGTTGTATTAGTTTAGGAGACTATAACGAACGGTCAAATTTAGGGTCCATAATCGTCATGATTTTTAGAAGTTAGATTTTCATTGTTTTTACACAAATCGGTACATTTTTGCACCTGACACGCATGCAAATTAGATATTGTGCAAACAGATCCATTTCTTTAAGAATACTCGTTATGCATAGAACCTCAATGAAACAAACTCGATAAGTAGTATTTGTTTCTAGTACAAATAAATTCATTCAATATTTCCATCAGATTCATGGCATGCTTCACATCTATTTTTTTCTCTTAATGAAAACATAAAAATATGTTTAGTATGTTTTTTCAATTAAATAGAGGATTTTTTGAGGGTCCATTAAAATAGAAGATTTTACTTCTTTCTTAAGATGCAATTATGGCGTTCATATAAAAGAAAGAAAATAAATGTAATAAAAATCAATTTAAAGAGGACTTTTGAATAAAATTCATTCGATGAAACTCTTTTCGAACAATCAAATGATACTATAACATTCACATGCATTTTCTAGGAATGTCACCTTATTGGATA
Source organism: Primulina huaijiensis (assembly GCF_012295235.1). Taxonomy (NCBI): domain Eukaryota; kingdom Viridiplantae; phylum Streptophyta; class Magnoliopsida; order Lamiales; family Gesneriaceae; genus Primulina; species Primulina huaijiensis. The sequence continues at coordinate 7,518,491 of NC_133312.1, forward strand.
AAGAGTTTCCATTTGATAGAAAAGGTGGAATGGTAGAACTCGATGAGATTCTAGAAACACCCATTTTTGAAATAGTAGAACCCACGCCCAAACATAAAGTCTAAGATATACACATTCCTAGGAGACCTGAAAGGGTCTCAAGGCCGCCTAAGAGGACGAGTCTGCCACTTGAAATGGGAGAAGATGAGCCCATTCATGGATGTTATCCAAGAAACTTCAAAGAAGCAATATCTGATGCCTATTCATCCAAATGGCTTGAAGCCATGCAGTTTGAAATGGATTTCATATATACGAACTAAGTATGACCCTCGGTAGATCCACCTGAAAGAATTGTTCTCATATGATACAAACATATTTACAAAAATAAAATTGGGTGGATGAGAAGGTAGTGACCTTCAATGATAGATTGGTAGTAAAAAGATATACTCAAAAGAAATGAATTGTCTATGATGAAAATTTTTCTTTAGTCGCAATGTTCAAGTTCATCGGGATATTGCTAGCCATAACAACATCATATGACTATGAAATATAACATATGAATGTGAAGACAACGTTTCTTAATGGTGACATTAAAAAAATATTTACATGTCTTAGCTAGAAAGATTTGCATCAGTGGAAAGTGAGCATAAAATATACAAACTTCAGATATCCATTTGTGGACTCAAAAATGAATCAAAGAGTTGGAACCTATGGTTCCATAACACAATTAAAGAGTTTGATTTTGTTAAGAATCATGAGGAACCTTGTGTCTACAAGAAATTTAGTGTGAGTGCAGTGATATTCCTAGTATTTTATGTTGATGACATACCTCATTGTAATTGATGTAGGATTATTGCAATCAACTAATGTATGATTGGATAGTAAATCTCTATGAATGATATGAGTGAAACATCCTATGAATTAGGAAAACAAATCTATAGGGATATGTCAAAGAGGATGCTAGAGCTGACCCAATCCAATTATATCGATACCATAATGAGGAGATTTTTTTTGGAGGAGTCCATGAGAGGATCTATACGAATTTGTCATGGTGTGACACTATCAAAATCTATGTGTCCTAAGACCGATGAGGAGATAGAAACCATGACACACTGTTGGAACATTTCATGTTCGCAATCTTGATTTTGATGATAACAAAACTTGTTATTTTGTTTCTAATGATTTACCTTAGTGCACAGAAAGCTGAAACTGATCAGGCTTCTAACTGATCAATTACCGAGCCTAAACTGAAGCTTTCAAAGAACAAAACAAAGGTGTTAACTGATTGCCCAAACTGAATCAGTCCAACTGAAGTATCAAAGACCAGTTCCACTGATTGATCATTTGATAAGAGATTCAGCTGAAGACCTTCAGAAGCCCGGCCAGCTGATAAAGAGCTCAACTGACCAGTTCAACTGAATCAGTTAAATCAGTTCAGCTGACGAGCCAAGTGATTTCATCGAACCAGTTCAAGACTAGTTCAACTGATCGTTCAGAGCATCAGTTATAAATCAATCAGTTTGCAGAACACGACAAGTTTATTCAATGGCATCCAACTGTGCGTACTGGGTAAAGCATATGTACTATGGATAGTACAATAATAGACGTTGAAGCAAAGATTAAAGTCGAGAGGTTCCTGAATGAGTGTCGGAAAAGTCGAGACACAAATTTCAAGGAACACGTTCATGCTGCAACGGATAAAATAATTGAATATCACTGTATGATCAAGCCTTCACGTATATAAATAGAAGATCAATGAATACCAAAGAAGAAGTGAGAAAAAGGAAAGAGGGCACGCTTACTGCTGATCAGCTTACAAGAAGTAATCATCCCAGAGAGAATATACAAGTCATATTAGCTTAGTTTAGAAGCTCTTTTTCCTCAGTGTATGAGAACACCTTTCCGATGTATTCATTGTTCAGTTCTCACACACACTCACTCACCTCCACCACCCAAAATACAGCCTTGCACAAAGACATTAAACTTGTGTATGTAGTCTTTGACACACAGACATTAAAGAAGTGTTGGCTGAAAGGTGCTGCCTTCAGTTTAGGCTAGGAGTTCAGATTAGGCAGTAGCGTAAGTCCTAAGCTGGGTGGGTTTGTATAATGTGTTGTATAAATCAAAGTCTTCTAGTGTATCCTACCCAAGGAGGTAGAAGGGGTAACGTAGGAGCAGTTGAAGTCTTCGAGCATCCATAAACATATCCTGTGTATTTTACCATTTAACTATTGTTTTCAAATTGTTTTGATCAGTTAGAGAATCCGTCAGTTCAGTTTTCAAAATAACTGAACTAGTATATGGTAGAATCGATCCCCTGCTTTTCAATTATTCAGATTACACAAGTTAAAAAGCTTTCAAATATATCAGCTTTGTTCACGAAGGTTTACTTCGAGTATTTTTCGCTTGGTACTTTAACAACCTCGATTTAATTCATCAGTGTTAACATTCTTAGAACACGAGATATTGTAGCTCTTGGAGAATATTGTGTTTGAAGCACATTTGGTGCCCAGCACACGATCTTTCAATTGGTATCAGAGCTAGATGTTCTAAGAAGAACATTTGAAGAATTCTGTGTTTTAAATTATTTTACTTTAAAATAGTTTTAAATGCTATTTAAAAGTACTTTATATTATTTTCAAAACTATTTGAAAATGTTTATATATCGCTCATTGCAAAGGGTTGAGAGGATTGACTCTGCAACTAACATTGTCGCCACTTCTATCGACTCTGAGCTTTGGGGTTTTAATCAGTCTGCAGGGTTTTGTGCTTTATGTGTCAAGACGCTCAGCTAAACTGTTCAGTGAAAAAGATTTCAGTTGCAAGCCTACCGGTTTAACTGATATACAAACGAAGCTTAGCCATGCTGGGATGTTGGATGATTAAAATGGAGCTTAATCATCAGCATTATGATGCCGCTTCATTATCATATCGGATAATCAATGCAGTTCAACATCAGCTGAGTCCAGTTTGTTTCAGCTCGACCAATTAGCCAGCAAACAAATCAAGTTCAAGGCAAGTTAGTTGTCTTTCTGGCAAAGAAACTCAAGATCGGTGTAGCATTTCAAGTGGTGAAGGCAACCAATTGTTGGTATATCCAGTTCGGTCGTGCACAAACCAATTGATGACTGATGTTATTTAAAATATTCTATTGTAGTAGCAATTTTCCTGACAACTGTTGACGTACTCAAATGTAAAATACAAGGAAGTTTATTTGATTAAATAAACATCATGTTTATCCAGTTGAGTTTCAATGTAACTGAATTGATATCTCCAGATTTCTTGCCTACATTTCTTAAATGGTTAAAATCTGCCAGTTTACTTTGAGCGCATATATAATTTTTTTTGTTTTCAAAAGAGGTCTTTAACTCAGTTCTTGAGAGGGAGTTTTCTTTTTACCCTCGAACTATAAATTGCTTATAAAAACCGCTCTTTTAGTTGTTTTAATTTTTTTAAAAAAATCTATTTTCGTTGCTCAAAGTTTTGTGATCGTCAAAAAGGAGGGAGATTGTTGGAACATTTCATGTTCGCAATCTTTATTTTGATGATAACAAAACTTGTTATTTTGTTTCTAATGATTTATCTTAGTGCGCAGGAAGCTGAAATTGATCAGGCTTCTAACTGATCAGTTAATGAGCCTTAACTGAATATTTCAAAGAATAAACTGAAGATGCCAACTGATTGCCCAAACTGAATCAGTCCAACTGAAGTATCAAAGACCAGTTCCACTGATTGATCAGTTGATAAGTGATTCAACTGAAGACCTTCAGAAGCCCGGTCAGCTGATGAAGATCTCAACTGAATCAGTGAAATCAGTTAAGCTGACGAGCCAACTGATTTCATCGAACCAATTCAAGACAGTTCAGAGCATCAGTTGTGAATCAATCAGTTTGCAGAACACGACAAGCTTATTCAATACAATCCAGCTGTGCGTATTGGCTAAAGAATATGTACTATGGATAGTATAATAATGGACATTGCAGCAAAGATTAAAGTTGAGAGGTTCCTAAATGAGTGTCGGAAAAGTCGAGACAAAAATTTCAAGGAACACGTTCAAGTTGCAACAGATACAATAATTGAGTCTCACTGTACGATCAAGCCTTCACGCCTATAAATAGAAGATCAGTGAAGACCAAAGAAGAAGTGAGAAAAAAGAGAGAGGGCACGCTTACTGTTTATCAGTTTACAAGAAGCAATCAGCCCAGAGGGAATACACAAATCATATTAGCTTAGTTTAAAAGCTCTTTTCTCTCAATGTGTGAGAACACATTTTCGGTGTATTCATTGTTCAGCTCTCACACATACTCACTCACCTCCACCACCCAAAATACAGTCTTGTACAAAGACATTAAACTTGTGTATGTAGTCTTTGACACACATACGTTAAAGAAGTGTTGGCTGAAAGGTGTTGCCTTAAGTCTAGGCTAGGAGTTCAGATTAGGCAGTAGCGTAAGTCTTAAGCTGGGTGGGTTTGTACAAGGTGTTCTATAAATCAAAGTTTTCTAGTGTATCCTACCCGAGGAGATAGAAGGGGTGACATAGTAGCAGTTGAAGTGTCCGAACATCCATAAACATATCTTGTGTATTTTACTGTTTAACTATTGTTTTCAAATTGTTTTGATAAGTTAGAACATCCGTCAGTTCAACTTTCACCATAACTAAACTGATAAATGGTAAAACTGATCATCTGTTTTTCAGTTATTCAGATTACAAAAGTTAAAAGGCTTTCAAATATAGCAACTTTCTTCACGAAGGATTATTTCTAGTATTTTCCGCTTGGTATTTTAACCAAACTCGATTTAATTCATCGGTGTTAACATTCTTAGAATACGAGCTATTGCAGCTCTTGGAGAATATTGTGTTTGAAGCACATTTGGTGCCCAGCACACGATCCTTCATACACATTTCATATGCATCTACCATTAATAGTATTATATATGGTATGATATCTATTCAACCCGTTATTATCTTTGCAATGTTTATTAAAAGAAGATATCGGTCGAATACCAATCCATTGTATTTCGTGAACGATGATCTTAAGTACTTGAGATGAACAAAGAATTTATTTATGGTCTACGGAGGTGTAGAATTAAAACTGAAAAGCTATGGTCATTCTATTTTCCAATCGTATGTGTATTATTCAAAATTAACCACGTGATTTGTATTCAAGTTCAATGGTGGTGTTGTCTCTTGGAAGAGTTCCAAGCAAGGCACCACAACATATTCAACCACTGAAGTCGAATACATAGCTATATCAGCTGCAACAAAATGGGATGATTGGATGAGGAATTTTGTCCAAGAGTTGGCATCATTCTTAAAAGAGTTGATCCAGCACCCGTGCACTGCGACAATTCCAGTTTAATTGCACAAGCAAAGGAGCTGAGTCTCATCAGCGATTCAAACATATATTGAGGAAATTTCACATAATCCGAGAGATTGTAGGACGATGAGAAATATTAATAGAGAGAGTTGCAGATCACATTGAAAACCCACTTACGAACTCCTTGACAGGACCATTGTTTGATAAGAATCGTGAAAAAATGAGTTTAAGATCTATGAGTAGTTTATTATAGGGCAAGTTGCAGATTGTTAGAGTAAGTGCCCAGCGAGCCAGCTTGTGGATTGAGTTTTATTGACTCTTATGTAAAAACACAATTTATTTTAAAAATATTTTACTATTTTATCCAATTATGACATTTATTTTATATGTAGAACAATACAAGCTGCATAGATAAATTTCTTGGATATACGATAAGAACCACGATGTCTACAAGTCACGTGAATCATGAAATTCATTAAGAAATGTATTGTATATTCTAAATTTGTTTATAGTTAATTCTAGCCACAAAAAAACAAGGATAAATGTCACTTGAGCTCGGAATAGCATCTGTGATGTTAAGGCCACGTTTCATTGGCATGGACATTAACATGCCCAATCATACAGATGAATGATAATAAGATTATTGCACTAAACTACTCTCTCTTGGATTTTCTAAGTGATTATAAATTATCAAGTAAATTAGTCTGTGGTTATTGTATTACACAAATAGTCATTTGACCCTGGACAACATAGAGGCTCTACGTACTAGTGCTGCACTTTGATTCGTTTATCAACTCCACGAAGATCATCAGGTGGAAAGGTCGGGTGTATTTCAAGGAGCCAAATACATTATAGTTGGAGATTCACCACTCATCTATGGGTGAAGATATTCTATGTTATCTGATGAGTTAATAGTACAAGATGTCTCTAGCCAGAGCAAGAAATGTAATTTATGTCAATATGATTACTCAAAGATAAATCACATAATTATCGAATTCATTTGCAACTTTCGATAAACCAATAGTTGCATATTCGATTGAGATATTTGTGGGGACCCGGGCTCTAACTCGATTATCTTTGGGATTAATTGGATCTTTGTTAGAAAATGTGGGTCAAAATTTTGCTTTTAACATACGACACATACATAAGATTTATTGCATTTCATGAAAAGCAAATACATGTCTTGTTTCGTTCATACAATTAAACTAGTGTTTAAAAGTATTAATACATGTCTAATACAACAACTAGTTTCTTCCGCTACGCCCGTGATCACCACGCTATCACCTCTCAATCATCCTCGTCTCGACCCTGATCCTGCCCTACCTGTTGTTATGCACACATACAGACACAACAACAGCCGGATACTCCGGTGAGAACAAATCCCAGTATAAAACATGGTACACATGCATATACACAATATAAATCATGAAGCATGCTATCCGGAATAGAATCAATGGCAATAGGTTCCATAATCTATGAAACCAAATCAATATCAGCATGCAAATGAAATCGAAATCATATCTTGACTCGACTCGACTCTAACTCTAGGGATCCCGGTGTGAATAAGACGTCACAGTCTGCCACCTACCCTCCCAATCGGGGTGACGGTACGTCTTATTCCTAAACTTCGGTCATGTCTATATCGAATGTCTACAATCGGAGTCAATTCTGCTCCTATGCGTCGATATCACCGAACGTCTAGCTTGGCAAGTCTGCCAATGTCTTTCCTATCTTAAATGCTTGAATATAAGTCTATAAACAAAGCATCAACATATAAAAAAAATAACAATCTAGTATGTGATTTTGGGAAACTCAAATCAGATCTAATTCGAGTTATATCTCCCCGAATCAACATGAATTATACCTTCCGTTGTTCAGTCTTTATCGTGATCAAAATCTTGAAGTCGAATCTTGTCAATATAAATCTGAAATGGCAATGTGAAATATCACAAGATCAATATCCAACTCCAACCAATACTAGTACGGATCAATATCAAATCTCGGTACAATTCGACGGCATAACGGCGTAATCTTGCGATGCCGATCAACTCAACAACAATCGATACTAAATCACAAATCATAATCAATATCATAAACATTTCAACTCTGAAAATCTGCATACTTTCCCCTCAATACATGCTTGAATTTCATACAAATTGCATACGACATCATTTCTTCGATCCGGTATCGAATATAAGATTACCACTATCATATCAACACATAATAGGAATCATATCACAATTTCCCCAACATCTAAACTTCAAACCATGCTGAAATGTAAAGAAACTTACATCCTTTGATAGCTCTTAAGGAGAGGAACAAGAATCTAAACTCGGATCGAAAATCGGATGGTTGGATTCTTCACAATCAACAATCTAATAGCAAGAACTTGGGAATTTCTTGAAGACTCGGTTCCTTTCCTCTGCAAGTCTGAATGAAGAATGAATGGTTGAAGATATATATATCATGCATGGCAAGGGGCAAATGGCTTATTCTTTGTTCAACACGTCTCGCGCATATGCGCGACCTCAACCGGCGCATATGCGCGAGACCTACTGTCTCGGCACTTAACATTTTAATCTACTGGCGCCTATGCGCGCCCCTTCTCGGCGCATATGCGCCCACTACTCTAGACAACTTGCGCATATGCGCGCCTCTTGTCGCGCATATGCGCGAGACTTTCTGTCCTCGCACATAATTACTACTCAATAACTCCAATCCAAGTTCGACGTGCTCTATCTATAATCATATCAATGAATCAATAAATAGTCTCAGATTAACAGGATAAAAATCTCGGGCATTACAATATATGTGTTGAATGGACCGTACTGTATACTAATCATAATCAATTGGTTTTTGCAGAACTATCGGTGATACCTAGGGGATCATGGAGCGATTTGACTATCATGGAGTGATGCTACTAGACGTTTTTACTATGATCTGATAGGTGCAATCAGACATGAGTTATGACATTCTTGATCAAGAGGTTGATGAAAAGAATAAAGCTAAATAAAGTAAGACCGAATAAGGACAAATGTTGTCTTGAATCAAATGAAATTGTGCACTCACGGCTAGCTGTGACCCTGAGCCATTGATGGTCACACAAGTATTGGATTTTGTGTTCCCGTTATATATCAAATTTAAAGAGTTGAATATAACGACTGTAGTTTGATGGAGATCAAACATATTAGTTATAAAGGAGTTTATAATTTAATTGAATATTGGAAGTTGTGAAAGTTAGTTTGATCGCTAATTAAGTGAGGAGAGTGCAATTGTATAATTTAGTGATATGGGTTTTGAAAATAGGTAGCTGCTAAAAATAAATAAGTGGAAAATTTTGTTCTTCAATTTTTTTGTTTTTCATCATATTGACGAGATTTGTACCATCATCACATCACCGCTGTCTGATCGTCGATCGAGGTTATGAGGAAGTCTCAATTATTTAATCAGTAAATTTAGAGTATGATAATTAAATAATAATTAAGTAGTTGTGACTACGATATGTAAAATTTCAATGGAATATTCTACAGGGGTTTATGATTGATTAATTTTATGATTGATTAATTAAACAATATTTATTGAATTAAATATAGTGTATTATCAAAATTTAATAATTATTTAATTACACCATATATTTTCAATAATTGAAAAATATATATGGGAATTTGACAAAAAAATATCTAGGTATGAGTTTTCACCAGTTAAGTCAGAACAACTCAATGAAACTCCTAGTATTCTAGTGGGATCTTTATTCAAAGTTTGAGATCTTATAAATAATATTTATCATGAGTCATATATACACAACACAAAAAAAAAAAAAAAATAACCCAACCATTTGTGGTAAAAAGCTCACAGCCATCCGCTTTCCTTTGAGAAAGAATTTTCTTGGCCACCACCACAACTCCTCTGGATCGCCATCGTCTTCTAGAGATCAGAAATCAACGCCAAATTTTTTCAAGTTTTAGAGTGCAAATTAGAAAAGAAACATCGTCTTCAATCATGGGCCTTATTTGGAGTATTGAAGAAGGTATTTATTCCAGTTGATTGTTAGTAAAAAAATAACTACAAAAGTTATCTCTACCTAAACACCAGAATAGTTGGAGACAAGTGATTAAATCATTAAAAGTAAACATCTAAACATCACATGTATATATTAGAATCATACATCGTCTAAAAAAAATTTTGATTGTCGAAATAAATTTTATTTGAAAATTTTTAAAACTTCTAATATGTCTCGGGTGAGTGACCATCAACATCCAGCCATCCAATTTTGAATGCTTGGTTCAAACAAAATTTTTTTTTGCTTGCATCTGAGATGGTGCAATAGCGTTTGCACGGCACTACATGCGAAAGGCGCTTTTTTTTCTTCTTCTTTTTTTTTTCTTTTTTTTTCCCAACAGATAAATGTAATGTGTGTTTTATATTATTTCTACTTTTGTATTCCATCATTTTAAAAAAAACTTTCAGTTATTATTATTATTTTTTTAAAATTCACCAATAGTTTTTTTTTAGTTTAATTATTTTAATGTGGTGTATAAGGGCTATTTTTTAAGTTTTATTTATTTATGAGACAGATATTTATCTATGTTCTATCTAATTTTATGATCTCATTATAATGTTTTATTGTCTAATATTGTAATATTTTTAAAATTAAGAATTTTTCAATAATATTTTCATAAAATTATTATTTTTCTTAAACTTATTATTAAGAAAAGATATAATTAAATNATTAATAGTCCCTAATTATTCATAGTGTAACTAAGATTTACACTATGAACTGAAAACTATTATATTTAAATAAAATTTACACTATGAATATATATATATAGGTATAGGTATAAACAAAGTGCCAAAATGCCAGCACTAGTTATACTGTTTGATGCTTGGTTCCACTCAGGGGATACAAAGTCAACCCCTCCTTTATATCTACCATTACTTTTCCCCACTTGAAATTTTTATATTTTTCCCACTTTCCATGATCATTTAATAATGCATATCTCCATTTCTATCATGTCCATTATTTTAATTAATGAGAACAAATAGCCTAGTAGAGTAATTAATGAGAAATTAGTTAATAAAATTTATTTAAATTTATTATTATTATTTGTCAAAAGTATTTTTTTTATCTATTACTGCATAGGATTTATTTTAGAGTTTAAAAAAATTAATTTTTATTCAATCTCATTTTATTAAGTTATGGTACGTGTTTATTGTAAAGAAAACAAATTATATCTAATTTACAAGGATGGGAGAAAACGACAACACAGAGAGAAAATATGGGGTTGACATGATTTAATTCATAATATAAGACATACATTATCAATATAGGTCTAATGTTTTCAAAGGATCTTGACTCTCATAATCCTAAACACAACAAACTTTTGTGTATGGCAAATTATGTACAAATATTTGATAACACAAAAAACCGTTGTTCAACTTTTTGACAACATGAAACAGTTGTATCAATGACGATCATTATATTTATGTGGAGTATAATTTTATTTCGAGTCAAATTCTCGTGAATCGAATTTATGATTTATATTTTATATTTTATTTAATTATTTTCAAGTAAAATGATATGAAATATGAAAAGAACAATTATATTTTTTATCATATTTAATGTTGAAATTCATAAAAGATTTATAAATTACTAAAAATAAAATAAAAAATTATTTGTTATTCACCATGAAGTAATCCACACGACAAGTTCCCGTGAGCCCCTCCGCAGCATATAAATATATATGTGTGTACTGTACAAAATGCCAAAGGTTGGAGTCGGAGGCGCACGATAAGAAGTCGTCATCATCACCTCAACAGTACATATGAATGTGTTTGACTTTCAGCTAAAAGTTATATTCTGATAGTGATTTGCATCCAACAAAATTCTCTCATTCAAACAAATTCCATTTTCTGGGTAAAAGAAGAAAATTCTCAGAATCAATGGAGGGTCTGCCCCCGGGTTACCGCCCCAACGTCGGAGTCTGTCTCATCAATGATGATAATATGGTAAGAAACTTGAGTGTTCGTTACTTCTGTGAGAAGAAAAAAAAATTGGTTTTTGTTCTGATGTTGTTAAGTTTCTTGTTTCGTTTCCGTGATTTAATTAAAAAAAAATATTTATTTTCACTGGGTTTTATTCGATTAATGAGCGTAATCGAAGGGTGGCGAATCTTTTACATGTATATTTCTCGTTGAATAACTTTTCAGCAAGAATTTGTATTATTTTTCTTCTTTTTCATAAATATCAACCTTGTACTGCTACTTGTTAATTCTTCGATAGCGATGGAAAAGCCTTTCTTGCTTATGTTTCGCTTGTGTTTGCTATTGTACTTTTGAAGTTTTAGAAGAGCAACTTTAAATGTTTTTTTTAATGTTAATTCACTGTAATGTGCTGGAGTGCCTGTTCTCTCTCTTCTTTGTTTAGTTCCAGGGATGAATTTAAATGGGAATATCTTAAATTTAATAGCATATTTTTTTTTCTTCACAGTATTAGCTTTTTGAACCACTCATCAAGGACAAGTATGAAACAGTTTGTCTACAGTAATAAACTAAAATAGATGATACAAGATAATGCAAAAATTCGTTATCACCGAGTATCAATATTATCAAGTATTTCCTTCTAGCCAGGATTTGGGCTATTTGGTTTGATAATCTACAATTTTAGTGATATAACTGTTGATACATGTTTCTCCGTCAGGAGAATGTAGTGATCTAGTTGCTAAAACATTTAGTTATTGGCTTCCAGGTGTTCGTGGCTTCTAGATTGAATGTTCCGGGAGCATGGCAGATGCCTCAGGTGCAGCATTGTTTGTTTGATAGGATTATGACCTGTTGCTTCTATGTTAAACATCTCATTCGTCCTCAATTAGTGATGTTTAACTTTGGATTTGACATCCAAATCTTTCTTTTTTCTGTACCATTCGTGGTTTTTTTTTAATGTTCGTCTGTTCTTGATTTTTGCTTGCTATTTGTGCGGAAAGAGTTGGGTTTATGATCATAGATTTATTCATAATTAATAAAGCCCCAAGAAGCAGCCTGGAACTCAAGGCTTGGTCCTTGCACCTAGACCAAGCCGAGGCACAAACCTCCTGTGAAGTGCGCCTCGGTTGTGAATAATCTACATTGGAACGCTACAGAGGCTTATTGGAAGTATTGGCATCCCAAACTGAAATGAAACCCCTTTTGGACTACGATCTGTTTTATTGATATTTATTAGTTTGAAATTCGATTTTATAATAATATGTTTTCGTGCTTTTCTCTTTGACAAGGTGTGTGTCTTGTCTTGTGCCTTGCTCCTACCCATGCACTTTATTGTTCGCTCCGCCTCTAATTACTATAATCACTCTAAAAACAAGTAGATGAGATAGATTGAGCGCTTGCATCTCTAACGGGTCATCGTAGATGTACATTTTCAACATTTTGTTCCTCTAAGCTGATAGCTTTGACTTTGATGTTTAGGGTGGTATTGAAGAAGGCGAGGACCCAAAGTCTGCTGCAATCAGAGAATTAAAGGAAGAAACAGGAGTAGTGTCTGCAGAAATAATAGCTGAGGTCTGTCTGTTTGATGAAGTTTCTTTATAATCAATCAAAATTTTGCCGAATATATAGTTTTCAACCAGCATTACACAACAGACAATCATTAAGCATATTCGAATTTAACGATATTCAGGTTCCGGAATGGTTGACGTATGATTTCCCACCAGCTGTGAAAGCAAAAGTGAATCGTCTTTGGGGCGGAGACTGGCATGGACAGGCTCAAAAATGGTCAGTGTATGCTTTACTACAATAATTACGAAAAAAACGAGAATACGTTCCCATCATGTGCTGGAATATATATTTCTTTTGGAGCAATGTTTGCCCATAAGATGCACCGCCGCATCCATGGATGCTAGACAATGATTAGAGCACTCATGCCCCTGCAAAATATTTGCCAGTTTAGGATTAATTCTTAGAATTTGATGTTAGAGATCCTTTTGAGCTTTATGGCCTAGGTTAGGCAAAAGTTTGAATGGGAATAACCGCGTAGCCTTAAGTTACCCACTTAAATATTTTCTAGTATGATCAACTCTGTGTTAGATCATTCATGATTGATTCATCACATATAGTTTTACAAAACATGGAATTCGATATTTATGACTGTTTAGAAGCTGATCAAAGACTTTATACAAATCTCAGAGTCGAAATATTTAGCACTGGCGATAACTTTGTCGATTCCACAGGTTTCTTATGAGATTCGGAGGTGATGAGATCGAAATTAACTTGGCAACTGGTGAAACCGACCCTGAATTCTCAGAATGGAAATGGGCTCTCCCCGAAGAAGCCGTCGAGCAGGTCTTTTTCAAATTTTTAATCTTGGTCGTTACCTATCTTATCTTAGGAATAAAATATGTAAGCCAAGTTTAACAAATCTGTGTGTAAACTATGCCTATTTCAGGCAGTGGATTACAAGAGACCAACATATGAGGAAGTCATGAAAACCTTCCATCCTCACCTCAGTGCTGGAAGAGCTACAAAATGCTATTCAACTAAGTGGTGAACAAATAGTATCTACGATTTGCACCTTTTTTTCTTTCTTTTTTCAAGTTAAATTATATCCCCCAAGTTTGGCTTTTAATACGTAAAAATACTATAACTTTACATTTAGAATAAACTTGAGGGGTGTTGATAGGGGTAGTGTGAGAAATATCATATGATTCTGTATATGGTCCTAAATTCATGAGCTACATTAGTAGTTTATCGTTTCTTCTTTTTTATGTTTTTATCATGTATTGGACTTGTAAATGTACATGTGACTGAGTCTAAAGTTGTGATTTGGTTGTTAAATTACCGAAATTGTGTTGAACAAACTTCAATGTATTGAAATTCTTTCTTTGCTCAAGATCATGACAAGAACAAGCTTAATTTCATAAAAGATTAGCCAATCGACAATTCTTGTAGTCACTCTGTGTCGATGATAACGACTTTTATTCAATGGTGTGAGTATGTAGTTATCTTTCGAGATATACTAAATAAACTTCCGAACTAACGTAATATTTCCTTATGACTCTTCACGCGAGAAGTATGTTAACTTTAAAAATTCAGCTTAGAATCAACATGAAACCACGTCTACCTTGAAAGCGATATCAATATGGTAGAAATTCTCACTAGTGGCCAACTTTATAAGCCACGGCATACGCAGAAATATAGACAGGTAACAGATTAGAAATTTTTTTCTCTTGTAATAATTAAGTAATTCAAACCAAACGCAACATAAAGCATAAATCTTCAAACCACTAAAAACATCTTAATTTGTTGGCGTAGACTTTTCGATGGATGGACAAATTTCACTTGACAAATCACAAGTTGAGAATTCCCCAAGGATTATCAGGCCACGCTTTCTCCTTGGCCTTCATCAGCACCACTCTTCCCAAAGCAATCCATCCCTGCCACGACATCCTCTTATCCCATGGACTCTCTCCCACTCCATAATCAATCGCAGCCCTCTCTCTGCCGCTGCCTCCGCCGCCTTGATCCCCTTCATCCCCAAATAAACTTTTCCCAAGACTATATAAGCTTCACCTACAAAAGGGTTCTTCTCCACTTATCCCAACAGCAACTCCTCCACTTTCTCAAGTCCCATCTTCTCATCACTGCAAATGGCTTTCCAGTACATATCTCTCGCAACAATCTTCTCACTTACGTTAAGAACTCTTGTACAGCCCTAAAAAACAGGTGGAATTACAAGTTCCAATTCCTCGTCTCTAGGTGAAGACGGAGATGATCCATAATCATAGCACTCTTTTGTTTGATTATTTCTTCTTCCCCGAGAACCAAGGTGTAAATTGCAGCCATTATTGATGCGGAATTCATCCACAGTTCAGGCTTCCCATCAGCTGGCCACAAAACGATATTGTTGCCGGTAAAGTCGAGCTGGCTTTCGGAACTTTCGAACAGCGTATTCTGGAAACTGAACAATTGTTTACTGAAATCTGCGAACTAACTTGTTACTTGAGTTTTATTGACTTTAATATAAAAAAATCTTTATTTTAATAATATTTTACAGTCTTATTCAATTATGATATTTTTTTATCAGTATACCAATGCAAGCTGTATAAATAAAGTAATTGAATATATAATAAATACCATGAGATATGCATCTCAACGTTAAATCATTTAACTTATTAGGAAGTGTATCATATATTCTACGCAGGTTCATAGCCGAATCAACTACCTAAATTTAGGATAAATGTTGCTTGCGCTTGAGATTTTCACCTGTGATGTAAAAGCAATGTTTAATTGGTAAGGGCATGAAGATATCCATCCATACAGATGAGTGATCATTTGATGATTCACTGAACAATCATCTTTCGGATTGTCCAAGTGGTTATCATTTTTCGAGTGAAATAATATGTGATTATGGTTGTACACCATTAGTCATTTGACCCGGGACAACGTAGAGGCTCTTCGTACTAGCATATACTTTAATCTGTTTACCGACTCAATTGAGGGTCATCAGATGGTGAGGTAGGGTGAGTTTCGAAATATGTAGGAGAAAATACATTGTAAACGAGGATTCACTATTTGTCTATGAGTGAAGATATCTTATATGATTTGATTTGTTAATAGTACAAGAAATCTCCGGCCAGAGTAAGAAATGTGTATTTTTTAAAAGTATTTCCTCAGTTGCACATACCATGTCATAATTATTACTCAAAGATGCATCACATCGTTATCGAATTCATTTGAAATTCTCGATATACTAGTGACTGCTGACATATTTGATGTGAACTATGTAGAACTCACATGAATTCAACTCATATTATTGGGGAGTCTCATGGCGACCGTCCACTAAGGTTTAACATTGATGAGTCGGGCTCGACACGTAAAGAGAAAGGGGATCATATTATTGGGCCCTCCTCAAATGTGAGGCAAATTACGTAAGGGTTGCAAGAGGTTGGGCTCTACATTTTGAAAATTATGATCGGCTGATATTATTCGAGATCATAATTTAGCATTTGGGCCTTGCGTACTTACCAAAGAAATTGGATTTCTCGTTTCCATTAGAGGATGTCAAAATAGTGGGAGAAAATTCATAAAAACAAAAGTCCATATTGTTTGAACATTTCATGTTTGCAATCTTGCTTGATTTTAATGTTAACAAAATTTGTTATTTTTTTTTCTAATGAATTTACCTAAGTGCACAGAAACTGGAACTGATCAGGATTCAAACTTATCAGTTATCGAGCCAAAACTGAAGCTATCGAGACGCAAACTGAAAGCGCCAAGTGATCACCCAAACTGAATAAGTTCAACTGAGTTGCAAGCTGATAGGCAGTTCAGCAGAAGACTTTCAGAAGCCTGGCCAGCTAATGAAGAGTTCAACTGATGAAGATCTCAACTGACTAGTTCAATTGAATCAGTGAAATCAATTCAGCTGACGAGCCAACTAATTTCACCGCACCAGTTCAAGACCAGTTCAACTAACCAGCTCAGAGCATCAGTTAAGAACCAATCAGTTTTCCGAACACAACAAGCTTATTCAAGTGGAATCCAGCTGTGCACATGGGTATAAAAGCAATTATACGATCATAGTATAATTATAAACGTTGCAGTAGAAGACAACACGTTCCAGAACAGTAAAAAAGGACAAGACGCAAATTTCAAGGAACAGATTCAAAATGCAACGGACATTATTATTGAGTCTCACTGTACGGTCAAGTCTCGTCTAAAAATAGAAGATGAAGATCAGTGAAGACCACATGAGATATACAACTAAAGAGAAGGGCATGCTTAAAGTCTTATCAGCTTACAAGAAGCATTCAGCACAGTCGATAGAACACTTAAAAGTTATAACAGCTTAATTTAGAAGATTATATATCTCAGTGTGTGAGAACACATTCGTGTTGTGTTCATATATCAGTTCTCAAACACACACATATAATCTCTCACATATATAGAGAGTAGAACTTAAAAGAACAGTTGAGTGAGTCTTGCACAAAGACGTAAAACTTGTGTATGTAGTCTTTAATACATAGACGTTAAACAAGTGTTGGCTGAAAGGTGCTGCCTTCAGTCTAGGCTAGGAGTTCAATTATGCAGTAGGGTAAGTCCTAAGCTGAGTGGGTTTGTACAAAGTATTGTATAAATCAAAGTCTTCTAGTGAATCCTACCTGAGGTGGTAGAAGGGGTGACGTAGGAGCAATTGAATTCTCCGAACATCCATAAACATATCTTGTGTACTTATTGTTTAACATTTGTTTTCAAACTGATTCGATCAGTTCAAGAATTTATCAGTTCAGTTCTCACCATAACTGAACTGATATATGCGAGAACTGAATCCCCTTATTTCAGTTAATCAGTTTACACAATTTATATTGCTTTCAAATTAGTTAGCTTTCTTAACGAATGATTATTTTGAGTGTTTTTCGCTTGGTCTAAAACCAAACTCGATCTAATTCATCGGTGTATACATTATTAGAACACGAGTTATTGAAGCTCATCGAGAATATTGTGTTTGAAGCACCTTCGCAGATGCCCGAACCGATCCATCACATATTTTGTCTTATTTATCTTAAAATAGTTAGTAACGTTTATTATGTTTCCATTTCTGTATATCTACGATGTCATCGTAATATCCTCTATCTGTTATACTCGATAAAAAAAAGCTAACATGACATAAATACCACGACTGGCTGAGAAATTTAAAAATAGTTTTAAACTATGGGAAAATTATATGTATTCAAGAAAGTTCCTTCAAAAGAGGCTGCTATCAACATTCTACTGAGGAATTAGCTAAGCTTGAGAAATGGTAGGACAATGATCTACAAGCTAAGAGTTATATGCTGGCGTCTCTGTCAAACGAGTTGCAGAGGCAGTTTGAGGAAGTTGTGAATGCTGCTGACATTTATGGCCTCCTGCAAGAGTTATATGGTGAACAAACACTGAGGCACTCTACTGTAGTAGAGCTCCTGACATTACGCATGCGAGAAGAGGCCTCGGTCTATGAGCATCATATGAGGATGATTGGCGACCTTATTATTCCGAATGAATTGTCCAAAGACATTCTACTACTGTCGTCATCATCGTCGTTCGATGGATTTGTGGTGAAATTCAATATGAAAAGTTGGAGGCCAGACTTAAAGAATTGGTCAACATACCTAGAAGTTATGAAGTCACCATAAAAAAAAAGAAAAACATGTTTTCCTCGTGGGCTCTTCGTTAGGGACCAAAACAGGCCCAAAAGAGAAGAAAAAATGTTGGATCGTGTGTTGGGCACCAAAGGTGTTTCAAACACAATATTCTCCAAGAGCTGCAATAGCTCGTGTTCTAAGAATGTTTACACCGATGAATTAAATCGAGTTTGGTTAGAAACCAAGCGGAAAACACTCGAAGTATTCCTTCATTAAGGAAACTGATATATTTTATATACTGTGAAACTGAATAACTGAAAAGGGGTAGATTAGTTTTTGCATTCACCAATTCAGTTATGGTGACAACTGAACTAATGCATACTCTTGCTAATCCAGTTAGTTTGAAAACAACAGTTGATCAGTTTGATACACTAGATATGTTTATGGATGTTCGAAGACTTCAACTGCTCCTACGTCATCCCTTATACCTCCATGGGTAGGATACACTAGAAGAATTAGATTTATACAACTGATTGTATAAATCATACATAGCTTAGGACTTACACTACTACCTAACTGAACTCCTACTCTAGACTGAAGGCAGCACCTTCCAGCCAACACTTCTTTAACGTCTATGTGTCAAAGACTACATACATAAGTTTATTGTCTTTTTGCAAGACTGTATTTGAGTGGTGGTGTGTGTGAGAACTGAACAAAGGGTGTTATCACACATTAAGGGAAAATAGCTTTCTGTACTAAGCTGATATCTCTTGAATTATTCCCTCGCAATTGGGCGTAATGCTTCTTGAAAGCTGATGAATAATAAGCGTGCCTTTCTTGTTTTTCACACTCTTTCTATGTTGTTTTGCTGATGGTCTTCGCCTGTATTTGTCGCAGCAAGATGACCGTATACCAAGACTCAGCACATGTGACCGTTGCATCTTGAATGCATTCCTTGAAGTTTGTGTCTCGTCTTTTTCCGACATATCTTCTGGAGTAATTTGTTGTTAAGCCTTGCTACTCGATCCATTATTGTCATTTTAATGGACAAATGCTTATGTACCTTTGCACACAACTGGATTCCAATAATTTTGACTATCGTATTCCTCAACTGATTGCTCCTGACTGAATTTCTGAACTGGTTAGTTTAACTGGTCTACAGTTGAAGAGGTGAGATCAGTTGGCTCGTCAGCTGAACTGATTTCATTGGTTCAGTTGAACTGATCAGCTGAGAACTTCATCAGTTGAACACTTCATCAGCTGGCAGGGCTTCTAAAGGTTTCCCTGCTGAACTATCATTCAGCTGATTAGTCAGTTGAACTGATTTAAGATACAACATTTGGATTCTGTTCAGTTCATAAGATTAGTTGGTGCTCTCAATTGGCGTATCCGATAGTCTTCAGTTTGGGCCGTCAAATGATTATTTCAGTTCCAGTTTTTTGCGCACTTAAGGTAGATTATTAGAAACACAATAACAAGTTTTGTTAACATCAAAATCAAGTAAAGATTGCGAACATGAAATGTTCCCATAAGAAACTTCAAAGAAAAACAAACCAAGTAAGAAGCAGGATCCAAACACATTTAAAGGGCCCACAAAGTCGATAAAGTAGAAGATTTTTATTTCTACTGCAAGAAGCCTAAAAATTGGAAGCACAATTGTAGGGAATATCTAGCACAGAAAAGTTCTGACAACGGTATGTTTTATATTGAAATAACTGTCTCAATTAATTCACCTTCTTGCGTATTAGATACTGGATGTTGATATCATCTATGTAATAATTTGCAGGTGATGACAAGAAGTAGAAGGCCAAGGAAATGTGAGACCTTATTGAGGATGGACAATGGAGCAAGAATTGCTGCAAAAGCCATAAAAGATGTTTACTTGATATTAAACAATAAATTTAAAATTTTTTTGAAAGATATTTTATATGTTCCAGATTTGATTAAAAATATTATTTCCATTTCTATGTTTGATAAAGATGGATTTTCTTGTCTATTTGCTAAACGTGTTTATAATATTTACAAGAATGAATGTTTAATTGAAACAAACGAAATGAAAAACGATCTATATAACTTAAAAATAAAAGATATTCCAGCCAACCATGTCCAAGTAAACATGATATCAACAACAACAAACAAAATAAAGTAATATATTCTTAATCAGTTACGCTTATGACACGTTAAGTTAAGACATA
Source organism: Primulina huaijiensis (assembly GCF_012295235.1). NCBI lineage: Eukaryota > Viridiplantae > Streptophyta > Magnoliopsida > Lamiales > Gesneriaceae > Primulina > Primulina huaijiensis. The sequence goes on from NC_133312.1 coordinate 7,539,094, forward strand.
TTTCTCAAAGAATGATGCACAAGCTAGTGGGATAGAGCATGTTTGACTCGTCAGACATAAAATCTCTATAGACATGTGAGTCCTGTCTGATAAGAAAGATGACCAAAGCCCCTTTACTAGGGAAAGTGGAATGTGCACATGATCTGTTGGATTTGATCCATACAAATGTCTGTGGCCCGTTAAGTTTTAGCACGAGATATGTCCAATCCTACTTCATTAACTTTACTGATGACTACTCGAGGTATAGGTATGTATATTTAATGAAATACAAGTCTGAAGCCTTTGAAAGGTTCAAAAAATTCAAAGCTGAAGTAGATAAACAATTAAGAAATATTATTGAAACACTTTGATGTGATCGAGGCAGAGAATACTTAAGTAGTGAGTTTCAAGAATACCATAAAGAGAATGAGATTCTCTCACATTGGACTCCCCTGCCACAACCTAATTGAATGGCGTGTTAGAACATCGTAATCGAATATTGATGGACATGATTCGATCTATGATGAGATTAACTGAATTACCATCATCTCTGTGGGGATTTGAACTTGAAACAGCGGCGAAGTTGTTGAACAAAGTCCATACAAAGACAATGGACAAAACTCTATATGAGATATGAATGGAAAACCACCCAAATATTCTTTCTTAAGTATATGGAGAAGCCTTACTTATGTGAAGCAGGCATTGAGAGACAAATTAGATAGTAAAAACAAATTGTGCTACTTTGTGAGATATTCAAAGAATTCTGTTGGATATTAATTCTATTATCCCAATGAAACAAATGTATTTGTTCAAAGGATGCCATTTTCTTAGAGAAGAAATTTATATTGGAGAGAAACGATGGGATTATATAATTCGAAGAGATTTGGGAACTACCCACTTCAGAAATAGTAGAACCCAATTGGAGAAACACAAGCTCCTAAGAGATCCGAAAAGGTCTCAAGGCCACCTAAGAGGATGAGCCTGTTTTTTCAAAGAAGCCAAGAAGATTTCATTACTGGATGTGATCTAAGAAACTTCAAAGAAACATTGTTTGATGTTGATTCATCTAAATGGCTTGAAGCCATATATTTCGATATGACTCTATGTATTTGAACTAAGTATGGTCCTTAGTATATCCTCCTGAGGGAATCGTTCCCATAGGAAGAAAATTGATTTATAAAAGAAAACTCGGGACGGATGGGAAGGTAATGACCTTCAAAGTAAGATTGGTAACAAAATGATATACTCGAAGACAATGTATTAACAATAAGGAAAATTTTTCTCCAGTCGCAATGTTCAAGTCCATTAGGATATTGCTAGCCATAACAGCATGATATGACTATGAAATATGGAAAATGGATGTGAAGAAGACGTTCTTTAATGGTAACATTAAGGAAGAGATTACATATTTCAACCTGAACGATTCACATCAGTGGGAGTATGCAAACTTCAGATATCTATATATGGAATCAAACAGACATCAAGGAGCTGGAACCTCATATTTGACAAAATTATCAAAGAGTTTGATTTTGTCAAGAACCCTGAGGAAAGTTTTGTATACATGAAGGTTAGTGGGAGTGTAGTGACATTTCTAATACTTTATATTGATGATATATTAATCATTGAGAATGATGTAGGAATGTTGCAATCAACTAAAGTATGGTTAGCTACTAAATTTTGCATGAAGGATATGAGTAAAACATCATGTGTATTAGGAATACAGATCTATATGAATAGATCAAAGAGGATGTTGTGACTCATCCAATCCATTTATATTGATATCATATCGAATTGATTCTCCATTGAGGAGTCCAAGAGAGGATATCTCTCAATGTATCTTGGTGTGATTCTATCCAAGTCTATATACCATAAGCCTGATGAAGAGATAGAAACCATGAGTTGCATTCCATGTGTCTACTCCATAGCTGCTTCAACCATACGTGTCATGCTCTCTTTGAAACCTCATCGGATAAATGAGATCGAAATTCCGAACCAGGGTTGGAAGGTCCGAATTGCTGCATGTCGATGTTCGTTGAACGTGTGACTTCCTTGTTGGTTGTGAAAGTTTGAAAGGTCCGAAGCGATAGTTCCAAACTTAGCTTCGATGGTTCCAAACTAACTGTTGAATAGTTATTTCCATTTTCTTAATTAATGACTACATATGTTTAAACAAGTATTTATCCATGTTGAAAACTTAATTTCGGTTGTTTGACAAACTAAGTGTTTAATTGGACTAAACTGATCAAGTAACTGNTTGGTATCAAAATAGAATAACCAAGTGTGCTTGTGTTTCTGGTTTTGAATTAAGAAGGAATTGTACCAGGCTTGTTGATAGTCCCAGTAATTAAAAGGTATTTCAAAGAATGATGCTTCCTTATATTTTTCTGGAAATAGTATGGGTTTTGAAAATTCATAGCCCCAGTCAATTGGAGCAATGACTTTTAGGATTTTGCAGGTTGAATAAGCAGGATCATTATGACTTTGGTCCAAGAAAAAGTTTTTAAACATTGCGGAGTCAGTAGTTTCCAAAATTGCTTGGTAGAAATAAGGGGTCTTATTTTCGTCCCAAGGTTTATAATATCGTCCTTTTCCAAAATATTTTTGAAGTGTTTCAAAGGGATCTTTTTCATGGAATCCTAGTTCAACATGTATTATAGTTTGCCAATTATTTTTCTCAAAATAATCAGAAGGAGGGTTAAATGGTGGTTGTGTGAGAACAAGCTGGGAATTTGTAGTGTGATAAGAGGTTTTTGAAGAATTATCAGAAAACGAAACAGTTTGGAAAAGGACGATATTATAAACCTTGGGACGAAAATAAGACCCCTTATTTCTACCAAGCAATTTTGGAAACTACTGACTCCGCAATGTTTAAAAACTTTTTCTTATACCAAAGTCATAATGATCCTGCTTATTCCACCTGCAAAATCCTAAAAGTCATTGCTCCAATTGACTGGGGCTATGAATTTTCAAAACCCATACTATTTCCAGAAAAATATAAGGAAGCATCATTCTTTGAAATACCTTTTAATTACTGGGACTATCAACAAGCCTGGTACAATTCCTTCTTAATTCAAAACCAGAAACACAAGCACACTTGGTTATTCTATTTTGATACCAAGATTTGTAATCTAAAAAAGTTCCCAAACTGGTGGTACTCATGGTGGGAATATTTTGGATCCACCTATGAGATCCTCAAACACCCTGTCCAAAATTCCTTTAATCTTTTTAGAACCCAATATGCCCCGACAACAGAAGAGAAACGATTCCATCCTCTTGCCCTTTTTTGCTTGAAATTTTATCTTCCTTGGGTCCTTTCCCGGACTGTTGAATTTTCAGACTAAAAAATTTTACATATTAGGAGAAGATTTAAAGTCAAATGGTGGGACAAATTTAAAATTCCTCCAAGCCTTACAGCTACCAATGTCCAAGCTTGGATCACCAATAATAAAAATACAAGAATCCCAATTCTAAAACCGCTTTACAGGATTCCACCAAGACAACAGACAGAATTCCTGGCACAAAAATCCCAAATGACCGTAATGCTTGCAGCTGCCAAAACTCCTGAAGAAATGCAAGCTATATTAATGAAATTCTCACGAGGACCTTCAAGAAAGTCAGAATCCTCTGATGATTCGCTTAACCTGGAAGAAGATGACCTCCTTGGACCAGACGACCATGGACCGATATTTGAAAATAGTGGAGTGTAAATGTTTATTGTATGGTATTGTATTAGTATTTGTTTGTATTAGATTGTATGTCATTGTATTGTATGTACATTTTCATATGTTAAAAAATAATAATAATAATTCCGAAAATACCCCTAAAAAAGTATATAAAAAGGGATGTAACCTCAGTATAGAGGCACCGAAACATTCTACCACTCTCTACCCATATCTCTCTCTCCTCTCTCTCTAGAATCATTCATTCCCAGATCCAAATCCCAGAAATCCGAATCCTTTAAACATTACCCAGAAATCCGAAACCTTTAACCATCCAAAACCTTTAACCATTACCCAAAAATCCGAAACCCTTTTTAATTTGTATCTTCCATTTATGTAAAGTTATTTGATTCCAAAGGTTAGTAATGAAATCTTATTTTAAATTCCGGAATTCTTAAATATATATATATATATATATTTATGTATGTTTAATATCTATGGCTGGTTAAACCGCCTACTTCTTTAAGATTTGTGGAGTTCTTTGCAAAAGTATGTTCTGTATATAGATCCCTTAAAGGTTTATATACATCAGAAACTGGAGAAACCACGGCCTTAAAGAATTTTAATTTCTGCTATTTACTTTCTGCAATTTGTGGATCTCCTCAATAGAGGAACCATCTTATTTATTTATTGCATATTTAATTTCCTATATTTGTGGTTTTCCTTCTCTAGGGAACCATCGTTATTTTAAATTATTTTACTTTCTCAATAATTTTTCTGGTGTTAATTTCCATAATCTTAGATCCTGGTCTATGATAAAGGAACCATCTTATTTATTTCTTGCATATTTAAATTCCTATATTTGTGGTTTTCCTTCTCTAGGGAACCATCGTTATTTTAAATTATTTTACTTTTTGAATAATTTTTCTTGTGTTAATTTCCATAATCTTAGATCCTGGTCTATGGTATCAGAGCCAGGTTTTTGAGAGCTTTCTTCTTTTATTTTTGTATAGCCTGGTCTATGGTATCAGAGCCACGGGGGGTATGTGTCTAAAGAAATTATATCTGTAAGAAAAAATTTTAAGTCTAGAAATTTAGGTTCTCTTGAGTGTTTTTGCCTAAGAAAGTCTGGGTAGTAAGTCCTTCAAGGCCGTAATCCCTAAGAATTGTTTAGGATTGTAGAGAGAAAATAAATTTTAAGAATAAAAATTTTAATTATGGATCCAATCTTCTCTAGATCTATCTCTTTAAACTCTGCTACTACATCTTCTTATGATAATAATAAAATAATTAACAGTGAAGAAATAATTATAGAAGATTTTTATAAATCTATTGATAAATGGGAAATTCCTAGAATAAATAAGGATCAAATTTATAAACATTCCAGATTCCAAATATTTAAATCTGATTTCACAATTAAAACAGAAGAAAGAGATATACAACTTACTAAGCCTTTTGAAACAATCAATTTATTATCTCAAAATTCATTACGAAAACACAAAGATAAAAATTATAAATACAATTACATAGGATTGGTTCAAGTAGGAATAAAACCCTTAACTAAAGAAGGATTAAATACTTCCATTCTTACTATTTTAAGAGATGCCAGATTCACAAATTTCGAAGATTCATTATTAAGTTAAGTTGAATCTAGTCTATGTACTGGACCAATCTCTTTTGATTGTTATCCAAACTTCTCAGTATCCCTAAATGATAAAAACATTTTAAAATCCTTAGTTTTACAAATAAAAACTCATAATTATAAAATACTTAAAGGATCAATACCGGTTGCTGTTATTTTTAGAATCCATTACAAAGCTATGAATTCGGCCTTTGCTACAAAAGTAAAATATCATAGTAAGAAAGGTGAAACTCTATTATTACAAACAGATTTAGGAAAATCCAATACTGTAATTCCAAAACCAATTCAGTGGAAAGATATAACACTACCTGAAGAATGGATCTTAGAAGGTGTTGCTAACCCAGAACCTATAGGACACATAGAAACAAACACCCAATTAAAATAAATAACTCAATATGCAAATGGAAAAGTCAAACTCTCATTTAATAGAAAAACTGGTAATAGCAATAGATATGATGATTCTTCTATTGTTGATACCATAGATTTAGGAAGAAATTCACAAATCCCTTCAGTCATAAATATTCCCTATAAAACACAACCTAGAAATTCTACCTCAGATATACCAAATTCAGTTTTAAGAAATGTAGACTACGCCTCTGAAATTCCTAGACCAGTCTATACAAAAATAAAAGAAGAAAGCTCTCAAGAACAATTCCATACTTCAGAAACATATCAAGAACCAACTAGTCCAACATTCTCTATAATTACAGAAAACATTACTAATGAATTAAATGTTATAGAAAAAGACTTCCAAATAAATAAAAAAATTTTGCATGATGATTTTTATGCTAAACATAACCTGGAAAAAAGATTATGGTTTTTCCAACACTTTATAAATTCTAGAAAATCTATTGAAGAAAAATTCTATGAATTTGTAGATACAAATAAAATACATATTCTATTCTTTGATTGGTTTGAAATATATGCTACTAAAAATTCATTGGAATATCTCTTTTCTAAAAGTGTAAATCCTGTTACAATAAGAAATAAAACACAAGAATGACAAACAATTACTGATACTAAAATAATCCAATCTAATCATCCTCCTTTACAAGGAATTAAAATAAATATGCAAAATCAACAAATAGAAGCTATTCCAATAAAAAATCCAAGAGAAAATGATAAGGTCAACATAAAAAATATTATAACACAAAATAATTTCACAAATGTTAATTTAAATATCATAGGAAAACAATTAGATAAATTAGAAAAACATTTACAAAAACAACAAATAATAAACCCTGAAAACAATGATACTAAACTTAAAAATCCCGTTTTTAAGTCTTACCAAATATCTAAACCTAGTGTAAAAAATATTCAAGATAATAAGTCTAAATTTATAAAAAAACATTCAAGATCAATTAAGAAGAATAATGGCAACAACTAGTAGTTCTAATGAAACAATGAATCAGACTGCTCCGGATACACCTTCATCTATCCCTAGAATAAATACTTTAAGCCAAGATTCTGATATTAGTGAAACCATTGAACAATTCCAAAATTCTACAAATATCAATAAAATAAGTTGGGACCAATCCCTACAAATTATCCTTGCTCCTGATTTAGGAGTAGTAAAATCATTGACCCAACCAAGTTTTAAGGCATCTTCAGTCTACAATTGGAATATAGACGGAATGACAGAATATAACATCTTGAATTTATTACAACAAATGACTATGGCTGCAAATGCCTATAAAACCCAAATTGGGACTCATGATAGAACTATTGCTGAACTCCTTATAGCAGGATTCTCAGGTCAAATAAAAGGTTGGTGGGATTACTATCTCACAAATCAACAACAAGAAGATATTTTAAACTCTATAAAAACAGATGAAGAAGGAATACCAATTCTAGATGAAAATGGTAATCCACAACAAGATGCTGTAGCAACCTTAATATTAACAATTTCCTTACATTTTATTGGAGATCCTTCACATCTAAAAGATAAAAATGCAGAACTCCTATCAAATCTAAAATGTAAAAAATTAAGTAATTTTCAATGGTATAAAAATACTTTTTTAACTAGAATAATGCTTAGAGAAGATTCCAATCAACTTTTTTGGAAAGAAAAATCCTTGCAGGATTACCAACTCTTCGAGGAGATAAGGTAAGAAATAAAATTAGAGAAAATAGTGGTAAACAAATTATAGCTTATAATGAATATACTTATGGTCAATTAATTAGTCTAACCCAACAAGAAGGGCTAAAAATATGCCAAGATTTAAAATTGCAAAAACACCTAAAATGGGAAATGAAAAGAACAAAACAAGAATTGAGAACTTTTTGTAATCAATTTGATATAAATATTAATAAACCATCCTCATCAAAATGCTCAGAAAATTGTCAAAAAACATATAAAAAAACCCTATAAGAAAAACTTTAGAAGAAATCAAAAAGATAATTTTAAACCAAAAGAAGAATTTTACAAAAAACCAAGAAGAAAACCATTTAGGAAATTTAAAAATAACAAGCCAGAATTCAAAAGATCCTTCAAAGATATTGAATGTTATAGATGTCATAAGAAAGGTCATACGGCAAATTATTGTAGGTTAAATAAAAAACTAAATGAATTAGAACTAGAAGAAGAAATATAAAACAAAATTTCTAATCTCTTGATTGATTCTTCTGAAGAAAATTCATAAACTGAAAATTCTACCAAAACTGACGAGTCATTAGTAGATGAACAGATCATAACTAGTAGTGAATCTGAAAAACAAATTAATATGCTCACCAAAGACCAATCAGTTCTTTTAGATATATTAAAAAATATTAATGATCCAACAATCCAAAAAGAATATCTAGAAAAAATTCTAAAATCTCTAAATGAAAAAGAAGAAAACAAAAAATTCTCAACTACTTCAAAAAATACTTACGACTTAACTGAAATATTAGAAAAAAGAAAAAAAGAAAAAGGGATCACAATTCCAGACTTACAAAAAGATATAAAAGAAATAAAATTAGAAGTAAGAGAATTAAAAGAAAAACAGATTCAAAATTCTGAAGCAATAAAATTAATTTTACAAAATATAAACATTGAAAGTTCTTCAGAAACAGAAAACGATGAAACCCAAAAGGTTGAAAATATTGAAAAAATTACTGAAGATTTCTTTTTCGTTTTAAGATAAATAACTTCTAGAAAATACATCTTAAAAATAAATTTAGTATTTTCAAAAAAATTCAAAATGGATACAATAGCCTTATTTGATACTGGTGCAGACTTAAACTGTATCAAATCAGGAATAGTACCTAATGAATTCCAACAAAAAACACAAGAAAAACTTTCGGCTGCTAATAATTTAAGATTTAATGTAAATTCAAAAACAGACGCATCAATAAAAAATAATGGAATTTTCATAAAAACAACTTTTGTTTTAGTAAATGATATTTATCACACTGTAATATTAGGAACTCCTTTTATAAGTTTAATTACCCCATATAAAGTAAACAATGACTCTATTTCTTTTAAATTCAATCATAAAAAATTAAAATTTGAATTTTTAGAAAAACCTCGAACTAGAAACCTTAACTTAATAAAAGCATATTCAATTTATGAAAATAATATTAATACCATAATTCAAGGGAAGACTTTTCAATTAGAAAATCTTAAAAAAGATGTTTCTTTAAAAAGAATACAAAACCAAATAGAAACAAAAGAAATTCAAGATAAAATTCAAAAATTCAAAAAACTTCTAGAAACAGAAGTCTGTTCAGAAATTTCTAATGCTTTTTGGAATAGAAAACAACATATTGTTGATCTTCCCTATGAAGAAGCTTTCAATGATAGACAAATACCAACTAAAGCTAGACCAATACAAATGAATTTTGAATTAGAAGATCATTGTAAAAAAGAAATTCAAGATTTAGAGAAAAAAGGATTAATTTCTAAATCTAGATCCCCTTGGAGTTGTGCTGCCTTTTATGTTAATAAAAATTCAGAAATTGAAAGAGGAACACCCAGATTAGTAATTAATTACAAATCATTAAATAAAGCATTAAAATGGATCAGATATCCAATACCAAATAAAAAAGACTTATTACAAAAACTCCATGATGCTTATATATTTTCTAAATTTGATATGAAATCTGGATTTTGGCAAATACAAATTTTTCAAAAGGATAAATATAAAACTGCTTTTACAGTCCCCTTAGGACAATATGAATGGAATGTTATGCCTTTTGGACTTAAAAATGCCCCTTCTGAGTTTCAAAGAATTATGAATGAAATATATAATGATTATTCAAAATTCTGCATTGTTTATATTGATGATGTATTAATATTTTCTAATAATGTAGATGATCATTTTAAACATTTAAAAACATTTCTTTATATAACAAAACAAAATGGTCTAGTTGTATCAAAATCAAAAATAAGTTGTTTTCAAACTAGGATAAGATTTTTAGGTCATTACATATCTCGTGGTACTATAACTCCCATTGAGAGATCTTTAGAATTCACAAATAAATTTCCAGATAAAATACTTGATAAAACTCAACTACAAAGATTCTTAAGAAGTCTAAATTATGTTCTAGATTTTTGCCCAAATATCAATAGAATAGCAAAACTCTTACATGATAGACTCCGAAAAAACCCAAAACCATGGACAGAAAAACATACAGAAATTGTAAAAAATATCAAAAAGCAAGTGTTAGAAATCCCATGTCTTCATATCGCAGATCCCAACCTACAAAAAATCGTAGAAACAGATGCATCAGATTTAGGATATGGAGGTATATTAAAACAAAAACAAGAAAACAAAGAATACATAGTACAGTACACATCTGCCCATTGGAATGATATCCAGAAAAATTATTCAGCTATAAAGAAAGAAATATTGAGCATTGTTTTATGCGTCCAAAAATTCCAGAGTGGTCTTTTGAACCAAAATTTTTTATTAAGAATAGATTGTAAAAGTGCAAAAGAAATTTTACAAAAAAATGTCCAAAATCTTGCCTCAAAACAACTTTTTTGCAAGATGGCAAGCTATTCTTGGTATATTTGATTTTGAAATCGAATTCATAAAAGGAGATACAAATTCTTTACCTGATTTCCTCACAAGAGAATTTTTCCAAAACAGAAATGCCACCCAAAAAGGATAAAAAGCCTGTTCAAAATCCCTTTGAAACACTACAAAAATATTTTGGAAAAGGACGATATTATAAACCTTGGGACGAAAATAAGACCCCTTATTTCTACCAAGCAATTTTGGAAACTACTGACTCCGCAATGTTTAAAAACTTTTTCTTAGACCAAAGTCATAATGATCCTGCTTATTCCACCTGCAAAATCCTAACCGTCATTGCTCCAATTGACTGGGGCTATGAATTTTCAAAACCCATACTATTTCCAGAAAAATATGAGGAAGCATCATTCTTTGAAATACCTTTTAATTACTCGGACTATCAACAGGTCTGGTACAATTCCTTCTTAATTCAAAACCAGAAACAGAAGCACACTTGGTTATTCTATTTTGATACCAAGATTTGTAATCCAAAAAAGTTCCCAACCTGGTGGTACTCATGGTGGGAATATTTTGGATCCACCTATGAGATCCTCAAACACCCTGTCCAAAATTCCTTTAATCTTTTTAGAACCCAATATGCCCCGATAGCAGAAGAGAAACGATTCCATCCTCTTGCCCTTTTTTTCTTGAAATTTTATCTTCCTTGGGTCCTTTCTTGTACTGTTGAATTTTCAGACGAAAAAATTTTACATATTAGGAGAAGATTTAAAGTCAAATGGTTGGACAAATTTAAAATTCCTCCAAGCCTTACAGCTACCAATGTCCAAGCTTGGATCACCAATAATAAAAATACAAGAGTCCCAACTCAAAAACCGCTTTATAGGATTCCACTAAGACAACAGACAGAATTCCTGGCACAAAAATCCCAAATGACCGTAATGCTTGCAGCTGCCAAAACTCCTGAAGAAATGCAAGCTATATTAATGAAATTCTCACCAGAACCTTCAAGAAAGTCAGAATCCTCTGATGATTCGCTTAACCTGGAAGAAGATGACCTCCTTGGACCAGACGACCATGGACCGATATTTGGAAATAGTGGAGTGTAAATGTTTATTGTATGGTATTGTATTAGTATTTGTTTGTATTAGATTGTATGTCATTGTATTGTATGTACATTTTCATATGTTAAAAAAATAATAATAATAATTCCGAAAATACCCCTAAAAAAGTATATAAAAGGGGATGTAACCTCAGTATAGAGGCACCGAAACATTCTACCACTCTCTACCCATATCTCTCTCTCGAATCATTCATTCCCAGATCCAAATCCCAGAAATCCGAATCCTTTAAACATTACCCAGAAATCCTAGAAATCCGAAACCTTTAACCATCCAAAACCTTTAACCATTACCCAAAAATCCGAAACTTTTTTTAATTTGTATCTTCCATTTATGTAAAGTTATTTGCTTCCAAAGGTTAGTAATGAAATCTTATTTTAAATTCTGGAATTCTTAAATATATATATATATATATTTATGTATTTTAATATCTATGGTTGGTTAAACCGCCTACTTCTTTAAGATTTGTGGAGTTCTTTGCAAAAGTATGCTCTGTATATAGATCCCTTAAAGGTTTATATACATCAGAAACTGGAGGAACCACGGCCTTAAAGAATTTTAATTTCTGCTATTTACTTTCTGCAATTTGTGGATCTCCTCAATAGAGGAACCATCTTATTTATTTCTTGCATATTTAAATTCCTATATTTGTGGTTTTCCTTCTCTAGGGAACCGTCGTTATTTTAAATTATTTTACTTTCTGAATAATTTTTCTGGTGTTAATTTTACATATATATATAGATATATATATATATATATATATAGACACACACACACACACTTATTATAAAGCGTGAATAATTTTTCTTATTGTTCATTTAAATAATTTTTTAAATATTCATAACTTCATTGAAACAATTTAAATTTGAAAAAATTCAATAGTATATGATAATTGGGTATTTGGGTAGGGTATGGGTATCCGATAATCCGATGGGTATGGGGATTGGGATGAAATTCAATACCCGATGGGTATGGGGATGAATTTAATAAATGGGTATGGGGATGGATGTATGAAATCCGACCCATACCCTACCCATTGCCATCTCTGGCAGCGATTGCTTATCAGCTGATCATTCAGCTGTATACTTCATCAGTTGGAGAAAAGGACACACATCTGACAACAATACAAAGTAGACTGCAACTCATAGTGGAACGCCGCATTTCAGAGCTTACAGTGTAGGAATGTCAGATTAATTTTGACGTGGCAATCAACGGATATAAAGATTCAAATTATATTTAATGTTACCGTTGAAGACAAGCCTATAAATAGGTGAGAAGAGCAGTTGAGTAAAACACATCTAATCGATCTATCTATTCTCTCAAGTTTGCTGTTACCCTTCTGAATTTATCGCTCTTATTCAAGAATCAAAAAGCTCATACTTATCAAATTTATTTGTAGCATTTGAGGCTACATTTTGAGCTTATAAGCACAAACTGTTTTGTTGTTTATTTGATATTTAACTAGATCAGTTGTTCTAAGATCAGTCGAAGAACTGTGATATATTTCGTAAACTAAGAGTTTCAGTTTTGGCAGTGTTAAGTCCAAACTGAAGTGGGTCTGTACAAGTTTTGTATCAATCAAAGTCTTTTAGTGCATATCTTATCCTTGTGATAGAAGGGGTGACGTAGGAGCATTTGAAGTCTCCGAACATCCATAAATCTTTGTGTGTTCTTACTTCAGTTATTTATTTTATCTTTTAGTCAGTTTACTTCTGCAACTATTATCAGTTAAACTGATTGTCATTGACCGACGAGATTCCTAAGTTTCAGTTTGCCACAGAACTGACACTTCATTCGAAAAGATTGTAAAATCATGAGTGTTTATTCAACCCCCCCTTCTAAACACTTCTCAACCAATCAACCGATCCTAACAAGTGGTATCAATGCAGTTGAATCTTGTCTCAGAATACTATTATTCACAAAACTGATCAACTTGTCTTCATTCAATAAAATACCGATGTTTTCCAAAGAAGACTTTGACGACTGGAAAATCAGAATGCAGGCTCATTTCGTTGCACAAGATGACGACATGTGGTATGTCATTACTAAAGGTCCCATGAAGGTCCTAAAAGCAAATATAGCAGTTGCCATTACTGATGGGGCACCTCATGGCATAGAAAAGCCCAGAGAGGAATGGACAACTGAGGATAAGAGGAAAGCCAACTTAGATAATGTGGCAAAGGATATCTTATACAAAACGGTGGATAAAGTCACTTTCAGCAAAATCAAAATGTGCAAAACTGCCAAAGAGATATTGGAGAAACTGATCCAGCTATGTGAAGGAAACGAGCAAACAAAAGAGAACAAGCTATCAGTTGTTGTTCAGAAATTTGACAACATCAAGATAAAGGCTAGAGAATCCATGCACGAATATGATGAGAGGATCAGTGGTATTATCAATGAGCTGAATGCACTTGGAAAAGTGTACTCGAACAAAGAAGTGGCACTGAAGGTGGTCAGAGATCTTCCCAACGAATGGGATGTCAAGACCATGACAATGAGAGAGTCAAAAGATCTTAACAAGATCGAACTTCATGACTTTTTTGTAGATCTAAAGGCTTACGAGTTTGAATTACAAACCAGAGAAGGAGAACCTTCAACACCAACTGCCACAACTGCTTTAACTGCTGTCAGACTGGAACAAACTGGTTCAGTTGACAAATCTGCTGATCAACTGAGCAATAATGCTATGTAATTGTTTGTCAAGAAATTTGGAAGGTTTATGAGGAAAAATCAAGGAAATTTCCAGAAGCAATATCAGAAGAATCAGTACAAAGAAGAATCGTATGCTTACTACAACTGTGGAAAATCTGGTCATTTCATAGCAGACTGTCCTAAGCCAAAGAAGGACAGTCGAGAATCAACTGAAAAGGGAAAGAAGCCCTATGAGCACAAAAGAAGGACCAAGGATGACAATAAATCATTCAAAAAGAAACATGAAGTGCTTTTGGCTGAAGAGAGCAAATCTAAGTGGGCAGAAACTAACAGTGATGAGTCAGAACCAGAAAGCCCAATCAGCTCAAGTGAAGATGAGGAAGAAGTCAAGTGTTTAATGGCAGATGATGCTGAACTGGAGTCAGCAAGTGAACATGTATTCGACTTCAGCTCTACTGATTTCACTCGTGAGGAACTCATTACAACCTTGCATGACATGGTAAATGAGTATCACAAACTTGCTCGATCATTTCAGAAGGTTAGAACTGAGCAAACTGATCCCAGTGACAACAAAACAGAAACTGATAAGTTAGTTGAACCGTTGAGTCTAAAAAGGGAGATTGCACAGTAAAAAGCTGAAATGATTGAAAATCAAGCCTTGATATGTCAGTTAAAAATTGAAATTTCAAAACATACTGAACTGATTCAAGCTTTGAACAAGTCTTCAGTTGCATTAACTGAAATGCAGAATTCACAAAAATATGTTGCTGATAAAACTGGTTTAGGTTTTAATAATCATGATGAAAATTCTGCAAGTAATACACATCCAAGGTTAAATGAAAACAAAAGAAAGTACATTACCTTTGTAAAATAAACTATGGTAAATGAATTCTCATAACCAAGTAAACCAGCTATTCTATTGACTGAAAGTAAGAACAAAGGCAAACGGTATGGAATTGGATATAGCTCTGAGAGTTCAACTGATGAAAGAAACTGGTCACCTAAACGATTCAGTCGCAAAAATCAGTACACAATGAATGGCTATTACAATTACTACAACAGTAAGACAGTTCAGAAACGATATCAAAAGAATAGTCAGTTGAAGAAGTATACAAATCATACTGTTTTATCCTCACACCACACACATATTGCCAATAATTCGAGAAAAAACCATTTGGAACACAGCAACTGGGAAGTCAGTTAGACTGGTCCAAGTCTGGGTTCCTAAAGGACTAATCTGTTTAGGACCCAAATGAATATGAGTACCAAAATTATATACTGTGCGTGATTGCAGGTAACAGGCTCAAACAAGGAATCAACTTGGTATCTAGACAGTGGCTGTTCGCTGCATATGACAGGAGATGCAAATTTGCTATCTCAACTGGTCAAATATATTGGACCAAACATCAGTTTTGGAGACAGCTCCAAAAGTAAAACTGTGGGTAAGGGTAAGCTTATCCATGGTAACTTTACAATTAAAGATGTTTTGCTAGTTGAGAATTTGAAGTATAACTTGATAAGCATCAGTCAATTATGCGACAATAATTTCTCAGTTCAGTTTGACATACATATTTGTTCGGTTAGAGACTCAACTGATGAGGTCATCCTAACTGAAAATCGTTGTGGAAACACTTACAAAGTCAGTTGGACTGAACAACCTTATGTACCAGTTTGTTTCATTGCTTCCAAATCTTCTAAAAATTGGTTATGGCATAAGAGGTTGAACCACTTAAAATTTAAATCTATTGCATATCTGAGTAACCATGATCTTGTAACTGGTTTGCTCAAAATAGATTTTTCAAAAGAAAAAGTTTGTTAAGCATTTAAGTTTGGTAAACAAGTAAGATCTTCATTCAAAAACAGAGGTTGTAAATCATCTTCCCGATGCTTAGAACTGTTACATATGGATATTTTTGGTCCAATACCGATAATGAGTTTAGGGGGAATGAAATACACCTTAGTGGTAGTGGATGTTTTTTCAAGATTTACTTGGGTTATTTTTCTCAAATTCAAAGACCAAACTGCTGCACAACTGATTAAGCTATTCAAAAGACTATTTAATGAAAAATCAGTTGGTATTGATCGAATAAGGTCTGACAGAGGGACTGAATTCATCAATCAAAATCTTTCAACTTTTTTAGAAAATACTGAAATCAAGCATGAGCTCTCAGCAGCTAGAACACCTCAGCAAAATGGTGTAGCCGAGAGAAGAAATCGGACCCTTAAAGAAGCTGCCAGAACAATGCTTGCTGATTCTGGTATTTCTCAAAGGTTTTAGGCTGAAGCAGTAAACATTGTATGTTACACTCAGAACAGATCGATGATTAATAAAAATCATGTGAAAACACCATATGAGATCTGGCATTGAAGAAAAAGTGTGGTTTCTTATTTCAAAATATTTGGCTGCAGATGTTTTATTCTTGATAATGAAAAAAATATTTTAAAAGCCTTTGATGCTAAATCTGCAGAGCTAATATTTCTTGGATACTCTTCAATGAGCAAAGCATATAGAGTCTTTAATAAAAGCTCTTTAAATGTTGAAGAATCTATCCTTGTTGTTTTTGATGAAACTGTGCTAACTGATAAGCCAACTGATCCAGTTGAGCTAGTTGATCGTTTTAAAGAGATCAATTTAGAGGATGATAATGAAGAAGAAAATCATATCAAAAGGAATATCCTTCAAGCACCTGAACCAGAAATACTAGATCAATCAGTTGAACAGGAAACTACTCCTGATAATCAGTTGGTGGAGCAAACAGATAATATTCAGTTACCAACTGAAACTGAAAACATTCAGTTGCCATCATAAACACTTGCTGGTATGGAAGCAAAAAATATTGAACTCAGATGGAAGAAATCACATCCTCCAGAATTGGTGATAGGTAATCCATCTGACCCGGTAAGAACAAGAAATCAAATGTTTAATTTGTGCATTCATTCTGCTTTTGTCTCACAACTGGAACCAAAGAAAACTGACGAAACTTTTGTTGATCCTAACTGGATAAATGCAATCCAAGAGGAGCTAAATCAGTTTACCCATAACAATATCTGGAACTTAGTTCGAGACCAGTTTGTAAAACAATTATAGGTACAAAGTGGGTATTCAGAAATAAACTGAACGAATATATTTCAGTTGCATGCAACAAAGCAAGACTTGTAGCACAAAGATATAGGCAGTAAGAAGGAATTGACTATGATGAAACGTATGCACCAGTTGCAAGACTGGAAGCAATCAGAATGTTCCTTGCCTATGCATCATTCAAGAACTTTAAAGTTTACCAAATAGACGTAAAGAGTGCATTTCTGAATGGTCAGTTGCAGGAAGAAGTTTATGTTGAACAACCACCAGGTTTTATCAATCACTCTTTTCCTGATCATGTCTATCATTTGAACAAAGCTTTATATGGTCTTAAACAAGCTCCAAGAGCTTGGTATGAGACACTTTCAAAATTCTTAACTGATCATGATTTTACTGTTGGATCAGTTGACAAGACATTGTTCAAATTTTCTAAGAATGATCACATTTTACTTGTGCAAATATATGTTGATGATATTATTTTTGGAATTGTGTGAGAAATTTGCCAAGTTAATGCAGGACAAATTTGAAATGAGTATGATGGGTGAACTGACATTCTTTCTCGGGCTTCAAGTGAAGCAACTGGAGACTGGTATTTTTATCGGTCAGACCAAATACACGAAAGAATTGCTTAAGAAATTTGGCATGGAAACATGTTCAGCTGCCAGCACTCCCATGAGTTCATCAGTCAAACTGGACAATGATCAAGGGGGAATATCAGTTGAGACGACACTCTACAGAGGTTTAATAGGTTCATTATTGTACATAACTGGTAGTCATCCTGATATTGTATTTGTTGTTTGCATGTGTGCTAGATTTCAAGCAAATCCTAAGCAATCGCATTTTTCAGTTGCCAAAAGAATTTTAAAGTATCTAAAAGGCACTCAAAATGTGGGATTATGGTACGCTAAACACTCTTCTTTCAATTTAGTTGGATATTCAGATGCAGATTATGCCGGATGAAAGTTAGATCGTAAAAACACCAGTGGATCTTGTCACTTTCTAGGAGACAGACTCATCTCATGGTTCTGCAAGAAGCAAACATCCATAGCCACTTCCACAACTGAAACGGAATACCTTGCTGCTGGAAGCTGTTGTGCCCAACTGCTCTGGATTCAGCAAAAACTGAAAGATTATGGAGTTGATACTAAAGAATCTCCCATATTTTGTGATAATACAAGCATGATTGCAATAACTTACAACCCAGTTCTTCACTCAAGGACCAAGCACATTGATGTCAAGCATCACTTCATCAGAGATCATGCTTTGAAGAAAGCTATCAGACTGGAATATGTGTCAACTAAACAACAAACTGCTGACATCTTCACCAAACCATTATCAGAGACTAAGTTTTCTCACTTTCGCAATATACTTGGTTTAATTGATTTATCTTAATTTTATCAATTTATTGCTGATATATCAGTTGTTATTCACTTTTAACAGTTAGTCATTCATATGTTACTACTCATTCAGTTAGTTAATTGTTTGACAACTGATATCAGTTATGTTATTGTTTCATCAGTTGATATTCACTTTTAACCATTAATCTTTTATCTGTTATTACTCATTCAGTTAAATGAACTACTTGTCAACTGATGTCAGTTATTATTGCAAAAAAGAAAAGAGACAACAATAAATCGAAACTTCAATCAATTTGAATAAAATCGGAACCAAACTACACGATTCGTTTCTCTTTCAACGGCATCTTGCCAAAGGGTTAACCAGTTATTCAAATCTTGACAGTACAATCTCCTATAAGATTCTGAAGAAGATATATTCGCAAGAGTGTTCACTCCTTCCACAGCATAATGTGCATCAGAACTTGATCAGTAACTAGCTGTGAGACATGGGTGACGTCAAATCGCCGGAAATACTTCTTAGCAATAGCTCTTTGTCTGGCTGTAGGGACTTCTCCATGAAGACGTATACTCTGCAGTTCTTGCACCTTAATCCAAGAAGACATAACACCTAACCAGACTTTCTCTTCAATGCTTTCTTTCAAAATCTCTATTTGACGAAGTGTTGATGAACAAACCGGGAAGTTGGAACTACTTGCACTAGATATGTTTGCTGACTTACTGTTATCTAATATTCTTACTCTTATTTATAGTCAGGCTATTATCGGAAGAATAGAAGAAGACGAAGAGACTCCAGTCAACTGAAAGCTTTTGACTTATCCAGACTTAGTTTTTCTTAGTCTATCTTTTATTTATATGCATTTATAGAGGAAGAATATCGGATTTAAAAGGTTAACTGAGAAGACATTCATCAGTTATTTTTCAACTGAACTGAATCAGCTCACAACTGATCACTCAGTTGCTGACCCAATTGATCTTCTCTCGTAAGTTAACTGATTAATCTTTAAATATTCCATAATAAGTGATTTGACTGTTTGTGTGCGCATTAATTGCTATCTTTCAACTAATAATATATTGGAACGTGGACCCATGTAATGCATGAACTTCTCTCATACGCTTTTTCCACACGCACACACGTTTTTAATTCAAATTTTCCTGAATTGACACGTGTTCAATAATTTGAACAGTCACCTACATCAGTACTATACCCGCTCCACTTCAGTTTTTTTCCTTACGCTTACTTCAAATTTACAGAGCAAAAACAAATTCAAGTTTTCTTTCTCGCAGAAAAACATTCAAATGGCAAATCAGATTCTAGCTCATGTCATGAACGCTATGGCAATCAACTTTGACTCGGTTATGACTGTATCAGATGAAGCTGTGAAGAACATTTTCATCAAACTGGAAGCAGCTGGTCTGAAACAATTTTTCGGATTATCTTCCAAAGAAATCTATAATAAAGAGATTCAGATCTCTATGCCAACGGCTACGTCACTAAAACCGGTAGTATCGTAGCAACTGTAAATGGTCAGCTGCTGATCATTGAAGAGTATTTCTTCTGCAACTTATTTCAACTGCCTTCCGACGGCCTAGTTAATCTGACTGAAGTAAAGGCATATGATACTGAGGAGATGCAAACCCTTCTGTCTGCTGATGGTCGGAAAATCAAAGTTTCTAATCCCAAGAAGGAGCTGAAACCAGAAGTCCAACTGCTAGCAGATATTGTTGCCAAAAGGCTCTTAGCGAAGGCTGGATCCTTTGCTGCAATGACTCTTGAAAAGTTTCAAGCTATGACTGCAATCATGGCTGGGCGGAGAATGAACTGGAAGAACATTATTTTCAACATCCTCAGAAATATGTTTCAAGTGTCCAAGCAATCAAGGGGTTTTGCAGTGCAGCTCAGCTATTTGCTGAAAGTCAAAGGACTGGTGACTGATGAATCTGAAAAGTCATCAAAGCTGAAAATCTTCAATGCTAAGAATGTCCAGCCACCAAAACAGAAACTTGACATATCCCCTGAGCAGTTCTTGAAAGTGAAGAAGGAGATTGGGACATAGGAGGCTCCCAAGTCAGTTCAGAAACAGAAGATTCTTAAGAAGAAGACGATCAAACGCAAGTTGGTCATCAGTTAAACTGACTCTGAAAAGACTCCATCTCCTAAGGTCTTCAAGAAGCCAAGGACTTTGAAGACAAAACCTGCTGCTGTGGTTGGGACAATACCAACTAAAAGACTGATGCAGTCGGAGGCTCAACAGTCTATCAAGGCTATCCCTCTGAAAGCTGTTCCAACTGAATCCTCAACTGAGGATCAGTTACCTTTATCTTCTGTTCTACCAAAGAAAAAGGTCACCAAATCAGGTGATCAAAATAAACTTGCTGGAGTTAAGGCTCCATTGATCACTATCACTGGCTTCACCCCTCTACTTCTTGCCAGACCAAAGGGGCTAGTGATCATAGAACAAATTGATGCGACTACTTCAGGATTGAGCATTCCTCATGCCCTGACTGACTCTAAAGGCAAGGGCAAATTGCAAGAAGAGCCCAGGCCAACCAATGCAATTCAAATGCAAATTGATCTCATTTGGGAAGAGATAAATGAATTTTCAGCCAACAAGCTCAAGACTTACGATGAATGGGTAAAGTTCAGAACGGATGTTTTTGCCAATGAGCTATAGAGAAAGTCCAAACTAAAGAAATTTATTGAGCTAGAAAATGTTGTCTTGAAGGTAGTCAAGGAATCTACAATTGTTCAAACACTGGGGAGAAATAACTATTTCTTCAAACAACTGAGAGCAAAGAGGCTACAGAAAATAGTTTCTCAACTGCGACTAAACTATGATCCTACAAGTCCAACTGCATACAATGACAAATGTGCATGACCAACTGGACTCGGATCTTCTCTCGTTGCAGATGGAGATCAAAAATTGAGAAATGGATCAAGAACTTGCCATTCCAGAAGCCTCTCAAGATTTATCATTAGAAGATCCAGATGAAGAATCAGTTCAATAACCGCCCAAGGACAAAGTTGCTGAAACTGCTAACAAGCAACTGCCCCTTCCACTTCAGTTGCTCAACCTTCATCATCTTCAGCACCTCCCTCTTCAACTGCTGATCAGAAGCTCTATTCCAAAGCTGATTTATCATTGGCCAATCTTGACGAGGTGATCAAATCAGTCACCTCTGATTTTCAGCTAGAAACATCCAGATCAGTTGAAGATATTATTTTAACTGAGGAACCAGAAGATCCCATTTTTGAAGAACCAGCTGTTCAAGCTGTTTTGTCTGAAAAACCTGCCGAAAAGGTCATTTTTGGAGAAACTGTGCAGCAAATTCAGTCAGTTATTATGACTGAACAGGAAATTTTTGAATCAACTGAAGAGGCTCAGCTGCACTCAGCTACAACTGAAGAAGTGTCAGCTGAAGAGCCAGTTCATCAACCAACTGAAGAGCTAGATATTCAACAAACTTAAGAACCTTCTACGTCTTTTGCCTCTTCTCCTCCCCAGGAAATTGCAACTACAAATATCTCAGAAATGGTGATGCATGAAACAGAAGCAACTGACGGCACTATATATGGTCATCTTTACTCAACAAGAACCGGTGCCAATTCCAGAATCTTCCAGAGTCATGTCCTCTGGTATCTCAGATACTGATGCTCTGTTTGAAGAAATCCAGAATGTTCAGGCCAACATCGTCAGTTTGATGAATTCCATTTCTAAGATAAAGTAAACTCAACTTGTACATTCTTTGAAGAAAAACTCCAACAATGAGTTTACCACAAATAGACTCAATCTCATCAATCAAACGGTGTCTTCTCCTCTTCTCCAGATGGATGAAATCAAGAAAGATAGATTGTTGACTGATTCTCACTTTCAAACTCAAGCATTAGTCGACAGACGTTTTGATTTTCTGGAAAACAAAGTCACCAAGAGGATTGACATGCTGCAGGACATTGTGATGAATACTATGTCAGATATCGAGCAGATGTCCGAATCTTATCAAAGAAAATTGATGTGCTTGACAAAAAAGGAGAAATAGGAGAAACAGAATATCAGAAAGACAAAGGGAAGAAGATGATATGAAGATCAACTGACTTCAGTTACTAGTTGAAGACTTTTCTTTTTTGTACGAATCTGTACATTAGAGGAATTATTTTATCTACAATACGTTCGAATCTTTCTTGTACGAATCTGTACATTAGAAGAGTTATTTTATCTACAATAAAGTTCGAAGAATTTTTTTTCAGTTGATCAGTTCAAACTTTACAAGTTTTGTCAAACACCAAAAAGAGAGAAATTGTTGGAAACTTAATTTCAGTTGTTTGACAAACTAAGTGTTTAATTTGACTAAACTGATCAAGTAACTGAACTAATTAAATCAACTGACATTGCCTAACTGAAGATTAATGCGCAGTTTATCGAAGCCAACTGAAACCAGCTGAACTGAACTCACGAAGACAACTGACTGATCAGTTGATATATTCAGTTATGAGCTTACCAGCGATTGCTTATCAGCTGATCATTCAGCTGTACACTTCATCAGTTGGAGAAAAGGACACACAACTGACAACAGTACAAAGCAGACTGCAACTCATAGTGGAACGCCGCATTTCAGAGCTTACAGTGTACGAATGTCAAATGAATTTTTACGTGGAAATCAACGAATATAAAGATTCAAATTATATTTAATGTTAACGTTGAAGAGAAGCCTATAAATAGGTGAGAAGAGCAGTTGAGTAATACACATCTAATCAATCTATGTATTCTCTCAAGCTTTTTGTTACCCTGCTGAATTTATCGCTCTTATTCAAGAATCAATGAACTCACACTTATCAGATTTATTTGTAGCATTTGAGGTTACCTTTCGAGCTTATAAGCACAAACTGTTTTGTTGTTTATTTGATTTTTAACTAGATCAGTTGTGCTAAGATCAGTCGAAGAACTGTGAGATATTTCGTAAAATAAGAGTTTCAGTTTTGGTAGTGTTAAGTTCAAACTGAAGTGGGTCTGTACAATTTTTGTATCGATCAAAGTCTTTTAGTGCATATCATATCCTTATGATAGAAGGGGTGACGTAGGAGCATTTGAAGTCTCCGAACATCCATAAATTTTTGTGTGTTCTTACTTCAGTTATATATTCTATCTTTCAGGCAGTTTACTTCCGCAACTATTATCAGTTA